>NC_089219.1:91439332-91797985 GCF_963924675.1 Phocoena phocoena | reverse complement strand
CTTCCTTGCTTCTGTGTGGAGATTAAAAGGAGTGTAGGAGCACATACAAATGAAAAAACAAGAGGCTTAATTCTCTCTGTTGAAAATAGAGTCCCCCATCCCTTTTCTTAGAGAAACTGTAATTGTAAATTATTTCGCTGTCTCCTTGAAATGTATGTAAATCTTTTAAAAATCTAAATAAGTCTCCTGCCTGCTTTACAACCTAAGAATATCTTTCTCAAGTGTCTGGGAGTCATTTCTCTGAAATGTAATCATCATCGAGAATGATAGTACCCCTATCTCCAGTTTCTGCAGTAGGGCAGGAACCTAACTTCCATAGGCTCCTTACTCCAAGTTGTAAAACAGCCTCTTGACACAGAGACATGAGATGGGTTTTTTTATCCCCTTTGGATAAAGCCAATTTGCTAACACAAATGGTCACACCAAGTACCGAGTGAATTTAAGATGAACTATGTGTGACAAATGATGCTGTCAAGTCCTCTTACTTGAAAACTAGTTGTTATTTTGGAAACATGTATGTGATGGGGTGTATCTTCTTGGCTATATAAAAGGGGGGGATTTCTTTTGTCTTTGCAATCTCCTAGTGGATTGCCTGTGATGTACATCAAACTCTGGTTAAATGCTTATTCAATAATAAAATTGTTTCCTTTCTCTTCTACCTCTATGAAGAGATTTGTGGGCAGGAAGGATATTTTGTTAAGTATATCTCCCAAACAAGGGCAAGGATAGAGACAAAGAAAATAGTTAAGAAATCGGTGTGGTGCTCCAGGAGATAAGTAATGGAGGCTGGCAGCATGTGCAGCAGTGGACTGAAACATGAGTTTCATGATGGCAGGGGTTTGGTATTTTTTGCAACTAACAATGGAAGTGTCATATGTGGCCAAAGTTGTTCTTTCTCTTATTCGTTCATTCATTCAACTCAAATGTATCTAGTTCTTTGTTATCTGCCAGATATGAACACAGACCCTAACAGAAATTAAAATAAATAATACTGATACTATTTATCACATTTGCAAGACTTTTAAATTTTTTCTGATAATCCAAATTGCATGGTTTGTAATTCTTCTAGGCTCTCAATTAGTGTACATGATGCAGAGCTGATTTATTCAATTTTATATGGATTTTTTGAGTGTTTTCTTTTATAGGTTATCAAATCAAAGAATAAACTTCATCATTATGAATAGCATATTCAATACTAAAATATGTGAAATCATATACATGTGACAATAAAAATGACAATATTAAAATAATGAAACAACCTAAAAATTGGTTTATTAAAGTTTGTGTCCCCACTATTTATATAGTAATTTTGGTTACAGTTCTTTTTGATGTAGAGAGAGAGATGAAAGAGAAAAGAGAAAAAAGTAAAATATCTGGCATGATTTTTCCCAAGGTAGGAAAAAACAGGAATACTTGGTGATTTCCAATTTTGATCTCACACTTTCTGTTTAATCTCTCTGATATGAGTCAGAGGGAGGATATCTGTACTGAAGTTTTAAAGGGGTGAGGGGAATCTGTGCCCATTATTTGGAATTCAGAAGCATCCAAGTTTTATCTAAAAATAAAATCCCATTAAAATGAATACTAATAAGAATATTAACCAAGGCTCATTGACACCAATTGCTATCCAAGAAATACTTGAGAATTTTGTTTAGCATAATGATCATTCCAGACAGTTTCTGTGAGCACACTTTTGATTGGTGACAACGCAGTATTACTGAACTTCTTCAAAGAAGGCAATTTAATATTCTCAGAACAAGGAAATCAAAATATCCAAGTTCTTTCACTGACTTCTGCACCAGCACTGGGACCAGCTTTTGGCAGGTTGAATTGTGCCAGACATAAGGAGTAGATTTTTATCTTCCTACCTAGTTTTATTTTACTTAAAACATATTAAGAAATATGAATTCTAAAGAAAAGCGAAAGTTAACATCTACTTAGCTAAACCCAAACCTGAAATAATTCAAAAATGCCATTTTGACCTAGGAAATTCCCCCACTGTGGAAATTAGTTTGAGTTCCTAAATTATGTAGAAGGGCTATCTACACTAGTGGAATCCACTCAATGATTATTCAACTTCTTCGCACATGTTGATAGAGCTAAAACAATTCCTTCAGTTAAGCGCAATGCTTTGGAATAGAAAGAAATCTGTATTTGAAATCAGAATACCTAAGTCCTTGGTTTCTAGACCTGTAAACTTAGGCAAGTGAGCTAACATTAAACTGAGTCTCTCCTCCTCTTCAAACTTGAAATAATGTTTTCCCCTGTGTAACACTATTAGTATGAGTCAAATGAGAAGATGCAATCATAAGAACCTTGAAAACAGTAACCTATTTCTAAAAGTAAGGCATATTATTACTTCCATTATTGAAAATATTGATTTTAAAGTATCAAATAAAATTATAAATATACAAAGAGAATTTTTTTTTACTTCTTTTTATTTGGCCTTTAGGGATGTTGTAATAATCTATAAAATCATTTAAAATGTTGCAATAACCCAAGTAACAACACTCATTCCTTTTAGAAAAAAGAACTGGGTGGACGAAGGTCAGTGTTTATAGGAACAAAGCATGAATTATCAACAACACATAGCTAATGTCTGCATCCTAGTTTATGATAAATTCATGTGGAAAATTTAATAAGTAACATATTATAAACAGCATTTTAGTGATCATGAATGTATTATCATCTTGTCATGCCCTTGCTTAAAGGGATTAACAAAGTAAATTCTCTGCCTGAAGAGGAGGAGTACATTGAAGAAGGTAGAAGCCATATTCACACTCCTCGCCTCATTCATTTATTCAACAAAATATTTATTGAGTTCCTCTTTATAGCTAGGCATGAGGTAGCCCTGATAGAATGCTCCATGTCTGCATGTCTGAAAAGAATGAGAAACTGGGAAAATGTTGAAGACACATTTATATGTATTCATTCATTCATTCAGTAAAAATTAATTGAATCCAAGACGATTCTAGTCAAAAGAGACACAGTGATAAGTAAGATAAGCATTATACTTGCCATCTCAGAATTTACAAAGTGATCATTAAACAAAGGTTTACAATAAAGAAAGCTGATTGTTATGATTGGGAAATGCATAATAACATGGGAACATAAACCTAAACTTAGAGTCAGTGAAGTCAAAGTCAAGAACTGATCCATAAATTGACACCTGAAGAGTGATTAGGTAAAGTGAGAGGTTAGAGTGTCCCAGGAAGAGAACATTTCTTGTGCAAATTATGGAGATAAGATGGAAGGTCTCTCCCTCCTCCTCCCAACTGAGACTAAGAAAGTTTCTTCATTAAACATCACCATAGCACCTTGCACTTCTATAACACTCTTCATATTTGTAATTATATATTTTAATACCTATGTTATCAATCATTTTGTAATCTCCATAAGGACAAGGAAACTGCCTCATTCATCACTGTATCCCACCTCTTAGTACACGGATGGTTATTTAATAGAAGACTAATAAATAAAGACTAGACAAAATTAAGTTAATGAAAGAAATTTAGTGAAGCTAGATGTGAGAATGCTAAAAGTAACTTGGAGAGAAACAAAATTGGAAGTACAGCCAAAGGCCAGATCTTCATTCTAATTTATAGAAAACTATTGAATGATTTTATGGAGAGCACTAAGCTGATTACACTTGTGGGTTTTGCAAGATCTCTCTGGCTAGAGAATAAAGAAAAGTTTGAAGAAAATCTCACCAGCAGAAAAAGACACCAATTAGGAAACTTGCAATAATCCTAGTGATTGATAATCGTGGCCTGGTCTAAGCTGTAGTGGTAACTATGAAGAGTGTGAAAAGACTCTGGAAATATTTATAAAGGTTTTAAAAAAAAAAGACAAGAAATGTGAATATCCCTACTTCAATTCTGCCTTTGTCAGTCTCTTTATACAATAAAAATAAACTAGATATCTAATACAAAGTCAACAGTGAAGATATAGAGAAACTCACAGACATAATAACAAACAATTATAATACCATATTATAAAAGTTATAACAGAATAAGTACCCAAAACAAACAAACAAATAAAAACAGAAGCATAAGGAAACTAACATTTGTTCAACAAACAATGATTGATATCCATTGAGTACCAAGTACCATATCTGGACCTGCCTTCAAGAAAGTTACAGTATCCTGGGAAACTCAGATTGGAACAGTAGTTAAATGGTTAAAAACACGTAGCATTTTCTGAGTTCTTACTAAAAGTCACTCACAAAATTAAATACATTTCTTGCCTTATCTTGTTTATCCTTCCTGACAAACCTATGATGGTAATGATTTTTCTCACTATCACCTCCTTTGCTGATTTATCTTCTTCTCCACTACTGTTTAAGGTTAAAATGTGCTAGGACTCAGTATTTGGTCCTCTTCTCTTCTCCATCTACACTAATACCCAAGGTGATCTTATTCTTTTTAGTGATTTTAAATACTTCTATATGCTGTGACTCCCACATGCATATCTTCCATCAGACCTCTCACCCAAATTCCAAATTTCTGTATCAGCTACCTAGTGGACATCTTCTCACATGGCCACAACGAAGTGACAATACTCTCCCAAAGGTGCTTCATTAATAACCTTTCCCATTTCAGTGGATGGTACTGTCCCCTTAAAGTGGTTTTGGGTCATCTTTGACTCCTCTGTTACTCTCATAATTCATATCCAATCTTGTCAGGGAATCCTGCTGGTTAAATCTTCAAAAGATATGCAGAATCTTACTGTTTCTCACCTCCTCCATGGCCACAACTTTGGTCTGAGCCACCATTATTTCTTACCTTAAAAACAACTAATAGCTTGCTAATTGGAATCTTAACTTTCACCTTCCATTGCTTCCTCCCTTATATTCCATTCACACAAGAAAAAACAGAGATAGCTATTTTTATATTTTGATATTTGTATATATTGCAAAATTATCACCATAATGAGTCTAGTTAATGTTTGTCACCATGTAGTTATATAATTTTTTTCTAGTGTTGAGAACTTTTAAGATTACTCTCTCAGCAACTTTCCAGTATGCAATACAGTATTAATTAACTATAGTTGTTGTACTGTATATTACACCCCCATGACTTCTTTATTTTATAACTAGGAGTTTGTACCTTTTGACTCCCTTCACCCATTTCATCTGCTCCTCACCTCTGGAAAACACCAATCTCTTCACTATATCTATGAGTTTGGGTTTTTTCTTATTTTTTTGGAAGTTTTTTGTTTGTTTGTTTTTAGATTTCACATGGCATTTGTCTTTCTCCATCTGACATTTCACTTAGCATAATGCCCTCAAGTTCCATCCATGTTGTCACAAATAGAAAAAATTCATTTTTAAGGCTGAATAATATGCTATATACCATATATATATATATATATATATATATATATATATATATATATATATATACCATATTTTCTTCATTAATCTATGGATAGACAATTAGGTTGTTTCCATATCTTGGCTACTGTAAATAATGCAATGAACATGAGAGTGCATATATGTTTTTGAGTTAGTGTTTTGTTTTCTTCAGATAAATACCCAGAAGTGAAATTACTATATAATATGCATCATATTACTGCATAAAATTCTAACTTTAATTTTTGAGGAAGCTCCATTCTGTTTTCCATAGTGACTGCACCAATTTAGATGCCCACCAACAGTGCAAAAGGGCTTCCTTTTCTCCCAACATTTGTTATTTCTTGTCTTTTTGATAATAGCCATTCTAATTTTCTAATGTGAGATGATATCTCATTGTGGTTTTGATTTGCATTTCCCTGATGATTAGTGATGTTGAGCATCTTTTCATGTATCTTTAGACCTTCTGTATTTCTGCTTTGGAAAAACATCTATTCAGACCCTCTGCACATCTTTTAATTCGATTGTTTGTTTTGTTATTTTGCTATTGAGTTGTATGTGTTCTCTATATATTTTGGATATTAACCCCTTATCAGATACATGATTGGAAAGTATTTTCTTTCATTCAGTAGGTTGCCTTTTCATTTTGTTGATGATTTCCTCTGCTGTGCAGAAATATCTCTTGAAAATAAAAGTCAGATCTTGTCACTTGTTTGCTCAAAATCTGACCGTAGCTTTACTTTCTTCAGAATGAAAACCAGAGCCCTCTGAATGGCTTATGTACTGGATCAAATAGTGTCCTCCAAAAGTATATGTCTATTTAGAACCACAGAATATGACCTTATTTGGAAAATAACCTTGCAGATGAAATCAAGTTACGGTAAAGTCATAGTGGATTAGAGTGGACTCTAATCCAATGATTTGTATCATAAGAAGAAGGAAATTTGGACATCAAAACATACAAGGAGAACACCATGTGACTATGGAGGCAGAGACTGGAGTGATGTAGTAATAAGCCAAGGAATGTCAAGGATAAGGACTGCTAGCAACCACCAGAAACTAGGGAGAGGCATAGAAGGATTCTTCCCTATATGCTTGAGAGAGAGCATGATGCTTCTGACACCTTGATTTTGCAATTCTAGCCTTCAGGACTGTGAGAGATTAAATTTTGTGTTGTTTTAAGCCACCCTGTCAGAGGTAATTTGTGACATATCCCTGGGAACTAATACAACTTAGAAGGCCCTGCGTGATCTGCACTCACCATCCTCCAACCTTACCTCTCACTGCTTTTCCTCTTGCCTACTCTATTCTAGTCACCCAGCCTCCCTATACTACTTCTTACATATAACAGAAATGATAGCATCATAGGCTAATTGCACTGCCTGACACATCTTCCTGGAATGCTTCTCTATTAAGTGTCTGCACAGCTAACTCTCTTGCCTCTTTGAAACCATTGACCAATCAAGGGTTTTGATGAAGCTTATATTGTTCACCTTATTTTATTTAGTTTTAAATTTTATTTTATTGAAGCATAGGTGATTTACAATGTAATGTTAATTTCTGCTGCACCACAAAGTGATTCAGTTATACATGTATATACTTTTTCATATTCTTTTCCATTACGGTTTATCACTGGATATTGAATATTGTTCCCTGTGCTATACAGTAGGATGTTTTTGTTTATCCATTCTATGTATAATAGTTTGCATCTGCTAATCCCAATCTCCCAATCCATTCCTCACCCACCCCCAATTTGGCAACAAGTCTGTTCTCTATGTTTGTGAGTCTGTTTCTGCTTCTTGGATGTTTGTTTGTGTCATGTTTTAGATTCCACATATAAGTGATATCATTTGTATTTGTATGACTTACTTCACTTAGTATGATAATCTCTAGGTCCATCCATGTTGCTGCAAATGGCATTATTTCATTCTTTTTTATGGCTGAGTAGTATTTCATTGCATATATGTACCCCATCTTCTTTATCCATTCATCTGTCAATGGACATTTATGTTGTTTCCATGTGTTAGCTATTGTAAATAGTGCCACTATGAACACAGCGGTGCATGTATCTTTTTGAAATGTAGTTTTGTATGGATATATGCCCAGAAGTGAGATTGCTGGATCACATGGCAACTCTTTAGTTTTGTGAGGAATCTCCATACTGTTTTCCATAGTGGCTGCACCAATTTATATTCCCACCAACAGTGTAGGAAGGTTCCCTTTTCTCCACACCCTCTCATGCATTTGTTATTTGTAGACATTTTAATGATGGCCATTCCGACTGGTTGATCAACTAATTTTAAATTGCAGTTATTCCCAAGTCACAGAAGTCACAGAATGTATCAAATTTCACTGATACATTTGGCTTACCATATTAGTCAGGAAATATCGACTGGAACGTCTTCCAAGAGATTAACATAAAAATGTTAAGCCCTGTTTTTAAGGAATATCAGGACCTCTCTCTTGTTGACACCACAGAGTATACATACACATACAAAATATTCAGAGTTCAAGTACTAAAGCAAATAATGTGTTTCCTTCTGATGAATAATTCATAGACATGAAGATCTCAGGTGGAGCAGGACAAAGCTAAAAGACTGTTGGAATTGTGGGACTTTGATGGGTTGTTTAACTTCTCTGGATATATGTTCCTTGTATTGAGAATGAAGAAGTAGGACCAGATGATCTCTAAAAAATGTCCCACCCCTAACAATTTATTATCAACACTTTACCTGCTTAAAAAATTTTTTTGCATGTAGTACTTTCTCCAGTAGCTCACATTTTGTATTATAATAGTTACCCATGCCATAGATCCTTTCCAACAATTGCCTTAACAGTTTAATTTCCTAATGAGTAGACATTGTTCTAAATGTTATCTTCACAGCACAATATGAAAACCACAAGCCCTTTACTTAAAAAATGTCTTCCTTATTTTTGACAAGACTATGGAAGTTTATTGGCAACCTTTTTGTTTTATCATCTCCAATCTACTTATAAAACCACCAAGAAACAGTGAAACATGGAGCAGTGCAGAATACAGTATTCCACTGGAAAAATAAGGTACAGTTGTTCTGATAGAAGAGATAAGAGATTGAAGAAATGTTCAAATACTGAACTAAGAAACCACTAAAATATATCAAATACATATATTTGTTTAAATGAGAAAACTAGAGAAAGCGTATACAGCAGTCCCCCTTATCCATGATTTCACTTTCCTTGGTTTCAGTTATCTGCAGTCAACCACAGTTAGAAAATATTAAATGAAAAAATCCATAAATAAACAATGCATAAGTTTTAAATTGAACCATCCTTCTCCATCCAGACTGGGATGTGACTCATCCCTTTGTCCAGTGTTTCCTGCCCATTAGTCACTTAGCAGCCACCTCAGTTATCAGATCAACTGTCAAGTTACCACAGTGCTTGTGTCCAAGTAACTCTTATTTTACTTAATAATGGCTCCAAAGCACAAGTAGTGATGCTGGTGATTCACATATGCCAAAGAGGAGTCATAAAGTGCTTCCTTTAAGGGTAAAGATGAAAGTTCTTAACTTAGTAGGGAAAGAAAAAAATAATATGTTATGTTTGCTAAGATCTACAATAAGAATGAATCTTCTATTTGTGAAATTGTGAAAAAGTAAAAAGAAATTTGCACTAGTTTTGCTGTGGTACCTCCAACTGCAAAAGTTATGGTAACAGTGCTTAGTTAAGGTAGAAAAGGCACTAAATTTGTACAAGATATTTTGAGAGAGAGAGAGAGATCACACACATAACTTTTATTACAGTATATTGTTATAATTTTTCTATTTTATTGTTACTGTTAATCTCTTACAGTGCTTAATTTATAAATTAAATTTCGTAATAGGTATGTATGCATAGGGAAAAAATGCAAACATGTATATGTAGGGTTCTATAATATCTGCAATTTCAGGTATCCATTGTGGAAGTATGCCCCATGGATAAGTATCCCCCATGGATATCCCCCCATGGATAAGGAAGTATCCCCCATGGATAAGGACACTACTGTAACAATAAAGTTTAAAAGTGGGAGTTGGAGTAACAGTCTTTAAAAAAGTTTTGGAAAACCTGGAATAGCAGCAGGAATCACTACAGAGAAGCAATTTAAAATGAAAACATAGTTTGCTAGCTCAGATCCACTTTATCCTTCAATTAATTACATGTTCTTCAAAATGATAAAATAATGATCTCAGAGTGCCCAAATAATTGAGTGCTCTCGAATTACATGGAATAAGAAGATTACATTTTTTATTCTTTTACCTCTTCTGAAATTGGTGTAATGCTTATAAAAAGATATTCACTTGACAGTTCTAAATATGTAAGCCATCCATTAACCCAGAAAGAAAGCATGGAATGCAAAGAAGATTCCAACAGTTTCACATTAGTTGTGTGTATGCTAAATGCTGCTCCTATTGGACCGCTTGTAAAGTAAGAGTCTCATTCAGTTCACAGACCATTCAGCCCTTTCTCTGTTGCTGGTGTATTCAGGGAGGAAGCTAATTAACCATAGATTTGTCAAATTATTTCAGCTCAGAGAGAATCTCCAGAGATATGTTCCTTAGCATAATGGTGAATTTGCTTCAGGTGTGATGTTGGCTGAGGAATATTAACTTGCTTCACCCAAGTTAATAAAATAATTTGACTGTTTATCAATCTAATATTCCTATTCTACCTTAAATGACATATCTTTATTTCCATGATACATGACTTCATTATTTCTATAATATATGCATGACCTAAACATATTGTATGGGAAAAAGAGACACTCTAACCTGAAAGCTTTTGTTCAAGTAACTGGCTTCTCTTTATTTTAATACATTTTTAAAGGTTTTACACTTAACATCCATGAGCTACCATTGAGACCTGCAAAATGCAAGACATATTGGACAATTATATCAAATAAAGATATCATATGTTTTTATAAACCTCATTTTAAAAATAATAGTTAATGTGAAAAAAATACACAATTTAGAAAAGCTCAGCACAAAATGCATTACACATTAGTATTTCCCACATATAAATACTGTTCCCAGATTCTAAAATGTGTCCTTGAAATATAGTCCACACTGATACTAGTAAGCCACAAAATGTGGAGAATTTTATAAAACTTGGGGATGGAGAGTCACAGATAAGGAAAAGTCTCCATGTTATCAGCCTCCATTTGTCATTTTAATCCATGCCAGTTTTCCAAAATTTATGACCCAAAGAATTTAAAATCAGGAAAAATTTCCCATTGATGTATAATGGTATTAAGAAAAGTTATACAAAATTTGGAAAACACAAGAGAGTACAGTATGCCCTTTTAATGTCATACTAGGGGATTCTTTAATTATTTACAAAAGTTTATCTGTGTTGATGAGTTATTTTTAGACACTTCATTTAGAACTTAGACATGCAGAAGTTACAAGTTAACTTGTGGACTTATGTCTAATAGGAAAAATAATCCCAAGGATTATGCTTTATTGCCATATAGGAAATAATTAACCTTGTAATCTTATTTTAACATTATTCTTCTTCAAAATGTCTATAGATAGACAGCTTCTCAATATGATTTTGTCCTACCTTTTGATCTTAGTTGTTACATCATGAATTAATGCATTAAATAAGACTGTTGGCATGTTCCTTTATTCAGAATCATATTTTAACTACTTGAAAATTATATTTTGACAATAAAATAAAACTTTGAGAATAGAGAGACTTGAGTTCTACCTTTTCCAAATCACTTTCCTAGTTGCATGATCCTGGGCAAGCTACTTAATTGTTGAATCTCACTTTTCTTATCATCTTAAAGAGTATAATGAAAACCAAAATAATGCATGAAACACAAGCTCTAATGCAATAGCAAGTAGAGAATAAGCTACAGCAAATTATCAATATTTTGACACTTCAGATTTTAAACCTTAAATCAGAGCTTCCAAACTTCAAAGAGTTGTATGTCGTCTTCACAGTTTGTCATGTTTATATTCCTTCTATAAGATTTCTTTACAATTACTAATTATAAGTATAATACTTATTTTCAGAAAATTAAACTTTATATTACTACCATAAATGGAAAGCTAATCTCAAAAAATCAAAATTAACAAGCAGACAGAAGATCAAAAAGGACACAGAAGACTTGAACAGCACTGTAGAACAATTGGACCTAACACATATACAGAACACTCTACCCAATAATAACAGAATGCATATTTCTTTCAAGTGCACATAGAATGTTCTTCAAAATAGAACTTATGTTAGGCCACAAAACAAGTTTTAGGACTTCCCTGGTGGCGCAGTGGTTGAGAGTCCGCCTGCCCATGCATGGGACGCGGGTTCATGCCCCGGTCCCACAATGGGAGAAGCCACAACAGTGAGAGGCCCATGTACCGCAAAAGAAAAAAAAAAAGTTTTAATAAATGTTAAAAGATTGAAATTGTACAAAGTATCTTTTCCAATCACAATAGAATAAAATTAGAAATCAATAGCAGAAGAAAAAGTAGAAAATCCACACACGTGGAAGTTAAACAACACACTCTTAACAAAGAGATAAAAGAAGAAATCACAAAAAAAAGTTAAAAGTACCTTTAGACAGTTGAAAATGAAAACACAACACACCAAAACTTATGGGATGAAGAGAAAGCAGTGCTGAGAGGAAAATTTATAGCTGTTAATGCTTACATTATAAAGGAAGAGCAATCAAAAATCAAAAACTTGACCCTACAATTTAAAGAAAAAGATGAAGAAGAACAAACTAAGCTGAAAGCTAACTGAAGGAAGGAAATGATAAAGATTAGAGCAGAGGTAAACAGAATAGGGAATGGGCAAACAATAGATAGAATCAATAAAGCCAAGTGTTGATTCTTTGAAATGATCAACAAAATAGACAAATCTTTTGTTAGATTAAGGGAAAAAAAGAGAAAACTCAAATAACTAATATCAGAAATGAGCAAGAGTATATTACTATTGATTTTAAAGAAATAAAAAGGAGTATATGAGAGTATTTAGGAACAATTGTATGCCAATAAATTGCACAACCTAGATGAAATGGATATATTCCTAGAGAAACAACCTACCAAGACTGAATCATGAAGAAAAAGAAAATCTGAGCAAAGCTATAAAGAGATTGAATGAGTAATCAAAACCTTCCAACAAAAGGAAGCCCAGGACCAGACGTCTTCCTTTTGAATTTATCACTGATGAATAGATAAATTGGGCTACATCAAAATTTTAAAATTCTGTGCATAAAAGTACATAAGCATAACCAGGATGAGCTTCAACATGGCGGAAAAGTAAGACATGGAGATCACTTCCTCCTCACAAATACATCAGAAATACAACTACATGTGGAACAACTCCTAAGAACACCTACTGAACACTGGCAGAAGGTCTCAGACCTCCCAAAAGGCAAGAAACCCCCACATACCAGGTAGGGCAAAAGAAAAAATAGAGACAAAAGAATAGGGACGGGACCTGCAGCAGTGGGAGGGAGCTGTGAAGGAGGAAAGTTTTCCACACACTAGGAAGCCCTTTCGCAGGCAGAGACTGCGCATTACAGAGTGGGGAAGCTTCAGAGCCACGGAGGAGAGCACAGCAACAGGGGTGCAGAAGGCAAAGCAGAGAGATTCCCGCACAGAGGATCGGTGCTGATCAGCACTCACCAGCCAGAGAGGCTTCTCTGCTCACCAGCTGGGGTGGGCGGGGGCTGGGAGCTGAGGCTCGGGCTTCGGTCGGATCCCAGGGAGAGAACTGGGGTCGGCTGCATGATCAGAGCCTGGAGGGGGCTAGTGCGCCAAAGGTAGCTGGGAGGGAGACCAGGAAAAAGTCTGGAGGTGCCAAAGAGCCAAAAGACTTTTTCTTGCCTCTTTCTTTCCTGGTGTGCAAGGAGAGGGGATTCGGAGCGCCACTTAAGGGAGCTCCAGAGATGGACGTGAGCTGCGGCTATGAGCAAGGACCCCAGAGACGAGCATGAGATGCTGAGGCTCCTGCTGCTGCCACCAAGAAGCCTGTGTGCAAGAACAAGTCACTATACACACATCCCCCCCCTGGGAGCCTGTGCAGCCTACCACTGCCAGGGTCCCGTTATCCAGGGACAACTTCCCTGGTTGAACTCATGGCATGCTTCAGGCCAGTGCAATATCACACCAGCCTCTGCCACCACAGGCTCGCCCTGCACTGCATACCCCTCCCTCTCCCTGGCCTGAGTGAGCCAGAAACCCTGAATCAGCTGCTCTTTTAACCCCATCCTATCTGAGCGAAGAACAGATGCCCTCAGGCAACCTACACTCAGAGGCAGGGCCAGATCCAAAGCTGAACCCCGGGAGCTATGCAAACAAAGAAGAGAAAGGGAAATTTCTCCCAGCAGCCTCAGGAGCAGCGGATTAAATCTGCACAATCAACCTGATGTACCCTGCATCTGTGGAATACCTGAATAGACAATGAATCATCCCAAATTGAGGAGGTGGACTTGGGGAGCAAGGATATATTTTATTTTCCCTTTTTCCCTTTTTGTGAGTGTGTATGTGTATGGTTCTGTGCGTAATTTTGTCTGTATAGCTTTGCGTTTACCATTTGTCCTAGGGTTCTATCTGTCCATTTTGTTTTGTTTTGTTTTGTTTTATTACTTAAAAAATTTTTCTTTCTTAATAATTATTTTTTATTTTAATAACTTTATTTTCTCTTATTTTATTTTATCTTCTTATTTATTTATTTATTTATTTATTTATTTATTTTCTCCCTTTTATTCTTAACAGTGTGGAGCATAGGCTCTTTGTACTCCAGCCAGGGATCAAGGCTGTGCCATTGAGGTGAGAGAGCCAAGTTCAGGACAATGGTCCACAAAAGCCCTCCCAGCTCCATATAATACCAAATGGTGAAAAGCTCCCAGAGATCTCCATCTCAACGCCAAGACCCAGCTCCACTCATTGACCAGCAAGCTACAGTGCAGATCACCCTATGCCAAACAACTAGCAAGACAGGAACACAACCACACCCATTAGCAGGGAGGCTGCCTAAAATCATAATAAGGACACAGACACCCCAAAACACACTACCAGACATGGACCTGCCCATCAGAAAGCCAAAATCCAGCCTCATCCACCAGAACACAGGCACTAGTCCCCTCCAACAGGAAGCCTACACAACCCACTGAACAAATCTAAGCCACTGGGGACAGACAACAAAAAAGAACCTGCAGCCTGTGAAAAGAAGACCCCCTAAACACAGTAAGTTAATCAAAATAAGAGAGAGAAGCACACAGCATATGAAGGAGCAAGGCAAACACCCATCATACCTAAAAAATGAAGAGGAAATAGACAGTCTACCTGAAAAAGAATTCAGAATAATGATAGTAAAGACGATCCAAAATCTTGGAAATAGAATGGAGAAAATATAAGAAACTTTTAACAAGGACCTAGAACAACTAAAGAGCAAACAAACATTGATGAACAACACAATAAATGAAATTAAAAATTCTCTAGAAGGGATCAATAGCAGAATAACTACACAGAAGAAGGGGTAAGTGACCTGGAAGATAAAAGAGTGGAAATAACTACTGCAGAGCAGAATAAAGAAAAAAGAATGAAAAGAATTGAGGACAGCCTCAGAGGCTTCTGGGACAACATTAAATGCACCAACATTCGAATTATAGGGGTCCCAGAAGAAGAAGAAATAAAGAAAGGGAGAAAATATTTGAAGAGAAAATATTTGAAGAGATTATAGTTGGAAACTTCCCTAGTATGGGAAAGGAAATAGTAAATCAAGTCCAGGAAACATAGAGAGTCCCATAGAGGATAAATCCAAGGAGAAACACATCAGGCACATATTAATCTAACTATCAAAAATTAAATACAAAGAAAAAAAATTAAAAGCAGCAAGGGAAAAACAACAAACAACACATAAGGGGATCCCCATAAGGTTAACAACTGATGTTTCAGCAGATACTCGGCAAGCCGGAAGGGAGTGGCAGGACATATTTAAAGTGATGAAGGAGAAAAAAGTACAAACAAGATTACTCTACCCAGCAAGGATCTCATTCAGATTTGATGGAGAAATTAACAGCATTACAGACAAGCAAAAGCTGAGAGAATTCAGCACCACAAAAATCAGCTTTACAACAAATGCTAAAGGAACTTGTCTAGGCAGGAAACACAAGAGAAGGAAAAGACCTACAATAATAAACCCTAAACAATTTAGAAAATGGTAATAGGAACATACATATTGATAATTACCTTAAATGTAAATGGATTAAAGGCTCCAACCAAAAGACATAGACTAGCAGAATGGATGCAAAAACAAGACCCATATGTATGTTGTCTACAAAAGACCCACTGCAAACCTAGGGACACATACAGACTGAAAGCAAGGGGATGGAAAAAGACATACCATGCAAATGGAAATCAAAAGAAACCTGGAGTAGCAATTCTCATATCAGACAAGATAGGCTTTAAAACAAAGACTATTACAAAAGACAAAGAAGAACACTACATAATGATCAAGGGATCAATCCGAGAAGAAGATATAACAATTGTAAATATTTATGCAACCAACATCGGAGCACCTCAATACATAAGGGAAATACTAACAGCCATAAAAAGGGAAATTGACAGTAATACAATCCTAGTAGGGGACTTTAACATCCCACTTTCACCAATGCACAGATCATCCAAAAGGAAAATAAATAAGGAAACACAAGCTTTAAATGATACATTAAACATGGTGGCCTTAATTGATATTTATAGGACATTCCATCCAAGAACAACAGAATATACATTCTTCCCAATTGTTCATGGAACATTCTCCAGGATAGATCATATCTTGGGTCACAAATCAAGCCTTGGTAAATTTAAGAAAATTGAAATCATATCAAGTATCTTTTCTGACAACAATGCTATGAGACTTGATATCAACTACAGGAAAAAATCTGTAAGAAATACAAACACATGGAGGCTAAACAACACACTACTTAATAATGAAGAGATCACTGAAGAAATCAAAGAGGAAATCAAAAAATACCTAGAAACAAATGACAGTGAAAAAAATGACCCAATATATATGGGATGAAACAAAAGCACAATACATATGGGATGCAACAAAAGCAGTTCTAAGAGGGAACTGTATAGCAATACAATCTTACCTTAAGAAACAAGAAACATCTCAAATAAACAATCTAACATTACACCTAAAGCAATTAGAGAAAGACGAACAAAAAAACCCCCAAAAGTTAGCAGAAGGAAAGAAATCGTAAAGATCAGATCAGAAATAAACGAAAAAGAAATGTAGGAAATGATAACAAAGATCAATAAAACTAAAAGCTGGTTCTTTGAGAAGATAAATAAAATTGATAAACCATTAGCCAGACTTATCAAGAAAAAAAGGGAGAAGACTCAAATCAATAGAATTAGAAATGAAAAAGTAACAACTGACACTGCAGAAATACAGAGGATCAAGAAAGATTACCACAAGCAACTATATGCCAATAAAATGGACAACCTGGAAGAAATGGACAAACTCTTAGAAATGCACAACCTTCTGAGATGAACCAGGAAAAAAGAGAAAATATGAACAGACCAATCACAAGCACTGAAATTGAAACTGTGATTAAAATTCTTGCAACAAACAAAAGCCCAGGACCAAATGGCTTCACAGGCGAATTCTATCAAACATTTAGAGAAGAGCTAACACCTATCCTTCTCAAACTCTTCCAAAATATAGCATAGGGAGGAACATTCCAAACTCATTTTACAAGGCCACCATCACTCTGAAACCATAACCAGACAAAGATGCCACAAAGAAAGCCACAGGCCAATATCACTGATGAACATAGATGCAGAAATCCTCAACAAAGTACTAGCAAACAGAATCGGACAGCACATTAGAAGGATCACACTCCATGATCAAGTGGGTTTTGTCCAGGAATGCAAGGATTCTTCAATATAAGCAAATCAATCAACATGATACACCATATTAAAAATTGAAGGAGAAAAACCATATGATCATCTCAATGGATGCAGAAAAAGATTTTGACAAAATTCAACATGCACTTATGATAAAATCCCACCAGAAAGTAGGCATAAAGGGAACTTTCCTCAACATAATAAAGGCTATATATGACAAACCCTCAGCAAACATTGTCCTCAATGGTGAAAAATTGAAACCAATTCCACTAAGATCAGGAACAAGACAAGGTTGGCCACTCTCACCACTATTATTCAACATAGTTTTGGAAGTTTTAGCCACAGCGATCAGAGAAGAAAAAGAAATAAAAGGAATCCAAATAGGAAAAGAAGAAGTAAAGCTGTCACTGTTTGCAGATGACATGATACTACACATAGAGAATCCTAAAGATGCTACCAGAAAACTACTAGAGGTAATCAATGAATTGGGTAAAGTAGCAGGATACAAAATTAATGCAGAGAAATCTCTTGCATTCCTATATACTAATGATGAAAAATCTGAAAGTGAAATTAAGAAAACACTCCTATTTACCATGACAACAAAAAGAATAAAATATCTAGGAATAAACCTACCTAAGGAGACAAAAGACCTGTATGCAGAAAATTATAGGACACTGATGAAAGGAATTAAAGGTGATACAAATATATGGAGAGATATACCATGTTCTTGGATTGGAACAATCAACATTGTGAAAATGACTCTACTATGTAAAGCAATCTACAGATTCAATGCAATCCCTATCAAACTACCAATGGCATTTTTCACAGAACTAGAACAAAAAATTTCACAATTTGTATGGAAACACAAAAGACCCCAAATAGCCAAAGCAATCTTGAGGAAGAAAAACGGAGCTGGAGGAATCAGGCTCCCTGACTTCAGACTATACTACAAAGCTACAGTAATCAAGACAGTATGGTAGTGGCACAAAAACAGACATATAGTTCAATGGACCGGGACAGAAAGCCCAGAGATAACCCCCTGCACGTATGCTCACCTTATCTTTGATAAAGGAGGCAAGAATATACAGTGGAGAAAAGACAGCCCTTCAATAAGTGGTGCTGGGAAAACTGGACAGCTACATGTAAAAGAATGAAATTAGAACACTCCCTAACACCATACACAAAAATAAACTCAAAATGGATTAAAGGCCTAAATGTAAGGCCAGACACCATCAAAGTCTTAGAGGAAAACACAGGGAGAACACTCTATGACATAAATCACAGCAAGATCCTCTTTGACCCACCTCCTAGAGAAATGGGAATAAAAACAAAAATAAACAAATGGGGCCTAATGAAACTTAAAAGCTTTTGCAGAGCAAAGGAAATGATAAACAAGACGAAAAGACAACCCTCAGAGTGGGAGGAAGTATTTGCAAATGAAGCAACTGACAAAGGATTAATATCCAAAGCACACAAGCAACTCATGCAGCTCAATATCAAGAAAACAAACAACCCAATCCAAAAATGGGCAGGAGACATAAATAGACATTTCTCCAAAGAAGATATACAGATTGCCAACAAACACGAATGCTCAACATCATTAATCATTAGAGAAATGCAAATCAAAACTACAATGAGATATCATGTCTCACTGGTCAGAATGGCCATCATCAAAATATCTACAAACAATAAATGCTGGAGAGGGTGTGGAAAAAAGGGAATCCTCTTGCATTGTTGGTGGGAATGTAAATTGATACAGCTAATATGGAGAACAGTATGGAGGTTCCTTAAAAAACTAAAAATAGAACAACCATACGACCCAGCAATCCCACTACTGAGCATATACCCTGAGAAAACCATAATTCAAAAAGAGTCATACCAAAATGTTCATTGCAGCTCTATTTACAATAACCAGGACATGGAAGCACCTTAAGTGTCCATCAACAGATGAATGGATAAAGAAGAGGTGGCACATATATACAATGGAATATTACTCAGCCTTCAAAGGGAATGAAACTGTGTTATTTGTAGTGAGGTAGATGGACCTAGAGACTGATGTAGGTCCAGAGTGAAGTAAGTCAGAAAGAGAAAAACAAATACCGTATGCTAACATATATATATATAGAATCTTAAAAAAAAAAAAAGAAAAAGAAATGGTTAGAAGAACCTAGGGGCAAGACGGGAATAAAGATGCAGACCTACTAGAGAATGAACTTGTGGATACGGGGAGGGGGAAGGGTAAACTGGGACAAAGGGAGAGAGTGTCATGTACATATATAAACTACCAAACATAAAATAGATAGCTAGTGGGAAGCAGCTGCATAGCACAGTGAGATCAGCTCGGTGCTTTGTGACCACCTAGAAGGGTGGAATAGGGAGGGTGGGAGGGAGGAAGATGCAAGAGGGAAAAGATATGGGGACATATGTATATGTATAACTGATTTACTTTGTTATAAAGCAGAAATTAACACACCATTGTGAAGCAATTATACTCCAACAAAGATGTTAAAAAAATAAAGAAAAAAGTACATAGTCAGCAGGGTGAAAAGCCAATCCAGAGAATGGAAAAAAGATTTGCATCTCATGTATCTGATAAGGGGTTAATATTGAGAATATATGAACCATATATATATATATATATATATATATATATATATATATATAATA
This sequence comes from Phocoena phocoena, assembly GCF_963924675.1. Classification (NCBI taxonomy): domain Eukaryota; kingdom Metazoa; phylum Chordata; class Mammalia; order Artiodactyla; family Phocoenidae; genus Phocoena; species Phocoena phocoena. Next base: position 91,778,080 of record NC_089219.1, on the reverse strand, counting down.
TCTTTAAACTCAAAAACAAAAAAGAAACAACCCAATTCAAAAATGAGCAGAGGTCTTGAATAGATATTTCTCCAAAGGTAAACAAACGGTCAGCAAGCATACAAAAAGATGCTCAACATCACTAATCATTAGGGAAATGTAAATTATAACCACCATGAGATACCATTTCACATCCACTAGGATGGCCATTATCAAAACCCTGATAATAATAAATGTTGTCAAAATTTGGATTTGAAGACATTGGAGCCCTTATACACTGTGGATTGGAATGTAAAATGATACAACTGCCATGGAAAACAGTATGACAATTTCTCAAAAAATTTAAAATAGAATTACCATGTGACCTAACAATTTCAGTCTGGTTATATAACCTAGAGAATTGAAAGCAGGGACTTGATATATTTGTACACTCATGTTCATAGCAGAATTACTAACAACAGACAAAAGGTAGAAGAAGAAAGTGTCCATGGACAAATGAATAAATAAACAAAATGTAGTTATAGACATACAATAGGAAGGAAATTCTGACACATGCAACAGCATGGATGAATGTTGAGCATATTATAATAAGCCGAGTATAATAAGCCAGGGACAAAAATACGAGTACTGTATTATTCCACTTATATGAGATGTACAGAGAAGTCAGTTTATAGAGATAGAAGGTAGAATGGTGGTTGCCAGGTGCTGGAGGGAGAGAGGAAAGCAGTTATTTTATAATGAGTACAGAGTTTTAGTTTTGCAAGATGAGAAGAGTTCTATGGATAGATGATGATGCAAGCACAATAATGTGAATGTACTTAAGGCCACTGAACTATACACAAAAATGGCTAAAGTGGCAATTTTGATGTTATTTTTGTTTTATCAACATTTAAAAAAATAAATGCTAAAAAAGGCAAAATTATAAAAATAAATAAAATAAAATATAACCTAAATAAATATATCCTAAAATATCATCTTCGATCTGGCTTTTGAGGAACATGGTCCTAGTAAGAACTCTAACTGTAAACATGGCTTCTGAAAAAGTCCTACACAAGTTAAGCTTACAATTTGCCCTGGTGATTCTTTCAGTTACACATCTTTTTTGAAGTATTTCTGTTTGTTTAGTGTGGCTTGAATTTTTCCTATAAGCATGACCAAAATGTTCTGTACTCCACCTCCACCTCCTCCCCAGCACTTCCTGGCACAGAAGTTCAGGGACATAATATCCATGCTCTGTTTTTATGATGACCCCATAATTCTAACAAGCAAGTCAGTGCATTTGGTCTGCAGTCCCAATCTTCCCAATCTCCTGCTCTTCTCTGTGAATTTCATCAGGTAAGAAATTTTTTTCTAGGGTGTTATGGACTGAATTGTGTCCACCCACAATTCATATTTTGAAGTCTGCACACCAAATGTGACTGTGTTTGGAAATAGGGCCTATAAAGAGGTGATAAACGTTAGATGAGGTCAGGACATAAGGGTGGTATCCTAATCCAACAGGGTTGGTACCCTTATAAAAAATGCAAAAGACACCAAATCACTCTCTTTCTCTGCATATAAAGAAGTCATGCAAGCACACAGCAAGATGGTGGCCGCATACAAGCCAGAAATAGAGATCTCACCAGAAACCAAATCCTACCAGACCTTGATCTAGGAATTCCAGCCTCTAGAATGGTGAGAAAATAAATTTCTGTTGTTTAATCCTCCTAATCTATGATATTTTGTTATGACAGCCCTAAGAGTCTAGTATACAGTTTTTCCTAATCTGAAATCTTACCTCCCAGAGGAGAATGTTCCTCTTTTCCTCACATATACCACAGAGGAAATCAGACTCAAAAGATTTCTGAATTGGAACTTCAGAAGAATGGTGCTGTAAATGCTCCCTAAGCCTGTGTTCATAGAGCTCTAGTGAGAAGCAAAGATCCTCTATTGTGTATTTCTACCTAAAGCTTGTATGCTACACCCGAGCATCTTCCCAGGTTGTGTCTGATGCAGTATCAAAGACTCTTTTTTAAAGTAATTACATATTCTTTTGAGGTTCTGATATTTTCCTCAGAAATAGTGTTCTGCTCATTTAGCATACTCTATTATACCCTGTGTTCCTTGATCTAACAAAGGTCTTAAAATTTTATAAGTAAATCTAATTCCTAGATACAAGACATTTCAATCTAGTGATAGAGATAACCATTAAACAAATTAATAAGTAAACATGTAATAAAATAATGTCACTTAGTGGAAAGAAACCTATAAAGAAAAATAGAGCAAGGGATAGAGAGAGAGAATGTATGGGTGCTATTGATATTTTATAAAGGATAGAGGAGTGACAGTAGAGCAGACACTTAAGTTAGAGAAGGAATCGTGTTCATATCTAGAGAAGAGCATGACAGGCAGTCTTGAAATCCAGAGTAAATAAGCCTAATGTGTATATATATATATATATATATATATATATATATATATATATATAAAACCTCCATACTGTTCTCCATAGTGGCTGTATCAATTTACATTCCCACCAACAGTGCAAGAGGGTTGCTTTTCTCCACACCCTCTCCAGCATTTATTGTTTCTAGATTTTTTGATGATGGCCATTCTGACTGGTGTGAGGTGATACCTCATTGTAGTTTTGATTTGCATTTCTCTAACGATTAGTGATATTGAGCATCATTTCATGTGTTTGTGGCAACCTGTATATCTTCTTTGGAGAAATGTCTATTTAGGGCTTTCCCCCATTTTTGAATTGGGTTGTTTGTTTTTTTTGATATTGAGCTGCATGTGTTGCTTGTAAACTTTGGAGATTAATTCTTTGTCAGTTGCTTTTTTTTGCAAATATTTTCTCCCATTCTGAGGGTTATCTTTTGGTCTTGTTTATGATTTCCATTGTTGTGCAAAAGCTTTTAAGTTTCATTAGGTCCCATTTGTTTATTTTTGTTTTTATTTCCATTTCTGTAAGAGGTGGGTCAAAAAGGATCTTGCTGTGATTTATATCATGGAGTGTTCTGCCTATGTTTTCCTCTAAGAGTTTTATAGTGTCTGGCCTTACATTTAGGTCTTTAATCTATTTTGACCTTATTTTTGTGTACGGTGTCAAGAAGCATTCTAATTTCATTCTTTTACATGTAGCTGTTCAGTTTTCTCAGCATCATTTATTGAGGAGGCTGTATTTTGTCCATTGTATATTCTTGCCTCCTTCATCAAAATAAGGTGACCATATGTGTGTGAGTTTATCTCTGGGCTTTCTATCCTGTTCCATTGATCTGTTTTGGAAATATCTGTTCCATATTTCTGTTTTTGTGCCAGTACCATACTATCTTGATTACTGTAGCTTTGTAGTATAGACTGAAGTCTGGGAGCCTGATTTCTCCATCTTCATTTTTTCTTTCTCAAGTTTCTGAGTTTTGGCTCTTTGGGGTCTTTTGTGTTTCCATACAAATTGTGAAATTTTTTGTTCTAGTTCTGTGAAAAATGCCATTGGTAGTTTTATAGGGATTGCATTGAATATGTAGATTGCTTTGGGTAGTATAGTCATTTTCAAAATGTTGATTCTTCGAATCCAAGAACATGGTATATCTCTCCATCTGTTTGTATCATTTTTAATTCTTTCATCAGTGTCTTATAGTATTCTGCATACAAGTCTTTTGTCTCCTTAAGTAGGTTTATTCCTAGATATTTTATTCTTTTTGTTGCAATGGTAAATGGAAATTTTTTTTGCAATGGTAAATGGGAGTGTTTCCTTAATTTCTCTTTCATATTTTTCATCGTTAGTGTATAGGAATGCAAGAGATTTCTCTGCATTAATTTTGTATCCTGCTACTTTACCAAACTCACTGATTAGCTCTAGTAGTTTTCCAGTAGCATCTTTAAGATTCACTATGTATAGTATCATGTCATATGTAAATAATGATAGTTTTACTTCTTCTTTTCCAATTTGGATTCCTTTTATTTCTTTCTCTTTTCTGATTGCTGTGGCTAAAACTTCCAAAACTATGTTGAATAATAGTGGTGAAAGTAGGCAGCCTTGTCTTGTTCCTGATCTTAGAGGAAATGGTTTCAGATTTTCACCACTGAGAATGATGTTGGCTGTGGGTTTGTCATATATAGACTTTATTATGTTCAGGTTGCTTCCCTCTATGCCCACATTCTGGAGAGTTTTTTATCATAAGAGGTTTTGAATTTTGTTGAAAGCTTTTTCTGCATCTATTGAGTTGATTATAATGGCTTTTATCCAACAATTTGTAAATATGGTGTATCACATTGATTGATTTCCATATATTGAAGAATCCTTGCACTGCTGGGATAAACCCCACTATATCATGGGGTATGATCCTTTTAATGTGCTGTTGAACTCTGTTTGCTAGTATTTTGTTGAGGATTTTTGCATCTATGTTCATCAGTGATATTAGCCTGTAGTTTTCTTTCTTTGTGATATCTTTGTCTGGCTTTAGTATCAGGGTGATGGTGGCCACATTGAATGAGTTTGGGAGTGTTCCCTCTTCTGCTATATTTTGGAAGAGTTTGAGAAGGATAACTGTTATCTCTTCTCTAAATATTTGATAGAATTTGCCTGTGAAGCCATCTGGTCCTGGGCTTTTATTTGTTGGAAGATTTTAATCAATTTCAATGCTTTTTATTTTCTATTTTATCCTGGTTCAGTCTCAGAAGGTTGTGATTTTCTAAGAATTTGTCCATTTCTTCCACATTGTCCATTTTAATGGCATATAGTTGTTTGCAGTAATCTCTCATGATCCTTTGTATTTCTGCAGTGTCAGTTGTTTCTTCTCCTTTTTCATTTCCAATTCTGTTGATTTGAGTCTTCTCCCTTTTTTTCTTGATGAATCTGGGTAACGGTTTATCAATTTTATCTTCTCAAAGAACCAGCTTTTAGTTTTATTGATCTTTGCTTTTTTCCCCTTCATTTGTTTTTCATTTATTTCTGATCTGATCTTTATGATTTCTTTCCTTCTGTCAACCTTGGAGTTTTTTTGTTTTTCTTTCTTTCTCTAATTGCTTTAGGTGTAAGGTTAGGTTGTCTATTTGAGATTTTCTTTTTTCTTGAGGTAGGATTGTATTGCTATAAACCTCACTCTTAGAACTGCTTTTGCTGCATCAAATACATTTTGGGTCATCGTTTTTTCATTGTAATTTGTTTCTAGGTATTTTTTTATTTCCTCTTTGATTTCTTCAGTGATCTCTTGGTTATTTAGTAGTGTATGTTTAGCCTCCATGTGTCTATATTTTTAGAGTTTTTTCCTGTAATTGATATCTAGTCACATAGTGTTGTGGTCAGAAAAGATATTTGATACAATTTCAATTTTCTTAAATTTACCAAGGCTTGATTTGTGACCCAAGATATGATCTATCCTGGAGAATGTTCCATGAGCACTTGAGAAGAAAGTGTATTCTGTTGTTTTTGATGGAATGTCCTATAAATATCAATTAAGTCCATCTTGTTTAATGTGTCATTTAAAGCTTCTGTCTCCTTATTTATATTCATTGTGGATGATCTGTCCATTGGTGAAAGTAGGGTGTTAAAGTCCCCTACTATTATTGTGTAACTGTCAATTTCCCCTTTTAAGGCCGTTAGCATTTGCCTTATGTATTGAGGTGCTCCTATGTTGGGTGCATATATATTTACAATTGTTATATTTTCTTGGATTGATCCCTTGATCATTATGTTGTGTCCTTCTTTGTCCTCCTAATAGTCTTTATTTTAAAGTCTATTTTGTCTGATATGAGAATTGCTACTCCAGCTTTCTTTTGATTTCCATTTGCATGGAATATCTTTTTCCATCCCCTTACTTTCAGTCTGTATGTGTCCTTAGGTCTGAAGTGGGTTTCTTGTAGACAGCATATATACTGAACTTGTTTTTTATCCATTCAGTCAGTCTATGTCTTTAGGTTGGAGCATTTAATCCATTTACATTTAAGGTAATTATTGATATCTGTGTTCCTATTACCATTTTCCATTGTTTTGGGTTTGTTTTTTGTAGGTCTTTTCCTTCTCTTGTGTTTCCTGCCTAGAGAAGTTCCTTTAGCATTTGTTGTAAAGCTGGTTTAGTGGTGCTGAATTTTCTTAAATTTTGCTTGTCTGTAACGGTTTTAATTTCTCCATCAAATTTGAATGAGATCCTTGCTGGGTAGAGTAATCTTGGTTGTACGTTTTTCCTTTTCATTGCTTTAAATATGTCCTGCCACTCCCTCTGGCTTGCAGAGTTTTTAATAAAGATCAGCTGTTAACCTTATGGGGATTCCCTTGTATGTTATTTGTTGCTTTTCCCTTGCTGATTTTAATATTTTTTCTTTGTATTTAATATGTGATAGTTTGATTAATATGCAACTTGACATGTTTCTCCTTGGATGTATCCTGTATGGGACTCTCTGTGCTTCTTGTACTTGATTGACTATTGCCTTTCCCATGTCAAGGAAGTTTTCAACTATAATCTCTTCAAACATATTCTCAGACTCTTTCTCTTCTTCTTTTGAGACCCCTATAATTTGTATGTTGGTGCATTTAATATTGTCCCAGAAGTCTCTGAGACTGTCCTCAATTCTTTTCATTTTTTTTCTTTATTCTGCTCTGCAGTAGTTATTTCCACTATTGTATCTTCCACACCTCTTATTTGCTCTTCTGCCTCAGTTATTTTACTATTGATTCCTTCTAGATAAATTTTAAATTATTTATTGTGTTTTCATCATTGTTTGTTTGCTCTTTAGTTCTTCTAGGTTCTTGTTAAATGTTTCTTGTATTTTCTCCATTCTGTTTCCAAGATTTTGCATTCTCTTTACTATCATTACTCTGAATTCTTTTTTATGTAGACTGCCTATTTCCTCTTCATTTGTTTCATCTCGTGGGTTTTTACCTTGCTCCTTCATCTGCTGCATATTTCTCTGTGTTCTCATTTTGTTTAACTACTGTGTTTGCGGTCTCCTTTTTGCAGGCTGCAGGTTTGTAGTTCCCGTTGTTTTTGGTGTCTGCGCTCAGTGGGTAAGGTTGGTTCAGTGGCTTGTGTAGGCTTCCTGTGGAGGGGACTGGTGCCTGTGTTCTTGTGGGTGGGGTTGGATCTTGTCTTTCTGGTGGGCAGGGCTACATCTGGTGTTGTGTTTTGGAGTGTCTTTAACTTATTATGATTTTAGGCAGCCTCTCTGCTAATGTGTGGAGTTGTGTCCTGTCTTACTAGTTGTTTGGAATGGGGCGTCCAGCACTGGAGCCTGCTGGCTATTGGGTGGAGCTGAGTCTTAACATTGAGATGGAGATCTCTGAGGCAGCACTTGCCAATTGATATTACATGGGGCCAGGAAGTCTCTGGTGGTCCAATGTCCTGAACTTGGCTCTCCCACCTGAGCGGCACAGGCCTGACACCAGGCCTGAGCACTAAGACCTTGTCAGCCACACGGCTCATAAGAAAAGGGAGAAAAAAGGAAAGAAAGAAAAACAAAAATTAAAAATATAATAAATTGAAAATTATTAACATAAAAAATAATTTTTTAAAAAAAAGAATAGAGCAACCAAACCAATAAACAAATCTACCAATGATAACAAACACTAAAGACTAAACTAAGATAAACATAAATATCAGAAACAAATCAGTCACAGACAGCAAACTCCAAGTCTACATTTGCTCCCAAAGTCTACCACCTCATTTTTGGGATGATTCTTTGTCTATTTAGGTGTTCCACAGTTGGAGTGTTCATCAAGTTGATTGTGGGGATTTAATCTGCTGCTCCTGAAGCTGCATGGAAAAATTTCCCTTTCTCTTCTTTGTTCGCACAGCTCCTTGGGTTCAACTTTGGTTTTGGCCCCACCTCTGCATGTAGGTTGCCCTCAGGCATCTGTTCCCTACCCAGAAACGAGGGGGTTAAAGCAGTGGCTGATTGCGGGGCTCTGGCTCATTCAGGCCAGGAGGAGGGAGGGGTACGGTAGTCATAATTGGAATGTGGGGCAAGCCTGCAGTGGCAGAGGCTGGCTTGATGTTGCAATAGCCTGAGGCACTCCACGTCTTCTCCCGGGGAAGTTGTCCCTGGATCATGGGACCCTGGCAGTGGCAGGCTCCACAGGCTCCTGTTGGGATGGGGGGAGGAGTGGGCAGGTGTTGATAGTGACCTGCGCTTTCACACAGGATTCTTGGTGGCAGCGGTAGCAGCCTTAGCATTTCACACCCGTCTCTGCGGTCTAAGCTGATACCCGTGGCTCACACCAGCCTCTAAAGCTCGTTTAGTCTGTGCTCTGCCTTCTGTTGGCAGACAGGGAAGGAATCCCCTCTCCTCATGAGCCCCGAAACAATGGTCTCTTGCCTCTTCGGAAGATCCAGACTTTTTCCCGGACTTCCTCCTGGCCAGCTGTGGCAATTTGCCCACTTCAGGCTGTCTTTACGCAGCCAACCCCAGTCCTCTCCCTGGGATCTGAACTTTGAAGACCGAGCCTCAGCTCCCAGTCCCTACATGCCCCAGTGAGTGAGCAGACAAGCATCTCAGGCTGGTGAGTGCTGGTTGGCACTGATCCTCTGTACGGGAATCTCTCTGCTTTGCCCTCTGCACCCCTATTGCTGCAATCTCCTCCATGGCTCTGAAGCTTCCCCCCTGCCCACCTCCCATCTCCACCAGTGAAGGGGCTTCCTAGTGTGTGGAAACGTTTCCTCCTTCACAGCTCCCTCCCACTGGTGCAGGTCCCATTCCTATTCTTTTGTCTATGTTTTTTTCTTTTTTCTTTTGCCCTATCCAGGTACGTGGGGATTTTCTTGCCTGTTGGGAAGTCTGAGGTCTTCTACCAGCATTCAGTAGGTGTTCTGTAGGAGTTGTTCCACTTGTAGATATATTTTTTATGTATTTGTGGAGAGGAAGGTGATCTCTACATCTTACTCCTCCCACATCTTGAAGGTTCCCCCAGAATTTTTTTTTCTTAATGTGTTAAGGACCTCATGTGTTTTTCAGTGTATTATAAATAAAGAAAAACTTTTCTTCTGGAAATGACCAGAGAAGGAGGTTGAGCAATTCCCTTCAGAAGAAAAAAAGTATAAAACTGGTTTAAATCATTAAAAACAAATTTAAGAATGCTGGAAAATGACTAAAGGCAGACAGCAACTCGAGAAGTGTTTACTTGGAAAAAGATTCCTACTCCATTGGATTAAAAAAAATGAGATTGGTGGCATTCTTGAATGGAGGCATTCCCACCTCATCAGTTTGGTTGGTGAAATCCCACATTTTTACCTGATGCCAGTGGGGGACATATCAGGGTGGCTAGAAGAGCAAGTTGAAATTCAGAGGGAATTTCTCTTGGAAGCAAGAGAACCAGAGAACTGAGACACTAAACTCTTCAAGTATTTTTGGCTGGCAGCTGAACTAAGAGTGGGCAAGAGATCCCAGAGAGCTCAGTGAAAATTGAAAGCCTGGAGAGACTGTGAACTTGCTGCACCTTTGCATATAATCCTCAATTCACACAGAACTGGGGTGGTAGAGGTGAAAAACTTACTGGCTGGAGGTGTCCGAGCATAACCTCTGTTGGAATCACTGACTAATCTCTAAACCATGCAGACACACTAAGTCCACAGGGAATCAAGCTTAAAAAAAAAAAAAAGAAAATTGAGCAGAGACATCAGTACTTGCATGCCATGATGAAGACATATTTCACAATGTGAGTGCAGATAACAAACAAACAAACAAAACGGTCTTCAGGAAAGCAACAGAGAGTCTAGAATGGCTATAATGTATTATCTGTCATGCATAATTATCAACCATGCTCTTTATGAACTACACAAAGAAATAGAAAATTGAGAGCAATAATCAGAGTTTAAAAATAGCCAATAGAAATTGACTTCAAGTGAGTTCAGATGAGAGATTTAGAGACTTTGAAGCAAGAATTCCTTTATTCAAAGAATTAAAGGAAAACATATCCAAAAAATTAAATTACTAAATTATTTATTTCAAATAATTTAAGGGAAATATGCTGAGAATAATCAAAGTGATCAAAGCAATAAGTAGTCTCAATGGAGACCTGGAAACTGTAAAAAAGAAACTAATGCGGGCTTCCCTGGGGGCACAGTGGTTAGGAGTCCACCTGCCAATGCAGGGGACATGGGTTTGAGCCCTGGTCCAGGAGGATCCCACATGCCATGGAGAAACTAAGCCCGTGCACCACAACTACTGAGCCTGCACTCTAGAGCCCGCATGCCGCAACTGCTGAAGCCCATGCGCCTAGAGCCCGTGCTCCGCAACAGGAGAGGCCACCGCAATGAGAGGCCCGCACACTGCAACGAAGAGTAGCCCCTGGTTGCCACAACTAGAGAAAAGCCCACACTTAGCAACAGGAACCCAACGCAGCAAAAAATAAATAAATAGATAAATAAAAGAAACTAATGAAAATTCAAGGACAGAAAAATTTAACAGTGAAAATTAAAATTTCTCTGTTCAACAGCAGACTTGAGATGTCAGAAGAATTAGTGAACTTGAAGATAAAGGTCTTCAAATACAAAGAAAGGAGAGAAAAAAATGTTTAAAAAATAAATAAGTAGATATTTGGAGATAGGTAGGACAATAGCAAGTATTACAAAATTTGTGTAATTGGAGTTCCAGAAAAGCATAATATAAAGGATCAGAAAAATATTTGAAGTAATAGTGGCCCCCAACTCAAAATTTGACCAGGAATATTAACTTACAGATCCAACAGCCTCAATGAACCTCCAATTAGTATAAATGAAGAGAGAACCACACGTAGATACATCAGAGTCAAACAGCTGAAAGCCAAAAACAGAGGTGAGTCTTGAAAGCGTGTATCACATACATCACAATGATACAATTAATGGCTGACTTCTCATCTGTTACAATGGAGGCAAAAGGACACTGACATATTCAAAATCTGAGGGAGGAAAACCTACCAATTAAGAATTTAATATATAGTGAAATTATCTTTTATAAATGAATGTCAAATAAAGGTATTTCCAATTAATAAAACTTGAAATAACTCAATGCTAACACAAGTGTACTGCAAAAAATACTAACAGAAGTCCATCAGATTGAAAGAAAATGCCATCAACATGTAATTAAAATCAAAGGAAGGAATGAAGAATACTAGAAATATCATAAGGCAACATTACAAATATTATAAGGTAAATAAATATAATACAAATAAAGTATCTTGTGTATAATACTCTTCTATAAATTTCTTTATAGGCATTTATTACTGAAGTCAAAAATTATAACACCCTATTACTGAGTTTATAACATAAAGTTGTAATGTATATGACAAAAATAGCACAAAGGAGTGGGATGTGCTACAAAATTTTTATATTTTATCAAAAGCAAGGTAGTACACATTTGAAGTGGCATTGACAAGCAGTAAAATAATATTGCAAAGAAATTGAATGTGCTGTCCATTATGTGACTGTATACATTTGTCAAAACTCAATTAGCTGTACACTTTAAAGAAGTAGACTGTTTGTATGTATATTATCTCAATGAAGCTGACTTTAAGAAAAGTAAAACAAGCTTTCCCAGATTTTTCTACAAACCAGGATGTCTTATTCAAATAAAAACAATCATAGGAACAACTCAAAATTGCCTTAAGTTGGGAAAATTTATAAATCTGTGAATGTTAAACATTTTCAGAATAGAAAAAGAAAATGTTTTCTTTCCATACTGAACTGCATACTGAAAAACAGGAAGTTGAAGAAAGAAAGAGCATTTAAAAAAAATAATGGGTGAAATTTGAGAATCCAATCTAGGCAAATAAAATATATCTCTAATTTATCAAATATCAGAATGTCCTGAAACTTTTCTTTTTTACTGAACACACAATTTATGTGAAATATGATGGCAAAAGATTGTCAAAATGCATCGAGGAGAGTGACAATGTTAATGCTTTGACCTCTACAATGGCACTTAAGATTTTAATCTGAAGCTACAGCTTTCACATATAAATCTGAATTTAGCAACAGTTAAAATTAAATAATTTAGTAAATGTGATGCTTTCTAAATCAACATTTCCCCAAAGCAACACCCATGACTTTGTTACAAGAAATCACCAAATGGTAAAATATCAAGCTCTTTCCATGAGTGTATCTTTCCTCAACCCAGTAGGTATTCAAAGCACAGATTTTTTTTTTCAGAGATACTTTATTGTTTTCCTACTTTTCATCAGGGTTGGGTTGCCATGGTAATAAAGTAGGCTATCTTACTGGATTTCACCTTTGCTGTCTTGCTTCATGTGGTTCTCTCTCCTCAGAGCAAACATGGTGGATGCTGCACACATACAGATGTCTGATTTCGTGTTTCCTTCTTGAGTGTGCTTGGCAGCTACTCTCCTGAGACAGCTGAAGCATCACTTCACAGACTGGCATTCATCCTTCTCTCTAATGGCCACCCTCATATGTCTCACTTGTTTTGTGATCTCTCTTTTAAAAAAGACACAGCTTCTCTTGAAAGATTTCTTTTTCCCATTGAAAACAGAGGACTTTTAACATTTCAGTTAACTTGGTTGTTAACTGAACCAAGATCAGTATGCCCTGTTTAATACATGCCCTGTTTAAAGGTACCCATCATTAAGATGTAAAAGAAAAAAAAAATCAAAAGAGCATATAGACTTATCACAAACACAGGTTACTATTACTTAGTGTATAAACACATTAACATTCAGTCTCTTTCTATTTATATGTAGCAATTATCAATTCTTCCAACTGTCTAAATGTAAAAGGTGATTCCTGACAAAGGATGCATTAGTTTTAGAAGTTGACTTGCCTCACTGACAAAATTTTTTTTCCCTTATTTCCTACCTATTTCTGATTTCCCAAGTTCAATTCTACAATATTTATTTGCATCTAATAGCCAGTGGCATCCAGTAGTATTTCTTCATCAGGTTATTTTGGCTTGGAATTCTAGTTAAATGAAATTTGTTAGTCCTATTACTTATCGTTCCAAATATGATTTTTATATATCATTTATAATAGAGATTCCTATACATTTAAGCAAAATTTGCAAGGCAAAACTTGGCAGTATTTTTAAAGATCTCATAAAGCTATTTTCTGGTTCCATTTAATTATATGACTATAGTCAGCATTGTCTAGATAATGATATCTACCACATCATTATTATGGGTCTCACAGTTTAAATGTTTTACTGTCCTAAAATTGATGTTTTATCTTATTTTGGTAGCCATTTTTCCCCCATCCAGGTGCACAGAATATTTTTTCCATATTTTTAGACAATCAGTATTGTATATGTGGGACTTCAAGATTTTTCCCAGTCTGTCATGATTTCCTTTTCCTCCTTTGTCTATTTCCTTTGCAGAATCCCTCTATTCACTTACATTTCCGAAGTGCCTCTCCATTATGGTACCCATTTCCAACTCCAGGAAAAACCTATGACCCAAGTTGGTCAAAGATACCATCCACATGGTCCCAGTGATTGCTTCATAAATGAGCATACTACCCCTTCAGAGCTAGGATATTCTTAGAGAAAAGATCTCTTTCTGCATGGGGAATGTAGATATGAAGTAGCTAGTAGCTGTCTTGCTCACAGTATGAAGTGCTTCTCTACAGAATAATGCCCAATAGAGATAAGCTGAGCCAAAGGAGAAAGACACGAAGACAGCTTCATGCATACCTGAAACCAGCTTCATACATATTTCATTTATATGTCCTATTATAAGCCATTTTTTTAAGTTTGGCTCAAACATCAGTTCTGCAGAGGCCTTACCTGTCCACAGTAACAAAGTAATATCTTCTTTAAGAACCCATCAGTTACTCCTCCACTACACACTTTCATAATAAGCATAACAATCTGAATTATCTTGTTTATTTATTTCATTGTTTATAGTGTCTTTCTCTCATAAGAATATAAGCTCCACTATGGCAAAATCTTTGGCTTGTTCACTACAATAACTCTAGAGCCTAGCACCATGCTTGTTTTTCAATAAATGTTTGTTGAATAGATGAATAAATGAATTAATGAAGCTAGTTTGAGTTTCTGTTACTAGAAACTGAAAGAACCTGACTAATGCATACTTTATCTTTCCAGATTATGAAAATAACATAAAAATCTAGATAATAATGATTCTATTTTCTTAACTTCTATTTTCTTCACATTATCATGGCATCTGTCTTATTTTAGGCACTCAAATGGGTTTTCAAAATAGACTACTAACAGGATTTCTTGCTCCTTAGTCTAATCCTTTGTTTGTTTTCACACTGTCACCAAAGTGATCTTTAGGAGAAAATGATTATGTTAAGTGCATATTCTGAGTATCAGAAGAGATCCTCCAGTGTTGAGGTGCTTTAGACCAGACCACCTCTCCCCTAGCTTCCACAGATCCATAGGAAGGAATTAAAAGGTATACAAATGCTCCATATACTCTAAATAAAACCTTCCCTCCTACAAATTCCACATGCCCATTGGCAAGAGTGAACAAGAGACTATGGAACTTATGATCCTTGCAAGACTCACCCCTTTTCATCCAATTCTCACAGACTCACCTTCACCTTGTTTGAGACCACCATTTCATTTTGTAATTTATCTGTTTCAAGATAGGCATCACAAGAAATCCAGAACTCTTAATTCAGCCTTTATTCTCTGGATTCTAAACAACATAATGTCTATATATGGGCAGAGGGACAAGTCTCTCATCTCATCTCCACCCCAAATATTCTTTAAATCAATTTCCTGCTTTATTTTTCTGCTTAACATCTGTGTGTATTATGCATTCTCTTTCCCTTTTATGAGGACAAATATAGAGTTCCCTTTGATCTCTTCTCAATTTCTGTAATCCTGCCATTACCCTTCTATAACAGATATTGACATCAGTCTGAGGCTTGGCTAATCATGGTACCTCATTCTCCTTTCCATAAGAGATGGCCATGCATGGTATCCAGTATAATGGCCTTCCAAATATGCCCATTTCCTAATTTCTGGAAACTGTGACTAGGTTATAGTATGTGGCAGAGGGGAATTAAGATAGCAGATGGAATTAAATTTGCTAATACACTGACCCAAAGATCAGGAGATTATCCTGGAACATCCAGGTAGGTCCAGTGTAATCGCAAGGGTCCTTAAAGAGGGAAGGAGGAAACAGAAGTGTCAGATTGATACAATATGAGAAAAACTCCACTGGTCATTGCTGGCTTTGAAGATGAATTAAGGAGTCAGGAGCCAAGGGATGCAGGCAGTCTCTGGGGAAACTGAAAAAGTCAAGAAATATATTTTCCCTTACAGCCTCCATAAAGGAATGCAGTCCCACTGACATCTTAATTCTAGGCCAAGGAGACATAGTTCAAACTTCTGGCCCCCCAATTGTAAGTAATACATTTGTTTTGTTTTAATTCACTATGTTTATGATAATTTATTAAAGCAGGCATAGGAAATATTCACCAGAGTTTCTTTAAAATACTTGTTATATTGATATTGGGAGAGAGAAAAAACTCTTCACAAAGATCCTAAGATTCAAGAAACTTGTAAGCCTAGAGACACCAGGAGCCTTCTTTCCACCACATGAAGAGAATTAAGGTAGCAGATGTAATTGAAAATTCTAAGAATCCAATCCGAACAAGGTGGCACATCTAAGACAGCAAACTCTAATGACATAATTTGTATCCTGGACTTTGCATTTATGTGAATCAGTATATTCTATTTTATCTTAAACTTGTTTTAGTTAAATTTTTGTCACCTTTAGCAGAAAGAACCCTTTACAAAACACCATCTACAGTTCTTTGACTATGCCTTTACCTCCTGAAAAATGTCTATACATACTTAAAGATTTAGCTCTACTCCCCTCCCTTATTAAGTGTTCTCTGACTCTCACAAGTAGAATTTTTGCCACTCTGTGCCTACTATAAAGCTACGTTGTTAAAGTTAATGTATCATGAAATCATTTGAGTGACAAGGTAAATTAAGATTTTCCTTATGCTTTCCATGTCCTCACCTTTACTTGAAAATGATTCTTAATCACAAGAATCTTTTCTAATGTAACTCAGATAAAAGAGAGATAAGTGCTGCTTTAATGATTTAAGGCCAGAATACTAGTTCATAAGAAATAAAGCCAATGTCACTTTAATCAGAGGAATATGAATTTTTCAGGGAAACACAATGAGATATTTGGGAAGGAATTCCATCCATGCTTGATTAGATATTTTTGATATTTGATGAACCAGAGTAAAAGTAGCTTTGATAGCAAATCAAATAACTTGTCTTCCTTGTCTCTCCACAAATCTCTTCATCAATGACACCATAGCTTAGAACCTGTGCATTCATGGGCACACATGCATGCGCACACGTGTGCATACACACACACACACACACACACACTCACACACACATCTGCCTGGATAAGCCAGTGGACTGAAATAATCCTCCTATCCTTTCTGGGGAAATATGAAAAGACATTGAGGTATGTTTTTACCTAAGAATTTTCAGTATATGAGAGAGAGGAAAGTGTTAAAAAGAAATAGTGCTAAGGAGATAGTGATAGAATAGGGAAGGTTCAGTTTCCTGGGTGGTCTTCACAACAGACCCTCCATTGTCATGAGGCCTACATGAGGTACATATTTATACCTTTTGCATTTTGATAAAATAGGAAGCTATCAGGGATATGACACCTAGTTTCCTATCACCTCTCATATCCACACTGTGTAGTTTTTAAACAATCCTCCAAATCCCAATTTTTTAAAATAAATAACAAATCTTCAAATCTATCAGGAGCATATTAATTTCAAAAAATGGTAAATCAATATTGTTAAGTATATTCACATGATTATGCAACAGATCTCCAGAACTTTTCATCTTTCAAAACTGAAACATTATACCCACTGAACAACTCCCATTTCCCCCTTCCCAAGCCCCTGGTAAACAGCATTCTACTTTATGTTTCAATAAGCTTAACTACTTTAGATATATCATACTTAAAATTTAAAAATACATGATCTCACTTACAAGTGGACTCTAAACCAGTCCAACTTATAGAAGCAGAGAGTAGAATGGTAGTTGCCCACAGCTGCAGCAGGGGTGGGGATTGCAAACAATGCTGGTCAGGAGGTACAGTTTCAGTTACACAAATTGAATAAGTTCTGGAAATCTAATGTGCAAAAGTATGCCTATCATTAATGATACTGTACTGTATAATTGAAATTTGCTAAGAGGGTAAATCTTAAGTCTTCCCACTGCATACACATAAAGAAGGAAATAGGTAATTACCTGAGGTAATGGATCTGTTAATTACTTGCTTGTGATGATTATTTCACAATGAACACATATATCAAATCGTCAAGTTGTACACTTTACATACATGCAATTTTGGTTTTGATTGTTGATTATGCCTTAATAAAACTGAAACAAAAAACGAGAAAGAAGTGGAAGAGAGACCAGGGCTCTCCTCTCTGTCATGTGAGGATGCATCCATGGGCAAGCCAAGAAGACAGACTTCACCAGGGAACTGAATCAACTGGCACATTAATCTCGGACTTTTAGCCTCAAGAATCATGAGAAATACATGTCTGTTATTTAATAAATAAATAAATACAATACAGTATTCTAAAAATCCAGTAATGTTAGAAGGAGAAGCCTTCTACTCCTTGCAAAGTAAGTATCAGTAGCACCATTATCACTGTAGAGTGGAGGGCTTCAGGGAGTTTCCTGACATAGCTGACTAGACCATAAAGGATGACGTGTACCTAACCTACTCATCAAGGAACAGCTGGAGAAACCCTCATTTCAATGGGTTTTACAATTGTCTCCATTCTATCCACAAAGAATATTTATAGATAAATTCTAAGCTAAGAAAAGGAAGAGTCACTAACACCCAGGGACATTGGTTTACATGTTTAGCTACCCTAAAGACTATAGGCTCCTGGAGAAAAAAAAGAAAAAAAAAGGCTGTACTTATGTAATACTGCTTTTAAGTAAAATAAAAGCTTTGAATTAGTCTGCATGGGCTGCTATACAAAATATCACAGACTGGGTGGTTTAAACAACAAAAATTTATTCTCACAGTTCTGGAGGCTGGAAGTGAAATATCAAGGTGATAGCAGTGTTGATTTTTGGTAAGATCTTACTTCCTTAGCTTGTTGCAAGCTTCCTTCTCTCTGTGTCTTTACATGGCCTTTCTTCTGTGTGTCCATACTCCTAGTGTCTTTTACTCTTCTTACAAGGACATCAGTCCTATTGAATTAGAGCCCCATCCTTATCACCTGATTTAATTCTGATTGCAACTTTAAAGGCCTTATTTCAAAATATACTCATATTGGGGATTAGGGTCTCAACATATGAATTTGAGGAAGAAAAATTTACTCCATAACAAGCTTCAATTAAAACATAAGTTGAAAGCCTAAAAACCACCTTTAATTATGAAGCTAAAAAAACTCCCATAAATGTCAGCTTGAGACTGACATTTAACAGATGTCTTTAAATGCCAAATATTTTCTTGTTCACTAATTTTGAGCTGTTATGAGGAAAGCAATGTGTTAGCCACCTTTGGTTAAAGCTTGGAAACAAAATTAGAAAATTAAATTTACGAAGAAGATTTTCAAAAACTGAATTGTTTCACGTGAAAGTGCAGGTGATATGAACTACCAAATGTGAAGCAGAAGCTAGTACCATTATGTATGAAAATGCCTGAAAGGAAAGGAAAGCTTTTGAAGTTTAGGAAAAGGCAAGTTTAATACCTTTTTCTGATGAACAGGCAAGGACAACTTTGCTGTCTTTTTTAATACCAATTGAGAAATTATGATAGATTCTGATTTATACATACGTTATAGTGGGTGACAATCAAAAAAGCCTTATGGAGAATCATAAATAACTGTGCTCCCATTCTACAAAAATGATAAGCCATAATCCTGTGAGTAGTTGCACTGAAAAATTTTTACATATCACTTTCTACTAATTTGGAACTAAAGTATGTCGATTTGTGTTAATCAACAGATTCATATAATATTATTATTCAAGATAATATTGATTACATAAATTGCATACTGATATCTGTAGACTGAATTTTGCCCACTAGAATGTAAAAGCCAACAGAACAAGAATATTTGTCTGTTTTAACTTTATTTGTTATTGCTGTATCCATAGCACCTAAATCAGCCTCTGACACATTAAAGGTGCTTAGTGAATATTTGTTGAGTGGAATATTTATTTAATTTATGCATGAGTACTATCAGTAATAAGATTTTATTATGTTGTAAACATCATCCCAAAGGAAATTAGTAGAACATCTAACAGTGATTTAACAGTGACTTGGCATGTGTCAATGAAAGAAAAAGAAATGTCAGGAGAGAAGGAAAAGACAAATGATAAAATTGAGAAAAAAATAGGAAAAATTGGTAGCATCAAATAACACAATGGAGACTTCCATGTAAAAAGTAATATGCTGTGTGAGGTAAGGTAGAGGTGTTAGGAAAGCAACCTGATGTCTTGTGACTTGTTTTAGTTATTAGTTTCCACCTCGGAAAATTTTTAAGATTTTTCTCTGCTTTAAAACAAATAGAAAAATGAAATGATTTACATACAGCCATTTTCCTGGAGCTTAATATCTAGAAGGAAAGTAGTGAGAAGTGTCGTTGAAGAAGTGAGGGGAAAGCCACATTTCTTTTATAGGATTTAACTAAAAAACCCAATCAATGCAAACTGGCATTCACTCATCCATTCATTCATTTCATTAATAATTTCTAATTTAATATTACAGATACATGCTGCTCTTTATTTTATTACCTAAGGCAATAGACATATTTATCTTATGTTGATATTATAATTACTATTAACAATCAAAGTATGCTACACTGAAGATAAATTGCAGACTCACCGAGTGTCTAGCAAACCTGTTTTCTCCATGATTTATCATGCACCATGCACTATATCCCATAATGCTGTCACCCAGCTCAGCTGCCTGTCTGAACTACTAGACAATGCCATGATGGAGTACTTGTGTCTATTTTGTCCCCACTGCAGAACTTGCTCATGGAAAAGTGATTGTCACAAATTATATGCTTAATAACTATGTGATAAAGGAATTGACTGACCGTTTTGAGAGTTCTGCTTAGTGGGTATGCTGTAGTTAGATTGTGAATGGTCAAACCAATCATGCCTTTTCTTGTGGTATCTGTGAGTCACAGACAATCAATTGTGTGGTTGAAAGCATCAAAAGAAAATGTCAGAATATTAGAATATGAAACATAGATGCTATCATCTCTACAGATGGACAAAAACCAGAGTTGCTCTCAGGTTATTAGGACTACCATTGCAATCATGAGTAGTGTTCTGCTCTTCTTGCTGTGCATCTGCTAAGGTGAAAGTCTGTTTTACTTTCCTTTGTATCTTTAAATAATTCACCATTTACTGAGATTATATGAATATGCCTCGGGTCTCTATAACTTGTAAGACCCTAACTAGCAATTAAGCTTAACAAATATGCATCAAATGTTTTATTTAGTTTATTTTATTGTTACCTACTTTATTTGATGCCGTTTTAACCTGTGTGTGTCTGCTCAAGACTTACGTACTTATTGTCATATAAATATAGTATTCACCTTGAGATTTCTTTGCACCGTAATAAAATAGTTCTTGCACTCTTACTGGCAAGCTAAGTGTTTGAAACCCTTGTAACTAATTATAGAACAGTGCTCCTGATAGGATATGGTAAGGTATGAGAAATGCTTTTATATAAATAACATGATAGGTTTCTATCGGTGGACTTTAGATATTGAAATTTATTAAAATGCCATTAAGCATAAGATTTATGTTTTGGGATTGCCCAATGGATGAGCTATATTATTACAAAATATTTTTGGTACTCTGGTAATTTACCCATCACCCACTCCTTGGAGCAGATGCTTCCTAAATTTCACAATATAATAAACAATGTAACAGAGAAGGTCTTGAGTAATTTCTGACCATGTTATTCTTTCAGACTGACTTTTAATTGGCAGTGGCTAACATTTATTGATTAAATTTATAGATATCAAACCATAGATCCTTAAATATAATAATAGATTTCAATATAAGGATAACAGCATATAGTTTTTACTGGTTACTATATATAGTACTAATATATGCTCATCTCATTTAATCTTCACATGTCCTAGAATGAGTTGTTATAGGCTCCATTTTAGAGTCATTTTAATAAATACTTCGAGAAAAAAGTCATACCTTTAGTTAGTGATAAACTTGGAATTCAAATGCATGTGAGTCTAAAGGTTTGCTCTTAATCATTTTTGTATGCTACCTACCTTAAAGCTTTTTAAAATACTTTGGGGTTTATGAAAAGAAGAGCTCTTCATTAAATCCCTTTTAAAAACTATTTACACTTGGGATTATTCTTTCTTGAGGATTCTTCAAGCAGTGATTACCTGCATGATTGAAACTATTTAGATGTTGTTAGCTTCTAGCTAACTTTTCCCTATTGTAGTAGATTCAGTTTTATATTCTTCAGAGCACTAGCCTTGAAGAATTTTCTTAACAAAGTCCTGAAATCTAGAAGTTTGAAAAATATTTTGATAATATACCGCTTCTTAAATATTCACCATGCTCATGTTTTTAAAAATCAAAGGGATCCTATAGTAAGAAAACATTTAATTTTGTTTATCTCAGCACTTCCAATTTAATCTGTTTTTATTTAATCTATTGAAACTCTTAGGTAATATTTTCTTAGAGATACAATGACAAATATATGTTATATTTATTTAAGGTTAAAAAGGAAGGGGAAGAAAGCCCTGGGGTAGTTTCCCATGTAAAATGTAATTCTTTAAAAATACACAGCTTTATTTCCAAATGGATACACTGTATTTAAAAAATAGATTGATAGATATCCTTTAAAATCTCTCTATTGAAAACTTCAAAAAACTAAAAATAGTGATAACAGAAAAAAAAAATTCATATTCTACATAAGAAAATTTTCATTTGTAAGATCTGCTTTAAGTTTTGTTTTGTTTTGTTTTGTTTTGTTTTGCCGTACGCGGGCCTCTAACTGTTGTGGCCTCTCCCGTTGTGGAACACAGGCTCCGGACGCGCAGGCTCAGCGGCCATGGCTCACGGGCCCAGACGCTCTGCGGCACGTGGGATCTTCCCGGACCGGGGCACGAACCTGTGTCCCCTGCATTGGCAGGTGGACTCTCAACCACTGCGCCACCAGGGAAGCCCTGCTTTAAGTTTTTTAAAATAAGTACAGCTATTTATTTTCAAGTGGCAATATATGTAACTTTTCTATTAAGGCTTCATGTGATGAATGATGTATGGATATAAAATAGTCATTAATCCTCCTTTAGAATCGTATTTTCTCCTCCTTATCTGAAATAACATGGATGTGAGGTGACCACATGAGTTAAATTACCAAAGGCACTATATACCATAAGTGTACTACAGTGTTATTTAACAAACCCCAAAGGATGTTTCCTTCTGCAGTCTCTTGCCAGCTCCAATGTCTCTCTCTCTATTGCTTCTCCTTTTCTGCCCTTTCTCAAATCAATTCATTTCTGTGCAAATGCTTGCATCTCTGTATGGAGGATATGTGATAAGAAACTAGACTTTTTCAATAGACAGGCTGCTTATTGAGTAATTCATCCATCATCTACTCAAACAGAAAATCTATGACTACCATCATTTATTCATTCCCAAGGGTGTTTTCCCACCTGAGGCAAGGACACTATTTTAATTTTGCTTTAGAGCTAGTGGGCACATCTCTGCTGGATCATGGTCAGCAGCCCCACTTTGCATGTTATGTTCCAGGGGCAATCTTACTTGAGAGACTTCTAAATATTCTTTTGTCACAGAATGCCACTCATCTTCCATGTTCTCTGATTTACCCAATCTTAGCCATCTTTTTGAAGGTGCAGCTTCCTTGGTTGCTGCAACGCATCTTTATTCTGTTAATCTATATCAGACCAGCTGTCACTTAAAAGTTCACTTTTGTCTTATAGTTTTCCTGAAACAAATGATAAATACCTTGAGCACAGATACTACTTCTAACATGTATTCTGTTCTCAACACTACAGTATTCTCAGCCCGTAATAGATAACCACTAAAGATTTGCTGAATTGGAATTATTGAGGTTATTAAGAGAGATAAATTACAGTGGGAGGAGGGTTACCTTAGTGAGAGGGAAGACCCAAAATAAAATAATGAAGACCTGTTAAATTCATGAAGTTACATTATCTCATAAATGTATGACTTCAAAGAATGTGAAAGTTTCTGGTTGTACATTCTATTAGGAGCCTAGACAGTTTCTAATAGGAGGATCAGATGAGTTAGTAAAATATATTGTATTTCAATCACACAATTCTATGTCCTACAAAAAATAGCCCTGTTTTTGTTTTTGTTTTGTTTTGCATCTCAGATTCTACTATAGTTAATGCTCCTTTCAAATCAGTTATTTTTAAAATGCTCACAGCCTAATTCTTTATATGTCTAAAACAGTGTATCAAGCAGTTTTACTATTTGGTTAAATAGTATATTTTAAAATCGCAATTTAAAAATCTTTTCTGTATATCCTCAAGATATGTCTATAGAGGTAAATGAATTATTTACAACTCTAGTTAAGTGAACAGGCATTATTATTTATTCCATCTACACATATTAACCTAGGCATTGGGTATGAAAAAGTAAGCACAGAGATTTAGTCCCTTCCTTCTGGAGATTATAATTCTGTAGAGAATACATATAATAAATGATCAATCAAAAAAAGAAGGAAATCAAAAAGGAATATATAAAAAGAGAAAAAAACAAGAAAAAATAATAACCAATCAACAATATAATTACAAACTATAATAAATCCAGTGAAAGGAGAGTGAGGTGCTAAGAGATTAAATAGGGGGAAACTGTTTTGGATTATAAAGTTTTTTTAAGAGACTTATTTTAGGAGGTGACATTTAAGCTAAGACAAAAGATGAGTAAGAACCATTATATGAATGAAAGAACATTCCAAATTGAAGGAGAAAAAAATCTGTTAAACAGAAGCTAAACCAGGAAAGGATGTTTAGTATATAAAGCAAAGGGGAATAAGGAACAGAATAAAGCTAGAGAAATTGGCAGAGGCCAAATTGTAAGAGGATAATAAGCTAGGATAAGTACAATGGGGAGCCATTAAAGACTCTCAAGTAGGGAAGGAACAATGTTAGTTTAAGTTTTAAAAAGATAACAAGCTGCTATGTGGAAAGTATTAGAAAGGAACAAGTATGGAACAGACTTCATGTTCTTGAAAGCTTTCTCCACATAATGGAGAGGGTTCTCAGTGACAGTCATGAGCCCATATACTTCAGATTCAGCATCCATAAATCAAATGTCACAGAAGAGCCAATTAACCCCTTCCAGTTCCACCTCTGCTTTAACACCCAATTGACACCTCCATCAATGTCATGTAATTGGGGCAACAGTGGGTAAGAACTCTTGATTTGTTCCCCTTAATTTTATTCTTTCTTGTTTTTCATAATATCACTGTTCACCCAATTATCGTCATTCTTCTATATATTTCTATTCTTTATACTCTGAGTACCTTACGCTGACACCTTAAATATTGATGCTTTTCCACCTCAACCCACTTTTGCCATGCTCATTTTCAGTGTTTTTCTCTGAGTATGCACATCTATTTTCCCAACTTTAAATCTCATATTTACTCGGTGAAATACTGTCAAGTACCAGGAACTATTCTAGGCACTATGGATACAATTAACTAAACATCCATTTAAATCTATCTATTCATCTACCTATCTACCATCTATCTACCTATCTACCTAATCTTTTCATCTGCTAATGCCTCTCAAATCTAGATCTCTAGCCCACAACTCTCTCATAAGAGGTTCTGTCTACTGGGCTTCAGATTTATATATCCAGCTTCTTGCTATGTTTGCCTAAACATCACACAGACACTGCTTAACTCAAGATACCCAAACAAAAATCCTCTTTTTCCTTAAACTTGTTCTTCCTCATTTTCCATCTCAGAAGTTGGTACAGCCATCCATTCAGACCCCAGGGAGAAATTTTTCTTTCCTCTTTCTCTTTCACTTTTCACCCTTCGATTGGCCACCAATATTTTCAATCAAAATTAATTTTGAAGTTAATCCAAGCCTCCATCATCTATTGCTGTTCTATTGCTATAATTTCCAGTCTTGTTTTCCTGATTCCAATTTCCTTTCCTTTAAATCAGACTTCTTCATCACTGACAGAGGGCTCCATCTAAAAGGCCCTGACAGTCCAGTGGTTAAGACTCTGTGCTTCCACAACAGGGGGCATGGGTTCCATCTCTGGTCAGGGAACTAAGATCCCACATGCCACTCAGTGTGGCCAAAAAAAACTTTTTTTAATCTTAAAGAAAAGGGAGGGGGGCAGATCTGATTACCCTATTCCTCCTCTTAAAACTATTATTTTGTCATAATAATTCAAGTAACTTAGTATGACATAGGTTATCTGACCACCACCTCTACCTCCTCTCCACATCTAGCCTCATTTCTTCCCAACTGCCCTCAAGCATTTTATGTTCAACAATTTCTCCTGACATTGCCTGGGCTTAGGATTTTTACTTTCCATCACCCCTTCTTTATCTGAAGAACAATTTATCATGCTTTAAGACAGTTTCTTCCCAGAAGGCTTTTTTGAAACTTTGAGTGTGTATTATATGCTTCTCCTCTGTGCACCTATTTATGTGTTCATTCACTCATTCACTTATAACATCCTTTACTTACTCTTCTGTCTGCTAGTACTTGACACCTGCCCATGTGTTATTTTTCTTGATAGGACTTGTGAGCCATAAGAGGGAAGAAATCATGTCTTATTTATCTTCCTCTTTCTAGCACTAATTTAGTGCCTTGCACAACATATGTTTATTTAGTGAGTGAATAATTTACATCTTCCTTTTCACGCTTAAATATTTCAAACAAATATCCATACACATTCTAGTATAATGATAGTGTATGTTTGAATAGCACCTTTAAATTTATGAAATGCTTTTACATTTATCATGTTTGATCCAAGTCACTCTATAAAGAGCATTAATAGGTTTTGATATTCCCATTTTAGTAACAGGGAAAGTTGAAGTTCAGAGAGTTTTATTTAAGGTAAAACAGCTAGTGATGAACTATAACTCTGAATATAATTTTTTCCAACAGACCACACTGCCTACTCACTGCAGTGGGAACACAGCCTCCTTGATCCCCTCTTTCTGAAACATGCTAAACACATTTCCTAACCCAGGAGAGCCTAACCTGGTGAACGTAGACACCTTTGTTTCAGTGAGCCTGACCTTTTTCCCTTGAGCTCCAGACCTGTATTTCTAGCTACCTGCTTAATATCTCTCCTTGGATGTGCCACACCACTTCAAAAGCAACATGTCTAAATTAAAATATATCTTTCCTCTGCTCCCACAGCCTCTGACTCCCACCCAAATTAGTTTGTCCTTCAAATTTTATGATTTCTGTCAATGCTATTTTGTCTTCAGGATTTGGAAATTAATGTTACAGCTGTATCTAGCTATTCATCTCTTGAAAATAAGCCTCTTTACTGATAAATTGTCATTGTTTATTGAAAACCTGCCAGACTATCATTCATCCCTTCAGGGCCTTACTGAACAGAGATATTTTAGAGAATTAAATATGGCATACTGAAAATAGTACTCTCCCCTTTGCATAATTAGATTTAGGCATAAAAACATTTCAGTGACAACCTAAACTGATAAAAGGTGAAAATCTCTAACAAAGAAGAGATTACTTTCATTATTTCAATGACTTTTTAAGTAAAAAGTATGGTACTATTATCTTTCATCTTGTTTTTATTTGTTAATTTTCTTTATAATGAGGAGGGCAATGATGCCATCTGTTTTATTTCTATTTATTCCTATTTTGCTCCATGTGTGTCAGTCATTTAGCTAAACTAATGGAACCAGGGCAAAAGAGATTCCCTTCTGGATTTACCAAGTTTTGTAGTGGTGAGTCAGCTCTTCCTGTATTCTAACAGCTTTCTTGTTATTTTAACATCTGCTTAAAACCATTCAATAGATTAAAATGTAATTATTAACCTAAAATTATCTTTAAAAAACCAGAAAGTTTAAAATAAGTTCAAAATGTAAGTCAAGTAACCAACTCAGTAAAGCATACCTAAAATATATTGCTGTGTAAGTAAGGCATAAACTATATGAATCAAATTGTTCTTAAGTGGTCTTTGAGTTAGATTTTAGAAATAAAATCTGAAAATCACCTCAGTGGCTAAAATTGAAGAGAGAAGGCTGAAGATTCTAGGGCAGGATTTCTCATAACCTGGGTCAGATAGACATTGTGATGTAGCACACAGATCCCATTCATGGAAGAACTTGTTGCCCCAGCTGTTGGGAAAGCTGTCATCAACAGGCTTTAGCCATCAGTCCCTTCAGAGATTTCCTCGGCTTCATGGAGTCCTATAACCACTGCTTCCTGGGAAACACGTTCAATTTGACTGATCAATACAGAAGGTCCCAACTCCTGACAGGACTGAAGGGCCATTCTAGCTCTTGAGTGTGATCACCCCCATATGATTCTGATTGGCTGAAGCTTTGTTGGTTCTGCATCACAGCTCAGCTTCTCCCTCTACGCTACCTTGCATCCTTACCTTCCTTTTCATAGATACTGTTTCCTAGCAAATACCCTGCATACTAAACTGTCAGCTTCCTCCATCACAACCCAACATGGAACACAGGGCTCCAAGGAATCTGTGAGCCCTCTCAGTTTACATGTACATTTTAAAATTTTGTATGTATATGTGAATTTTCCTGATAGAGTTTTTTCCTAGGTGGCCTTTGTATCAAAAAATATAAGCACCATTGTTCTAGTATGTTGAAGATCATCTGATTACCAAGAAAAGACAAAATGTGCCAGTTTTAGCCTTTAAATTAATTCTAACAAATTCTGCATGACTATTGCACACATATCACTCATTCAATATCTCTTACATTATGAATGGGCAAAAATGAAAATAAATCATGAATGCTTAAAAGGCAAATACCATCCTGCTAGGGTAAAAAGAGAAATATACACCTTGAAAAAGCAGAAGACTATTTTTTGTGACCAGGAGACTGTTTCAGGCCATCATTTTCATTTTTATAATTTTTTAAAAAGATAGATGAAAAAACACCAGGGTAATCATGCCCCCTGAAAAAAAAATTAAAGGATTGTGATACACTTTTGAACTTGTGTGCATGAGCTCTTGCCTAGAGCCTGCTGAATCTTTTTTCAAATTCATAAAGACAGTCCCTCAGGATATTTCACAGTGAGAGGATACACAGTCTCCTTTCCTGACATGTCATTATTGAATATCATGCTGGGTTTGAGTACAGGGCTGGTGAGAGGTTTCTCTCCCTGCTTCTTCTGTAAATGTATGTGGGATTCAAGCTTTGGAATCTTAAATGTCCACGAGAGCTCAAAAGGTACCTGGTGATTGATTTGCACTACAGGACAGAGCTGACACAAGAATTGCAGTTGAGTTCAGCAGGATTGCAATCAGAGTCCTTGGCAAAAGTCACATTGTATGAGGTAGACCATCATGTGGTTAAGACCACCTGCTGCAGTTTTTATGACTCAGTTTTTTCTATGCAGTTTTTTTTTTTTCATGTACTGGGTAAAGTTTTTGTGTTTCACTTTTTAAGTTTTGTAATTAAAAGCAATGTCTTCAAAATGAAAAGTTTAACAGCAAAAGAACATATCTGACTAAAGAATGGAAACTAATATAGGGTAAGTAAAACCATAGGGAGGCATATGCTGTGTGTTTAATTAGTCTACAGCCTTCTAAGTTGAGATACATCATAGGAAAGATTGTACTTGGAGCAAAGTGTCTTCCTTTAATAATGGCATACTTTTCAATCATTAAGATATTAAAGTCCTAGAAAATGTTACACCACACAATTCATGATTTCACTTTATATAGTTACAAAGTCTCTGGTAAAAAAAGTATATTTTTAAATTCACATTGTTTTAATAAATTTAATAACTTTTTTCCTCCTACTTTGCTCATTGTAAGAAAAATTTTAAATACAAAAAATATAAAGAAGTGAATGAAAATCACTTAAAACCTCACTACACAAAAGGGCACAACCCAGACTACTGAAAATGCACTACTAGACCCCGAGGTAGCCTAAATCCACTAAAGTTGTTATAAAATGTCAAAGAAATTTTAAATTGTTGAAAGCCAACAAAAATTTAGGTTAGCTAAATTTTGAAATAAATTAGCGACATTTTTTCAGAGTTACCTCACATTGTTTTTTGTTTGTTTAATATGCAGCCAGCACAGGTAAGCAAAGATAGCTGTCTCAGAGAACTGATTTAAACTGAAACAAAAGCTAATCAAAACCAGATAACAAAAATGATTCTAAGGGTTTTGGTGTAAACATTCAAATTCAAAATCAAACTCTACTGACATTTCAGTCATATTTGAAGTTTATTAAAATCTTCATGGAGCTTCATTACGTTTGCCAGTAATATTTCTTGCTAAGTTTTGATCCCTAATATTGGTCTGGACAGGGAAGAATATAAGGACTCTGTGCCCAAAGCTCTTAAGTCTTGAAAAATTATATCCAAACCTTCTATACCTGATGGCTACGTGCTTCATTCCTAATATTGAAGGGGGTTTTGTGTGAGGTTTTTTTTCATTTTGGTTTTGCTTTTTACCCTCAGGGTAGGTTTTTATTTACAGAAATGAATATTCAGAAGTTTAATCTTTAAAAAGTCAACTAATTAAATTTATAATTATAAAAACAGTTCATTTTTAGGTTTTTAAGATTAAAGTTTACTTTAAGTTTACTTTCAAGCTCAGTTTATTTACCTTATTCTACTTATAGGACTAGAAAATTCTCAAACTATTTTAAAGGCCTTTCAATAATTCCTAGTCCCATTTACAAGCTTAGTTATAAACATTTTAGCATTTTAAATCAAAGTTAAATTTTTTTAATTTATTTTCTTATATTTTTGTTTTCTGACTACAATTTCCCAACTGCTAAATGCTTTTTATAAATCTAATAAAGTAAATTTATAAACAAGAATTCTCTTAAATATTATTTTTAAAAAACTAGTCAGGTCTCAACAATAACCAAAAAACCATAAGCCTAAAATGGTTGGTTAATTAGGCATCTTAATATGAAAATACAGGGTTTTAAAATGAAATAACATAGTTGACCCCCTGTGATTCTAGTTTTCCAATTTTCTTCAACACTAAAGGGACCAATAATAAATGTGCACCTAATTTTTACTAAAGAATATTAATGCTATGAGTTTTTAATATCTTAAATGTTTCCCTATTCAATTTTAAATCTTTCTGGTGTTG
This sequence comes from Phocoena phocoena, assembly GCF_963924675.1. Taxonomy (NCBI): domain Eukaryota; kingdom Metazoa; phylum Chordata; class Mammalia; order Artiodactyla; family Phocoenidae; genus Phocoena; species Phocoena phocoena. Next base: position 91,747,867 of record NC_089219.1, on the reverse strand, counting down.
AAAAATGTTTTGCCCTCCATTCCTACTATTATTCCTCAAATTTGGAAGGTTAACTCTCCCTACCATATTTATATATCAACTACATTTTAACCATGTTGTTGGATTCATCTACATCTACAGCTCCCACCTGGCTTGAGCTCTTGATTGGATTTTGCATTTCTTTAATCTCTGGAGGGCCGGCATGTAGACCTCAGCCTGTGGGATCACAGGAGGCTAAGCAACCCAAGTTGGGCAGCACAGTCAGGCCTATTCCTAGGTCCACCCCAAATAGAAGAGATGAACTTGATGGCCCATCAGAATCTTACCAAGTAGGGGGATGTGGAACCTAGCCCTGAGTGGCAGAGGCCAGCTCTCAGCTTTCTTCTGCCCTCAGTCAACCACTCCAGGGGCAGCTTCCTGTTCGAGTCTGACAAAGGGAGGAAAAAACAGCAACTTACTTCTGGAGATAAGTAAATATAGTTGCTCCCCAAAGCAAAACATTTTTCTATTTGAATAGAAAGAAACTGCATTATTTCATATACTTCCTATACAACTCTTGGGATATTAAAATATTTGGCTCAATTTGGCTCAAATATTTCTTTGTACTCTATTAGGCCCAATGTATAATGTGTTTCCTCAGAAACAAGCATTTCCCATTTCTCGCTATACGAAGAGAGATAATAAAATATGACTGTCAGGATAGCCTTGCTTAGAACAGTCCATGCTGAATTCCTTTCTTGTTTGAATAGACTACTAATTCAACACAGGTAGCTTCTAGGAGGGAGGTGGACTCAAAGAGGATAATAACATAGTTTTTACATTAAGATTTGAGATTCTCAGAGTTTGGGGTAGCTAATTGCTGGGAAATTTTTGACCCTGTATTGTGATAAATTATCCTGAGGATGAGATACAATATTGGTGGCAGCAACACCAGCAGAAAACATAAAACTAGAGATGCACAACTTTTGGAAGGCCTCCTATTAATAGCTTCTTATTATCATCATCTTCTAAAATAGCATCTCACTTGCATATTAAACAGAGAAATAATCCTTACAAATATGCCTCCTCCCATTTTTCTTGAAACATGTGTCTCTTTTGGTATATCTTTCATTCATCAATTTTTGATAGAATACAGAGAAATATTTCTCTTTTACCAGAAAAAACAAATAGTCCATGCTTAATGATAAATGGCAACTGACAATCCATTTCTGGGAAAAGGAAACGATAATGTTCCATGGAGTCGGAACTTGGAAAGTATACATCACTCTTGACAAAGGATCCATCACGCAGCTCTAGACAACACTTCTTATATTGGACTACAAACTCGACATTGTCAAAGATTTGGATCTTTATGTAAAATTGCCCTATTTCAAATCATTAGTTCAAATTTTCAAATAACTGTATTCAGGTTAAAACAAACACACCAGTAAGATTTATTAGGTCCTAAGTAGCTAGTTTGCCTTTGATTGCTAGTATGTCTGACTCAATGTGCTACAGTCTTTCTAACATGCATTATCTTACTGCCAGGTGGGTCCACTTGCCTGAGTTTGTAAAATTCTGTAGTAGTCATTTCTCTAAGTTGGGATTTCACCTTTCATGCTTTTGCTAAAACTCAAACCTTCTTCTCTCAGATAGTATAATAAATCATTTTAAGCTAATATAAATAATCTTATGCCTCATTATCAATAATTGGAAAGTTCTTCCCTCATTCTCTGATTGGCTAATTTTAATTCCCCAGCCTTTAATACACAGATCAAATGTCACCTCCTCAGTGAAGTGTTTTTAACATCAACATTAAGCATTTTTTTCTCCTCCCCACACTCAGAGACTCTATATATCACCTCAACTATGGCATATTGCCATGAAATTAACATGCTCCAATCAGCCTGCTAGTCCAAGGAGGAATAAAAACATATGGAGCGGACCTGAACTCAACCTCAGCTTGAAGCCAAATCAGGCTGAACGCAGGCAAAATGAGCCTACTCCAACCAATCTGCAGGAAGGTGACTGAGGAAAAAGTTATTTTACATTTCTGTGTAATTTGTTATATAGCAGTATTATGGCAATAACTAACTAGTACACTTTATCATAATGGTTAAGGGATCTTTTGAGAGCATTGTGTTCCTGTATATGTGAACACTAAAAGAAAAGTCTAATTTTCAGAGAAGAAAAGGAAACCAAGAATACTTTTCTCTTAATAATTTTACTTGAAGTTACTCTGAGAAGAAATAACTGCTCATTTTGAGCAGATATACAAGTAATCCTTGAAGTCCATGAGGTTACTACTTATTACTGAAAGGAGTATTGGCAATTAAAAAAAAATCTGACAATCATTACTCACTTTCCAGATTGGACAAACACCTTTAAAATTATGTAATTCCATCATGCAGTACACATTTTTGAGCCCCATATAAACACTAAATATAAAATGAAATGAAGAGATCCAGAAATATGTTGTCGGGTACAGAGGAGATCATGAGTTCAGTTAAGTAATGTCCATGAATAGATTTTGAGTAAGCTTTGGCTATATGAATTTAGAGCACAGAATGTGACTGGGTATCTTTAGTAGTCAAGTAGTAGCTGAAGGCAAGGGTTGGACATCATCTTCCAGGAAGAAACTATAGAGGAGAGGAAGATAAAGCTGAAGATAGAACTCTGGATAACACTAATATTTAAATGTAGGGCAAAAGAAGGTGAACACATAAATGTGAGCAAAGACTGCCACAGAGATAAAAGGAAATTTGGAATAATTAGTGTCATGAAAACCAAAGAAGGAGAAAATTTCAATTAGGAGTAGTCAACAGTGTCAAATATTTAAGAGGGCATGGCTATAACAAGGGCAAATTTTCACTGGATTTGGAATTAGGAATTCATAGATGATTTCAATTACTGAAATTTCAGAAGAAAGAAAGGCAACAAGCCATATTACAGTGGGTTGAAGACTGAATGGACTGTTTAATAGCAAAGACTTCCAGTGGAGATAGCATTTCTGTAAGTTTGACTATGAATGGAACTGGGATAAAAATGCATCCGTTTAACTCCTACTTTGCCCTCACTTGTTCATGAATATTCTATTGAGTTATCTTTAGTGTCTTGATACATACATAAAATTTTTATTTTGTTTCTATACTATATTTTAAAGTATTTTTTATATAGACAATAGCGGTTTTTTGTAGAAATTCCTATAATTATCAGAATCACTGTATACTGCATCATATCTAAAGAACCTCATTCAAATTCCTGGGTCTACACTTAGTAAAATGCATGGTCTTAGATAAGTTACCTAAATTTTCTAAGCCTCCATTTCCTCAGATGATAAAAAAGCTAATATTTTCCACCTCATTGATTGTATGTAAAGATTAGATAAAATACAAAAATCGCATAGGACTAGCACTAAGTAGAAACTTAATAAATGGTAACTGTCATTATCATTGTTATTATTAATATTAACATAGTGCAAAGAACATTATGCAACATTTGCTTACATTTTAGAGTCATAGAGTGAATGATTTTCTTTGGTAAGAGTAGCAGTCACAGTCACCTAGACAAAGGTACAGCTTATTATTTTTTAACAGACAAGAAAGTAAGAAGATATGATTTAATAAGTAAAATAGTCTTTTAGTTTGGATAAAAACAGAGCAAGTGAATGTTTAATTTTAATTATTTAATAGCAATACAAATTGACAGAGCATTTTTCCTATTAAAATTATTTGCTTTATTAATTGAAAATTCTTAAAGTTTTATTTTATTGTGGTAAGAACATTTAGAAAGAGATCTGCCATCTTAAATTTTTTAGTAACAATACAATACTGTTAATTGTAGGGACAATGTTGTACAGCAAATATCTAGAACTTATTTATCTTGCATAAGTGAGACTTTATGTCTGTTGATTAGCAACACTCTTATTTTCTCATCCCCCAGCCTCTGGCAAGCACCATTCTACTCTCTGATTCTATGAGTTTAACTATATTAGATACTTCATATAAGTGGAATCAGGCAGTATTTGTCATTCTTGCACTGGCTTATTTCAGTTAGTAAAATGTCCTCAAGATTCATCCATGTTGTTGCACATTGCAGGATTTCCTTCATTTTTAACAACAAATAATATTCCACTGCATATATATACGTCACTTTCCTTATCTATTCATCCATTCATGAATATATATGTTGTTCTCACACCTTGGCTATTGTGAGTAGTGCTTCAGTGAACATTGGCATGCAAAACATTGGAAAGATTCTGATTTTTTTTTTTTTTTTTGGTGGGGGCAGGGGTAAACACCCAGAAGTGAGACTGTTAAATCATGTGGTAGTACTATTTTTAACTTTTTGAAGAATCACTATACAGTTGGCCATACTGGATGCATCATTTTACATTCCCATCAAGAGTGTGCAAGGGTTTTCATGTCTCTGCATACTCACCAAAATTTGTCTTTTTTTTTTTTTAATATTTGCCATCCTAACAGATGTGAGGTGATACATCATTGTGGTTTTGATTTGCATTCCCCTGATGACTAGTGCATTGAATATTTTTTCATATACCCGTTGGCCATTTGGATGTTTTCTTTGGATAAATGTCTACTCAAGTCTTAGCCCATTTTTTAATCAGGTTATTTATTTATTACTATTGAATTATAGGAGTTCCTTATATATTTTGGAAATTAATCCCTATCCAATATAATGTTTGTGAATATTTTCTCCCATTCATTTCCTTTTCACTTTGCTGATTGTTTCTTTTGCTGTGCAGGTTTCTAGTTTGATGTAGTTCAACTTTTTATTTTTGCTTTTGTTATCTGTGGTTTTGGTGTCATCTCCATGAAATCATTGCCAAGACCAATGTCATGAAGGTTTTTCCTGTGTTTTCTTTTAGGAATTTTACAGTTTCAGGTTTTACATTTAGATCTTTAATCTATTTTAAGTTGACTTTTGTGTATGATATAAGATGAGTAAAATTTCATTCTTTTGCCTATGAATATCCAATTTTCCCAGTACCATTTGTTGAAAAGACAATCTTTTCCCCGTTGTGCATTTTTGCCTCTCTTGTCAAAGATCAATCAACCATGTATGCATGGATTCATTTCTGGGCTGTCTATTCTGTTTTGTTGGTCTATATTGTCTGTCTTTATGCCAGTGCCATACTGTTTCAGTTATTGTAGTTTTATGATATAGCTTGAAATCAGGAATTGTGATGTCTCCAGCTTTGTTCTTCTTCCCCAAGATTTTCTTTGCTACTCAGAATCTTTGTGGTTCCATATGAATTTTAGGATTTTTTTCTATTTCTGTTAAAATATTTTTTTAAAAACCTGCCATTGGGATTTTGATAAGGATTGCATTAAATCTGGACCACTGAGTATTATGGGTATTTCAACAATATTGTTTTATCCATGAACGCAAGATGTCTTTCCATTTTTTATTTTTGTATATTCTTTAATTTCTTTCATCAGTGTTTTGTAGTTTTCAGTGTTAAAGTCTTTTATTTCCTTAATTAAGTTTATCCCTAAGCATTTTATTCTTTTTGGTGGTATTGTAAATGAAATTGTTTTTTTAATTTCCTTTTCAGATAGTTCATTTTTAAGGTATGATATACTAGTGATTTTTGTATGTTGATTTTTTTTAATCCCACAACTTGACTGAATTAGTTTATTAGTTCTAACATTTTTTTTGTGGAGTCTTTGGGTTTTTCTATGTACAAGAGCATGCCATCTGCAAACAGGGACAATTTTACTTCTTTTTTCCAACTTAGGTGAATTTTGTTTCTTTTTCTTGCCTAGTTGCTCTGGCTAGGACTTCTGGTACTATGTTGAATAGAAGTGATCAACCTGATCTTAGAGAAAAAGTTTGCAGTTTTTCCCAAATGTTTACAATATTAGCTGTAAGCTTTTCATATACGGCCTTTATTAACAGGGCATTTTTAAGGCCAATTTATATAATACTTAGAACAAAGAGAAAACTTGAAATTCTCCTAAATTATCCTCTGATTATTACTCATTAACAACTTGCATACACTTTTAATCTAAAGATAGAATCAGTCCTGGTATTGATGTTTTTTTTCCCAAAGGCTAAAGATTTTTAAAAACAGATAAGAGGCACCAATCCCAATTTAACTAGAGATGGAAATGAAAACTGTGCTCTGCAAAAGGGCTTAGACTATAACTTTACTGACAGGTGCAAATATGAGGGCACGCAGTTTTCTGGCATCATTCATTTCAATTCAATACTATATTAGTTAAATATTCTTTATACAATCTTTTAAGTAACATGTTCTTGTTTTAACCATTGATGCCTGTGTTTGTTTTCTATTGCTTATAAAAAATCTTAGCCACTTAAAAAATATACATTTATTATCTCACAATTTCCATGGGTCAGGAGTCAGGGCACAGCTCAACTGTGTCCTCTGCTCAGGCTCTTACAAAGCTTCAATCCAAGTATCAGCAGGGGCTGCAGTGTCATCAGAGGCTCAACTGTAAGTCTTAGTTTTCAACATATCTACAAAGATTAAATTGTATTCTTTTTGATTAGTTATGGTTTTTAGGAATCTATAAAATTTTTCATAAATTTTAAATATTACAATTATTATTATTGTTAATGAGAGAGAAACTTAACAAAACCATCATGTTCAAAATCACCTAATTCTTTGAATTTGTATTTCTTTGTTTCTTTATTTCATCATCTTATTCTTCAGTCATTAAAGTTTTGTCACCACTTTATATTCCCAGTCCAATTTCCTACTCTACTTTGAAATTATTCAAGGGACAGGGTTTCCACTATTTCCTGGGAAACTATTTGCCACTGTAAAATACCTCACAGGAATTTTTCTCCTTATTCTGTCTAGCTTTCCCTTTGCTCTATCTTGTCTCATTACATCTCTTGCAATAGCACATTGCAGGCTTTTATCTAATTTTCAATGCACTATCATCTGCTCATCTTTTTTTTAGTTCTGCTGTTTATCAAGCAGTTCTTTCCCAAAGAATCACTTTGCTTTGGAATCTATGTGCCAGGTGCATGATACTAACTTGCAATGCTGCCAGATGAATCTTGCTTAATTTTATTTTTAACCTTGCTTTAAATTTATAGAACAGCACATCAAAATGTGTTGAACAGCAGGAGTAAGACACCTTTTTTTGTGGAGAAAAATAAAAAAGCACATATATAACCTATTTTATTTATACATAAATATAGAGCTGCTCTTCTACAGGTGGTTGTCTGCAGATGATTACCAAGAGGAAGGTACTAGAAGATAATGGAAATTAATATACTTAGCACAGCAGGAAACATTTAGCCTTTTAGATATACTTTAGGAAGAATCTCTTAATGGATGTGCTTGCAAAGTGTGATTCTGAACAACAAAGCAAAAGCTAGCATCACCATTATTGAGACAATGTCCCACTTTATGCATCCAAATGCTAAAATCTAACAGATATAACTCTAACTCTTAAAATCACAAAATTCCTTTTATAAATTTCCAAACATAGGGAAGAGTATTCTCTGGAAGAATGAGAAATTTTTTTCTGTTTGTTTTCATCTGAAACCTATTTTATATAATATTAGCCTTTGAAAATATCTTTATGCATACACATTTGAATACTTTAATTTTTTTTTAACTTAATAAATAGCTATCTGGTAAATTCCCTTTTGTTTAAAACCTGAATATTTTTAAAGTTGACAGTAATAACAAGAATTAAATCATATCTTATTTGTCATAAAGGCAAGAGTTTAAATATAATGCCTGGTGCCAAAAATCAGACAAATAGGTCAAAACAGAAAAAAAAAAAAAAAATATATATATATATATATATATATATATATATATATATATATATATATATAGTGTGTATGTTTTCTCCAGTGCCTGGTAATAATATTCAAGGACAATATGACCAATTTAATTAGGAATATGTTATAGTAAAACAGAATCTAATACATTTTTATCCAAGAAAATAAATGTTCTCTGTCATGATTTTGGCAAGTTTATCCAGATCTGTTTAAATACTCCCAATGACTCAGATTCCCTTACTTCACAAGACCATTTCTTATAGTGTTGAGTTGTTCTATTTTTATATCTTACAAAATTTTATTTTTATAGAGAATAAAACTGCCTCTGTAGACAATCTATTCGTTAACCCTACTTTCACCTTGGAACTATTATTTATATACCTGTTTCTTACATATTATCTTCCTACAAATGTTTAAAAATTATTTTAACAAAAGAAATGTTCAAGTTAAATTCTAGAATTTTCTCCAGTAATTTCCAATATGCTCTTCTGCACACAATCTTGTTGGCCATTACCCTGATTATGAGTAGAGCTTAAAATCATGCACAGTTGCATAGGCTAAGATTACAATACATATTCTTTTATGTTTATGTTCTGTCAACTAAAACCTTATTTTACTTTCTGATATAAAGCTCTCAAGATATGTCTTTTGATTGTGAAATTTATATCTGACATTTTTATAACCTTTGTGCTGAATTTATTTAATTATTAGTTGTATAACTACTAGTGCCAAGCACTACCCCAGGTTCTGGAGATGTATTGCTGAGTACAGACACTCTGATGACCATACAGTCTCTAGAAACAGTCAAACATTAATAAAACAATCACAACAATAAATGTACAATTACAAACTGAGATAAATGCTCAAAATAGAAAACCCAGTTTATTCCATGTGTTTATAGTTATTTTAATTTGTTTTCTTGTTAGATTTGTTCTATACATCCACGTTGAGGATGTTTTTGAATCTGTATTATTTTATCCAACATGTTAGTTATTTCTCTTAGCTTTTTTTATTAATAAGCATATGCATTCCCATATGTCTTTAGGCAAATCATTTACCCGTATTTATTTAAATATAATCACTTTATTAGAAAAATAAAATCAGTTTTGAAAATCAGTTTCCATATCTAGTTAAAGAAAGATAATCACATTGTCCCAGCCTCCAGCACAGGGCTATGATGAGGATTAAATGAGAGCTCACAAATGAGCTCTTTGTGAACTATAAAATGTAATACAATGTCAGGAATTATTATTATTCCTCTGAGTTAATATATCAAAAGCCAAAGAGCCCCGTTTATGTAATTAAAGTTTACACTAATCCATTAATCAATAAGCATTAGGTATATTTGCTCAACCAGCTAAAATGTACCCAAATGTGTTTGTATTTGGTCCAAGTTTCTCCCTTTTGATCATAAAGATATTGTGGCAGAGAGTCAAATGCCTTGTTGAAATCAAGGTATAAAATGTATATATTTCCCTGAATTTTCCATTTCATTCCTTTATCATTCATTCAGTTAGTTGGTTAGTCAAAACCAGTAAACATTATTTTGGACCTCTCCTTTCACATCCTTCTCAGCAGTTTCACAACTCGTCAAAGAATCAATGGGAAAAATGCCTGCAAGCTTTACTTACTCCACTTTCTCTTTTCAACTTTCTTTACTTTATCTAATGTTTTTAAATTTTTTATGCAAATAGATAAGCACAGTACATGTTTCTCCTTTTTAGACTCTAAATTTTGTTTCCAATTTCAAAGATAGCTCTTCTTTTTTCTTTCATTTAATAGTGACTGCAGGTGAATTCTTCTCAATGAGCAAGAGGTACAGTATCACACTGAGAAGATATGAGGATTAAACATAGCTTTTAAATAAACTTTCATCTATCTAGTTTTTTCTCTTGGCAAAGATGAGTTATAAAAATTGATTTTATCAATTTTTAATAGAAATTTATTTCTGATATATCCTGTAGCACCTATCATAATAATTACTCTCAAAAAATTAACATTCTTTGCTAATAATCATCCCTTGGACAGAAACAAATATATATATATATAAAAAAAACCTAACATGTATTTTGACAAATGTCAAAGTTCTACTTGTCTTTGTCTCGCTCAAAACTAAACTAAAACCATAGCATTAATTACAATGTTTGTGCTCTTTTAGCTGGAGAGTATCAAACTACTCTAGATGGGTAAACAAAGCAAGCAAAACTTTATAAACTAACAACCAACTTCAAATTCCATATTTTATCTAAATTGACATTTGTTAAATTTTTATTGTAGTGTGACTTGTATACACACAATCATATTTAATGCTTCAAATGTAATTTTACCACTGGTTTAAAAATTCATTCACTCATTCTCCCCCCAAATATTTATTGGTTGCCTACAATGCTCCATGTACTATTTTAGGCACTTGGAATATAGCATTAAACAAATTAGCAAGCAAATAAATGCATAAAACTCCCTGCCCTGATGGAGCTTCCATTCCATCAGAGAGACACAGACAATTATAAATTAGCAAAATAAATTAGAAAAACATATGTTCAAAAGTGGTAAATGCTATGAAGAAAAATAAAGCAGGTTGAGGAGGTGGAGAGTGTCTGAAGTGGGAAGGGGCAGGTTGTAATTTTAATTGTGACAGGATAAAGTAAGGTCACCATTGATCTCATTAAGAAAATGACATTTGAGCAAAACCTTAAAGAAAGTGAGAGAGTTAACTATGTGGATGATAGGAAAAAGAAGCTACTAGAGCAGAGGCCCTAGGGTGGAGGCATTTTTGGTTTGAGGAGGGAGACTAGTGTGACTGGAACCCCGGGGAAAGAGGAGCAGTGGAGGTGGGGATAGAGACTTAAGGAAAGCAAAATCATGGAAAGTCTTTTAGAACATTGCAAGAACTTTGGCTTTTATTCTGAGGGGCATGGGGAGTCAAGGAATAGTTATAATCAAAGGTTGTATTCATTTTCATTTCTACTGCAAAGGATTTCTCTGCCTGAAAACAGATTTAAGTGAGCATTGGTAGATACAGGAGCACAATATTACAGACCATTGTCAATGAGAGATGGTGATGACTTATATTAGGATAAAATCAGTGGAGGGGGGGTCAGAAGTAATCACAGTCTAAGTGTTTTAAAATAATTCAAATACAGTAAAAAGTAAAAATAGTAGTATGATGAACCTCATATATCCATCACCAATAAAGAAGAATTATCAATATTTTGCCATATTTGCTTTATCCCTCTTTATCATTTTCTTCCTTACAAAGTGTTTTAAAGCAATTCCTAAATATCTTGTAATTTTCCCCCAAGTGATTTAATAGCATTTCCCAAAGCTACAGAGTTATCATGACCAGCAAAAGTAATGATATTCCTTAGTATCCTCTAATATCATAATCAGATTTCCATATTCAAACTTCATTCAGTTGTTTTAAAATGTATTTATACAGTTGCTTTCTTGAAATCAAGATCTAAACAAAATTTTTACATGGCTTTTTGTTTTATTGTGTCTCTTAGATCTCTTTATTGTAGAACAGATGCCAGTTACCTTATTTTAAGTGAGTACCTAGTAGACAACATATAGTTGGATCATACTTATAAAAAATTTATTCTGCCAATTTTTACCTTTTAATTGGGCAGTTTAATCCATTTAAACTTAAAGTAATTAGGGACAAGAAAGAATCTCTGCCATTTGCTATTTGTTTTGGATGTGTCTTTGTTGTTGTTTTTCATTTCCTCCATTAGTGCATTATTTGTGCTTATTTGATTCTTGATTCTTTATAGTGTACAATTTTTATTCTGTTTTCCTTTCCTTTCCTTTCTTTAAGTTATTTTCTTATTGGTTTCCCTGGGGACTACAATTAAACTTTTAAACTTTTTACAATCTATTTTGCACTAATACCACCTTATCTTCAATAGTGTACAAAATCTCTGCTCCTATACAGCTCTGTCCCTCCCCATTTATATTGCTGTTGTCACAAATTACATCAATTTGCATTGTTGCCCATTAACATAGATTTTAAATTAATGTTTTATGTACTTGTCTTTTAAATCACATAGAGAAATAAAAAGGGAGTTAAAAAATACAATAGGGCTTCCCTGGTGGCACAATGTTTGAGAATCCACTCGCCGATGCAGGGGACACGGGTTCATGCCCCAGTCCAGGAAGATCCCACATACCGCGGAGTGGCTGGGCCTGTGAGCCATGGCCACTGAGCCTGCGTGTCCGGAGCCTGTGCTCCACAACGGGAGAGGCCACAACAGTGAGAGGCCCCATGTACTGCAAAAAAAAAAAAAAAAACAACAACAATAATACTGGCTTTGTATTTGTTACATAGTTACCTGTACCAGTGTTCTTTATGCTTCATATGACTTCACATGGCTGTTCAACGTCATTTTATTTCATCCTGAAGTACTTTCTTTAGCATTTCTTATAGGGCAAGTCTACCAGGGACTAACACCCTCAGCTTCTATTTTTCTGGAAATATCTTACTTTCTTCTTCATTTTTGAAAGATAGTTTTGCCACATATAGAATTCATTTTTTTCTTTCAACACTTTAAATATGTTATTCCACTGCCTTCTGACCTTCATGGTTTCTCCTGATTAATTGGCTATTACTCTTATTGAGGATTCCTTGTATATGACAAATTGCTACTCTCTTGCTTTTTTCAGGATTCTCTCTTTGTCTTTCAACAGTTTGATTATAAAATGCCTTGGTGTAGATCTCTTTGTGTTTATCCTTTTGGAATTTTTTGAGCTTCTTGGGTATAAAGGTTCATGTCTTTTAACAAATTTGGGAGGTTTTAGGCTATTATATTTTCAAATATTCTTTCTGACATTTGCCCTCTATTCTCTCTTTCTGGGACTCCCATTATGTTTATGTTTATACCCTTGGTGGTGTTGCACAGATATCTTAAATTCTGTTCATTTTTCTTCATTCTTTTTTCTTTCTGCTCCTCAAAGTGGATAATTTCAGTCTTCAAGTTTGCCAATTCTATTCTGCCTGCTCAAATATGCTGTTGAAAAGCTCAAGTGATTTCTTCATTTTAGTTAATATACTTTTCAGCTCTCGAAATGTTTTCTTCTTTTTTATATTTGCTATCCCTTTATTGATATTCTCCATTTGTTAAGACATCTTTCTCCTGGCTTCCTTTAGCTCATTTATCATAGTTAACACTTAGTAAGTCCAATGTGTCTGCTCCCTTAGGGACAGTTTCTATGAAATTCTCCTGTGAATGGATTATATTTTCCTGTTTCTTTTCATACTCCATAATTTTTGGTTGAAAACTGCACAATTTGACATATTATAATGTAGTAACTCTGGAAATTATATTATTCTTGTCCTCATGGTTTGTTTTTATTGCTATGTGTGTTATAGCTCTTTGTTTAATGACTTCTAAAGTATTGTTTGTAAAGGTTGTATTCTTTGTCATGTGTGGTCTTTGAGATCTCTGCTCCTTTAGCTTGTGTTTAGGCTAGATAGAGTTTTGACAGAAATTTCCTTGAACACCTGGAGTTAAAGAAACAAGAAACAAATAAACAAACTCTTCTAGTCTGCAAATTGGCTTGATGTTGGTGTACTTGTTTAAGGTTTAGCCAGCCTGTTTACAATTATGCTTTAGCCTTCACTTACAGCTTTTACTGAGCCAGAGGTGAAAACTTAAGGTCTTCTCAAGGTCTTTCCTGAACATGAGTCCTGCCCATGACATGGACATAGCTTTCTAAATACCCTAGTATTTAAATACCCAAGGAAATTTTTCACTGCCCTAATTTTCCAAAAACATATATCTTCCCCTTTCAACGTCCCCTCTGTGACCTGAGGGTGTTCTACTTAGGAAAAACAAAGACAGGTGCCTTGCATCAGTCCTTTAAGTAGCCCTCAGACAGATCAAACAGAGAAACACAATTCTTTGAGAAGAAGGTCTGCTATGCTGTCTCTGGAATTATGAAGCAAGATTCAACACTGGGAAGATTAACTGCCATCTTCAAGACCCCAGTAGATCCAAGGAAGGAGGTGTTGCAAGGACAAGTAAAATAACACAAAGGTCTTCTGCCATATCTTGGCTTCCTCTTTCTTCATTAAACCTTTGTTTGGTTGATGTGGACCTTTACCTATTTTTTCAGAATTTTAACAGTGGTTATTCTGACAGTTTTCGGAGATATCTATACCGCATTTTTACTGACATTATTTCCTTCACTTAAAATTTAATTATATGTCTCTGATTATGAGTGAAATTGACCATCTCTCTATATGTCTGAGAGTCTTTTTATATCTTCTATAAACTGTCTGTTCATAATTTTTGCTCATTTATCTATCAGGCTGGATATATCTTGAAGAAGCAGGAGAGTGTGGCAAAAAAAAAAAAAAAAAAAAGCCAATTGTCCTCAGCCAGTGTCCATAATACAAGAATCCCTAATTTTTATTTAAATAAAAATAATACAAGAATCCCTGCCATAATACAAGAATCCCTAATTTTTATTTAAATAAAAATAATACAAGAATCCCTGCCATAATACAAGAATCCCTAATTTTTATTTATTTTTATTTTTTCCCAGTTTTTGATTTTATTCTATGGATGTACACCTACAGTCAAAATGTACTTCTAATGTTAGTATAATTTTTTTACTTCTCAATTAACCATGCCTTTTTTAGAAAACAAATATATTAACATAAACAAAAAGAAGAAAATAAAGTCATCTACAACCGTACAACTTAGAGGTAACAACTATAAGCATGTAGGTATAAAACACTATACTTTTTAACATGAAATATCAAAAAAGTGACTGTACTTGTACAGATTTGTAATAGAGAATGATTTTTTTTAAGATTGATATGCTTAATTGAGCAAAAATGTAAAAAATATTCTATTTATAAAAACAGGACAAACATTTCAGCAAATGATGCTGGAAAAATTAGATACCCATAAACTGAAAAAATAAACCTTGACCCATATATCTCATCATGTGAAAAAATGAACTCAAAATATATCATAGATCCAAGTGTAAAACCTAAAATTGCACAACTTCTAGAAGAAAATACAAGATACAATCCTTGTGACTTTGTCTTAGGCAAAGATTTCTTTTTTATTGTGGTTAAATACATATAAAATTTACTATCTTAATCATTTTTAAGTATACATTAGTTAGACCAATGGCTGACTAGAATAAAGTCTAAATCTCCCAGCCTCTCTTGCAGCTAAGTTTAGAGTGATGATTAAATTCTGGGCAATGTGATGTTTGCAAAAGTAATGTGAGCAATTATTAATTTTACCCTTTAAAGGAAGGGGTATGAATTACTTGTTCCATTCTTTCCTCCATTCCATTGCCTGGAATGTGAATGTGATGATGGTACATTTGGGACCATACAAGATAAGGGCAGTTTTCTTTTTTTTCTTTTCTTTTTGTGGTTATAAACAAGAATATCTTTATTCTTAAGAAATCCCACTGAAGTTTTTAGGGGTGAAGGCCACGATGTATGCAATTTACTTTCAGATTGTTCACAAAAAGGATATACTTGTTATTTGTGCTATTCTTATTTTTGCAGGATAAGGGCAATTTTCTGTCATGAAGCAATAGCATAGTAAATGCAAGGTCCTTAGAAAACTTTATAGAGCATACCTGCCAAACCAGACTTTAATCTATTTTCATTTCATTACATGAAAGGAAAAGATATTTCTAACTCATTTAAGCCACTGTTATGTGGGTTTCTTTCTCATAAAACATATCCTATATCCCAACTACACAAGATCCACTGAGGATGGTTCTAGTTGTCAGCAGTTATTAACATTAGAAGATCAAGTAGACCTGACATCTAAAGAATTCATTAAGGACAACATGCAAAATGAATATATAATTACTCGTACCTCTAACAGCATTTTAATTATTTATTAGAATGAAAGAAAAGAATAGAAAAGAAAGAAAAATCCTGGTAATAAGGACAATCTTGTTTTTATTTAAAATACACAGATTTTCAGGAAATGTGAATTTTTTTATTGCTGGCATGGCGTAGTCAGAATTAGGATATAAGAGTAAAGAAGCAAAGTTAAATTGTTTGCTACTTAAAAAAAATAAGAGAGAAGATGTCAGTAGTATAAAAGGTTAGAGCCAGTGAGGTTTGGAGAGAGAGTAGGGAAAAGATTAAGAAAGAATCAGTAACCAAGAAGTTACTCTGGGAATAGAGAGATGATAAAGATGTTTGGAGAAAAAGTAAGACATACTATATGATGTAACTTCTACCTTCCCACTTAATCTTCAGTAAAATCTAAATAGTTCACTATCATTATAGAAATCATAATTGCCATTTAATAATACAAAGACATATTGAATTCTGATTTAACACTGTATAGATTGCATGAAAACACATTCTCTCTAGAGAGGTTCAATCAGATCTGTATTACATAGTATGTAATTACATACTGAATTACACAGTATGTATACACAATTATAAATTCTAGGTATACAAATGTAAACAAGATAAAAATATGCATCCTCCAAGATTTCACAATCTAAAAAGTCATAAAATGAAACAAAAAGTGACAAAACAATGTAACGAATGTTGGATACTAGGGATATATAAATGGTGCTAAGACAGTGCAGGTGAAAGAAAGACTAAATCTAGTCATAGGGTAGGGAAAGAGGAAGTATCAAATTATTTCAGGAGGTAAGACTTTTGTGGAGACAGGTTGGAATTCTTCATGGAGTGAAGGAAAAAAACCCTAGGTAAAAGGAATAACAGCTACTTACAAATGTATAGAGGTATAAGCCAGTCAGACAGAGAAAGATAAATAACATGATATCACTTATACAGGGCATCTAAAGAAAAAAAGGGTATAATTGAACTTATTTACAAACCAGAAATAGACTCTCAGACATAGAAAACTAACATGGTTACCAAAGGGGAAAGGAGGGGGAGGGATAAATTAAGAGTTTAGGATTAACATATCATCTACATGCTACTATATATAATATAGATAAACAACAAGGACCTACTTATAGCACAGGGAACTGTATTATCTTGTAAAAATCTGATGTAGAAGAATCTGAAAAAGATGTATATATATATATATATATATATATATATATATATATATATATATATTTGTATATATAGACCTGAATCACTTTGCTGTACACCTGAAACTGACACAGCATTGTAAATCAACCATACTTCAATATTTTTTTTCTTTTTAACTTTTGGCCACGTTGAGCAGCATGAAGGATCTTAGTTCCCCAACCTGGGATGGAACCTGCATCCCCTGCAGTGGAAGTGCAGAGTCTAACCACTGGACTGCCAGGAATGTTCCCCCCCAAAAATTTTAAGGGGTATGAGCCAACATCTTACCTCAGTGGCCTACAAGTGGTTTAGTATTGTGAGAGTCCAGGATTTTTAAGGGGCACTGAAAAGAGATGCATTGAGAGAGTTGTACACTTTTTCAAGACATCTTAAGGACTTTTTGAATTCTCCTGTCATGTGGAAGAATGAAAACAATATGTTCACTTATTTATAAAACAAAGCTTTTCCTAAGCATCTATTTATTCCAGATACCGTTTAGATAAAAACATATGGAGGGAGTAACCTGATATCTCAACTGTGTCAAATGTTATTGATAAGTCAAATAAGATGATTTGCAATGAAACATTGATTTTGGCAAGATGAAGGTCATAATTGGCTTTGACAAGAGCCAATTCAGTAGAGTACTGGAGACTAAAGATTGAAGTGGTTTGAGAAAAGAATAGGATAGGTGAAGTAAGAGTACTTATAGAAAACTTTTAAGGTATATTGCCATAAAAAGGAGCAGAGAAAGGGTTGGTGAATGGAAAAGTTAAAGGTTAAGGGAGGATTTTAATTTTAGGTTTTATTTTAGTCCAAGTTACACATTCACATAATTCAAACAGTTAAATAATTCAAAAGCCTTCACACAAATGTAATTGTTCCCTGCATATATCACCCCCCATTTTTCAACCTTCAGAAACCTTAGAATCAACTATTTTAGCTGATTCTTTTGGCTTCTTGACTTCTGTGTCTGCACTGGCCTCCTTTGTCTAGATTAAACTATTCCTATCCACTATTTTCCTTTTTTTGTTTTCCTCTTTCCCCTTTTCTTTCTTTTTATCTCTCCTCCCAAGTCTCTTTAATCTTATTCTTATTATTTACCTTTTTCAAAAAACTAAGCCCTACCTTACTTTCTTTTCCTTTTCCTTCTTCATTTCCTCTTTATCCTCTTCATCTTCCTTCTTTCTATATCTATCTCTCGCCCCTCACCCCACTTCAGATATGGCCAGCCAAAGTTTTAAAATGTAATATATGTTACACTTCATGAATAAAGAATTTTAGGCCAGGTTCTTATATTTGAGTCAAGCTAGCCAAACAATTATAGTTCTCTTTCTAAGGAGGAAAAATGGGGTTTTGGAATGTCGTATTAACCTTATTTGTTTCCTTCAGCATCAGTATTATTCAATAGAAATAATAAATAAATGATACACATAGAATATATTTCTAACTAGCTTAAAGACTTTTGAGAATAGGAGGTCTCCTTTACTCAATAGTTATTTCCTTAAGATCAACTACTCCGCCTTATTCATCTATTACCCTAGCACTTAATACTGTGCCTGGTAGATAATAGCTGCTCAAACTTTTATATAATTGTATTAATAATCCTCCTAGCAAGTAGAGCACAGTGCTAACACATTGACAAACTCTAGAAGTGTCAACTTAAACAATTATAACATGGCTTTTCTTTGCATTTGACTATCTTCCATGTCAAACCTTGATCTTCAAAGTAAAATTATATTTTTAAGAAAATAATACCACCATTAAACTATATGGCATATATTGTTTTTATGCTCCATTGCGTATTTGATATGACATTCACGTTTACTTAGTAAAATATGTGCCAGATCCTTATGCTACACTCAAAGGCTAGAAGGAGTGGTTATAAAATAATGTGATAAGTGCTACAAGAAGCAAAGAAGAATGTAACATTTTCCTGGGGGAGTCTTCATAGGTTTCAGAGAAGTGATGACTTTTAATCTGAATCTGAAAGTGTGAGTGGTAGGAGCCATTTCAATGAGCCCTGATACTCAACACAATATTTATAACAAACAGTTGCAAGATAAAGTTATAAGTTTTAGTGAGACAAGTAATATATTTTAAAAATACTTCCTACTTTATTTGAGTGTACTGTGTAAAGAAATATGGACAGCAGGAAACATGCCGTCTAGAGACAAGAGCAATTTAAACTGAGCCCACTAAATGTGGGAACATTTTATTCAGAATTTTCACTTAATTTCCTTTTGTTTAAACCATTATTAAGAAATATCCTCCAACTTATCACATGTGAATTTTAAGCCTCAGTGGTATTATGTTTGACACAGACAGATCACTTCTGGGATTATATTAATTTAGGTAGTAGTACCTGTCAGTGAGCATTTGATTGCCCACAATGCAGAAGGATTTACTCATATTATTGATTTGTTGGCAAATATATTGGATGAAAATCCCCTGATATTGCTAGAAGTTGTGCAATCCAATCCAACTCTTATTGGATTTGTGAGCCATTTTCCTCTGTGTTTAGACTTGTGATATCTTTCTATAAATAGAAAAACTCAGGTGTTAACTGCAAAAGAACATTTACTGTCATGCAGGTGTACCCTAGGCTCGTGTCTCTGATGCTCAGTTAGAACAAGTGCTTTGATTCCTTTTCAATTTTAATTTTCTTTTGTCTTTTTCAAACCAGTCAGTAGAAGAGAAAGTATAAAATGATTATAAGTATCTAAGCAAAGATAACCCTTTGATCTCTTGAAGGCCAAAAGTGTTACATATTACGCTTGGATATTTTTAGGTAAATTATAAAATTTTCTTTCCAAATACATTGCCCTAGATTTGTCTGTGAAAACAAGGCAATTGTATTAAAATTTATTGGACATTTAATTTCAAATAATTTCACATGCCATAGTATATTTAAGCAAATTCTACCTCCAGAACTAGCCAAATCCTCATAAAATCTGTTTTGGTAAATCTGATACTACAGATTTTTTAGCCCACTACTAATGTGTAGCATCTGATATTTCACCATGATGGTAGAATCTTTATTCAAAATTAAGGGCCCAAAGCTGTCAAAACTTAAAACTGCTAGCATTTACAATTTAGTGATCAGGGCATTAGAAATAGAATTTACTTAGCCTTTGAAGTGTCCTTGGACGTATAAAGTCCACAGAAATGTCAATCTTTGTACTTCATGAGAGACCACTGTATTTCAGGGTGAAAAAATTACTGCAAAAAGAAAAGTAAAGAAAGCATACCACAGCATAATAACAATGGATGCCTCTTAGTCTTTCTAAGAGGAAAATTATATATTTGTATATTTTACATTAGATTTCTAATGGTATGTCTTAATGGCTAATGGTGGTGGTAGTAATTTTTCCGCCAGCCTAGATTTATTATTCTATTTCACTACTTTTTTCTCTTAGGCATTAGAAGACATAAAGTTGGGAATAGGAGGAGAATCTAGCATGGAAAGTGACTTCAGAGATCACTGGGAAAGTATGAACTTGAATATTTGAGGCCATGGACTTGGAAAATAAGCACAAAACAAGGGAAGACAAAACAAGGGAAGACAAGAAATGAGATGTAACCATAACTGTACACCTGTGTATATTTTCTAAACACACATAGCAAAATTTCTCATATTTCAAATGGCATATATGCACTCAGTTTTTCCCTGGTTATCTTTAAGGTAAAAGAAAGCACTGGTTTAGATACTTGTCCGAGTTCTACCACCAGATACCTGTGTAAGTTTTGACAAGTACTTAAACCTGTCTGACCCTTAGGTTACTCAGGCTTAATTCAACTTGGTGAATATGAATTGTTCTCATATTAGGTGTCAGTCCTTGTGTTCAAATCTGAGAGCCCAAAGATAAAACTTACTTCTACTTGAGTTGCTGCAATTTCCAATTCCAATCTCACCTGACTCAATAACTTCTAAATTGTCCACACTGCTCCAAACTGATCTCTTTATAATAGAAATCTCATAGGTTTTTAAATGCTTCAATAACACCATGTGGCCCTCACAAAAAATCTTAAATTCCCTAGAAATGTACACCTGACTCTTTATGGTGGGTCCTTCTTTGCTTCTCCGTATCTATTTTTTATTCCTCCTCACTAAATAATCCCCCTGCTGCTCAGAAACGCTTTCTCTGTTTTCTGTTTTGTTCCTTTTGTAGTATGTGTATTTCTTTCCACCTAAAACTGCATCCTTTATCACTTCTGCTTATTCCTAACTTCTGTTAATCCTTTGTACTTCAGTACTTAAGTCTCTCTTCCTTCAGACAGAAGTCTCCTCTGATCCTGCTAATGTATTGTGGAATTTATCAAGCAGTATTGTAAATCTCTTTATGGATCTGTTCATCAACTATAGTAGAGATCCCACAGTACTGATTAACAGTATGAGTTATTGAATTAGATCGCCTAGCTTCTAATTCAACCTATCCCAATACTGTGTAACCTTAGGCAAGTTACTGAGCCTCCTCCATCTTCAATTGTTTTATGCGTGAATTGGGAATTGATTATTAGTACCTAGCACTTAGGAATGTTATAAGGATTAGAAAACAAACATAAAACCAAAAACACAAAAAATGAAAATCAAATCTATGCATGTAAAATGCTATACTCAGAGCCTGAAACATAATAAGTGCTTAATAAATGTAATTTATCTTTTTATTATTGCTAAGATTGTCTCATCTCTGTATCTCTGATACCTTACACATTACCTGACATGACACATTTACCAATTCATTAATTAAGTGAATATCTATTATGCACCTCTGTGTCAACTATTATGTAATTTCAGGACATAAAAATACAAAGAGTAAGTATGATAACTGAATGAAGGAATGAATGAAAGAATGAACAAAGACAAGTTCTATTCCTATTCATAAAAACTGTTTGGTATCTAGTAAGGGAAAAGCCACGTAAGTGAAGAATATAACAAAGAGTATATAACAGTTCTGATTCAGTGCAGGAAGTTAAATCGTTTCAAAGTATATCAAGCAGAAAGGAAATTTAATTCAGGGAATCCGTAGCTTAGACAATTGTTGAACAAGCTAGGAATGGAAGTCAGGGTCAACCACTGGATTCCTGAATTTAAGGGCACATCACCAAAGTTGTAATCCAGGGGAATATAGGCTGCTCCTGCGGTCAAACTACCTCTCATCCACATAATACTGGTGACTCATGGCTGGGAAGCTGAGTGTGGGGCTCCTCAACTGCTTTATTCACACCAGTCTCACACCAGTTAGATCCTCTTGGGAAAGTCTGTGAAATGTAATAGTTTTCACTTCCCAAACTCTCTAACTACATAGTGTCCATGTACTTTGTAGGAAAATGTTTTAGTTTTAAAAGTCTCTGCTTTAACATTTATTTTTGATATCCCCATTTTTTAAAAATCCTACCATTCCAAAGTCAGTAGCAGTCACTTCACAGGCTCACAGAGAAAAATATTATTCTGGATCTATCCAGTGGTCCAGTGATGGAATTACATTCTCAGGATTTTATGAAGCACAGAGTAGGAGCATGTAAACTAGGCCAGGCTGGAGGGTGTAGGCTCAAGTGGACTTCCTGAAAGAAGAGCTCTGTGGAGAAGAAAGCAAGGAAGCAGTTAGAATAATCTGAATGTGGTCTTACATTTCAGGAGTTCCCTTACAAAGAACTCCCTGCTGAAGATATTTTCTTATTTGGAAGTGATACATTTGTGAAATGCTATTAACAAAGTATCAGTAAAAAAACTGGGTGCCAAACATAAGAACAATTTAGTCTATTCTTACCAAGTACTTATGGGGTTCTGATTGGACTTCTATGCATTGAGATCTCTGCAAAGAGATGATAGTGTCTGTCACACACACCAAGCACTAGACTTTAAGGCATGATTTGGAATTGTATTTATACAGTCTTTCTTAAAGTATGCTCTCTCTTTAAACTATACTCAGGCAAAACCGGAACTAACAATGAGAACTTGAAAAAGTATCAGGGGTTTTGCATTTCTTATTAAATCAAACAAATTTTCATCATGGGAAAATTAGTAATCTTGTTTTTTTAGATATAAGAGGAAACTCTGGGCAGATAAACCTGATTAAATCCATTTGATTTTTGTTATATATGTTGTAGTTTGTTATATTAGGAAAGGAGATTTCATCACTTAAAAATGTTTTCTTTCATTTGCATTTCACATAATAATATTATTAACTGGTATTCTATAGTCTCCAAAGAGCTAAGAAATCCAGTTTTAATTCACCATAACTCTAGATTAGTTGCAGTAGAGCTGTGGTCTACTGTAGGAAACAGGTAGGTAATTCATTAAAACCATTTTACTACAGAAAGCAGCAAATGAATTTTCAAAATAACTACCTAGCATTGTTTTTTTTCTATTTGGTTAATTTGTGACTATCTTGGCCCTCTCAACTCCTGAATTTTATTATCTCCTTAGCCACAGTGAAAGATATAGAAGTTATTAGAAATTACCTCTTAGATATTAAAAGTTCTAATTGATAGTATTTCTTAACTACATTGGGAGTGTTTTTTTTCAAATTAGCATTCAAACATTTGATATTTAAGCCATTTTATTTTTTATTCTCCTTGATACAAGGTTTCTTTTCACTCCTCTCCAAACTTTAAGATAGGTTTACATAAGGTGAGAAGAAATTTGTTACCTTACATATATTTGTTTTCTAGTGTTAAAAATGTCCCTTCCTTATGCTTTTATAGTTAATAGTATACTGGTGCCCTTTCACTAATTTTTAAATTAGAGATAAACTATCAAAGTAATAACATCTTATAAAATACAAATGATAAGTGATCTTCCTCTCCATCATAAATTGTCATAAGTATCTCTGCCTACCACATTTTACTTCCTTTTATAATAATCTAAGATATTTTAAAACTATTTTCTAGATTTAAATAAAATTTTAGCAGACTATTGGATGATTATCAAACATACACAACGTTTATCTTCAAGATTTATAATATTCTTTTAAAAAACTATTTTAGTGTTGAAAGTAATACATCTTATTGTATAAAAAATAGTAACAATATTATGCAATACTGTAGCAACCATTTTGTTGAATGGCACCAATGTGGTTTAGGCAACTGACTTGATCTCAAGGGGTGAGCCTGATTGGTTGAATCATAGCATCGGTGCTGTCAGTAATTAGCTTAAGAATCATTATGTGACCAAATTTTGGCCTTGAAACACAAAAAGAGGATTGTTGGAATCCTTGTTCTTCATGAAAGAGAATCTCTATCATCCTTGAAAAACTGTAGGGCCCTTTCTGTTATTGGCAGTTATCTCACCGTCATGATGAGCAGTGATATAGACAGAAGATGACAAAAGGGAAAGGAAAGAACACAGTTCTGCAATAACATAACTGAATGACTAATCAATCAATCCAGAAGGCTAGCTTCTTTCTAGCTTTTCTGTTAAATGGGATAATAAATTATTTT
Organism: Phocoena phocoena; assembly: GCF_963924675.1. Lineage (NCBI taxonomy): Eukaryota > Metazoa > Chordata > Mammalia > Artiodactyla > Phocoenidae > Phocoena > Phocoena phocoena. The sequence continues at coordinate 91,723,635 of NC_089219.1, read as the reverse complement.
GTTCCTTAAGCAAATTTTTGTTTGCTTTTCTGTTACTTGTGACTGAAAACTGCCTGACTGATAAAAAGCAGAAAGTGAAAGTCTTCCTCCATCTACCTCTCTAACACACTACCCTAAGGTAAACATCGTTAGCTATTGTATATGAAATCTTCCACATCTTGTCCCTATTCACACAAAAACAGATCCGCCTCTCTCATTTTCACTACACACAGAGAGTGAGAGATCTTTTTAAAATATTATTTTTATTATTCCTATTTTAACAAATGAGATTATAATGTACACAGTGATATGCACCAGGCTTTTATTTTTCCCATTTAATGTAAGATGGACAATTTTCACATCACTATACATAAAAGAAAACCCATTCTTTGTAATAGTTACATGGTATATCATAGTGTGAGTGATATTTTAATTTATTTAATGACTGCCCTAATAATAGAAATTTAAATTGTTTTGAATTTTTTTGTTATTATGAAAGGTGTAATTAGTATTTTTATACGTATATCTCTGAGTAAGTTTGAAAGTGTTTTCTTAGAATAGATTCATCACAATAAAAACGATGACGTTATTTATTTTGATTGTCTTCTTTACTCAGTAGTGGTAACTATACTGAGGCACAGAGTTACGTACTGGCTTTTGTAAGTTTTAGAGTCAGTATTCAGCTCTAAATTTAGAGATAGCATTCTCTGAGTTACATTTTACCACCTCCTTTTTAGGATTTTCTTTTTAGAATTGCATTGGATTTATGATTCAATTTGAGGAAATCTATCTTTCCATATTTTTGTGTCTTCTTTTTGGTTTTTTGGAAGAAAAATTACAGTTTTTTTTCCATGTAGGTGAGACATTTCTCATTAAGCATAATCCTAGGCACCTCACACTTTATATTAGAAGTTTTTAATAAAAGATGTTTGATATTAGATGTTTCTACCAGGGATCCCAAGAAAAAAAATAAGAGGGCAAATCTCCCTAAAAGCATCAGTTTAACTTATGGAGAGTAATCTATATGATTTAGTTTATGTTAAAACAGGATATAGGGTTTCCTTGGTGGTGCAGTGGTTAAGAATCCGTCTGCCAATGCAAGGCACACGGGTTCGAGCACTGGTCCAGGAAGATTCCACATGCCGCGGAGCAACTAAGCCCATGTGCCACAACTAATGAGCCTGCGCTCTAGAGCCCACGAGCCACAACTACTGAAGCCTGTGTGCCACAGCTACTAAATCCCATGTGTCTAGAGCTCATGCTCCACAACAAAGAGGAGCCACCACAATGAGAATCCCGCGCACAGCAACAAAAAGTAGCCCCCGCTCACAGCAACTAGAGAAAGCCCACGTGCAGCAATGAAGACCTAATGCAGCCAAAAATAAAAAAGTAAATAAAATAAATAAATTAAAAATGGATTTCTATTAAAAAAACAATAAATAAGGAAAAAAAAACCTGGATATATTATAAAAGAAAATTCAGAGCTCGTATGAAATTTTTTCATAAAATATAAGGAAAGGTATTTTGTGTCTATATACTAGTTAACTATTGATAAAGTGAATTGCCCAAAACTTGGAGCTTAAACAGACATTTATTACCTGACACAGTTTCTGAGGGTAAAGTTTCTGGATGTAGCTTAGCTGGGTATTTCTGACTCAAGTCTCTCATTGGCTGTAGTCAAGCTGTTGACCAGGGCTGTAGTTATTTACGGCTTAAGGATCTGCCTCTAAGTTCACTTACACAGATGTTGACAAGAGGCTTCAGTCATCCACCACATAGCCCTGTAGTGATGAGAGAGATGTCGGCGTGAGGGGGAGGTGCCCAAGAAGGAAGTCAGAGGCTTTTATAATGGGATCTCAGAAGTGATATTCTATCACTTCTGATGTTTTCTACTGCTTACACAGACCCACCCTGGTACAATGTGAGTGGAAACTAAACAAGGGTGTGAATACCATGAGGCAGGGATCATCAAAGGCCATCTTGGAAACTAGATGCCACAGGTCTTCTGGTGACTTGAACATCCTCCACTACCATATGGATACCAAAAAGAAAAAAGTTTGAGAAGTGCTGAGCTATAGAATTTTATTTATATAGAGTCTTAAGGCATGTAAGAAACCTGTATTTGTAACTAGTTTCACAATTTTTTCAAATAACTTCATATATATATATATATTTATATATATATATGACTAATATATACTAGACTAATCTGGAGGATGAAACCATTTTGCTGTTTTAGCCCCAGCTAAGCTCTCACTTTAATAAAGCCACACTAGTACTACCCATTTTGCCACGTGGAGAACAACCAATCAACTGATCTCAATCAGCCCACAGAATCATAAGAAATAATAAGGACTTGCTCTTATAAGTCAGTAAGTGTTTTGGAGCGTTTTTACCACAGCAATACATACCTGAAACAGAAATTGCTACTATATAAAAGTGGGGTGCTGGCATCATACAAACATAAAATATTGGCTTTGGGACAAGGCAGCAAAAACCTGGCTAGAAGAGCAGTGATAAAATTGTTATTGGAAACTTGACAACAGCGTACCTAATTTATCTATTGATAGAAAATTAACGAGAATAGTGACCTTGATAACTTGTAAGATAAAACATGTACCTAATGACTTTGTGATTCTGGCTAAGTAGATTTTCAGACAGGATGTTGAAAGTGCCAATTGGCTTCTTATAGTTGCCTAAGATATTGTTTTATAGGAAAGAGATGAATGAAAGAAGGAACTGTTTGGTTTCAAGTGGAGCTTAATGAAATGATTTCTAACAGAAGACTAGCTGAGCTAGAATATAAAATTGGTTTTCATTCCCAGCTTCTCCAGTGGACAATAGATTATCAAATTAAGAGGTGAAAATGAAATTCAGGGTAATAACAGTAAAATGCGGCTTCAAAATGAAGATTAAATCAAGGCTATGAATGTAAGACCCTTAGTTAAGACCTAAGAAAGATTCAAGTCGTTTCGTCTCAGACTCTCAGCCAGACCAAAGGCTCCTAAGAATTTTAAGGATGTTGTCTCAAAGCACATTAACCCATATTTCAAAGTAGAAAGAGATCTGTCTTGAAAATATATGTCCCTGTGACTTTTGTTTAATGGAATGAACTATTATATGTAAATAATCCACATGATTTTAAATGGAATTTTAGTAGTGAAAGCACTATCAGCTTAGACTAAAAGGCACAGAGACAGTTCCAAACAATTTGGAGGGCTTCCCTGGTGGCTCAGTGGTTGAGAGTCCGCCTGCCGATGCAGGCGACACAGGTTCGTGCCCCGGCCCGGGAAGATCCCACATGCCGCGGAGCGGCTGGGCCCGTGAGCCATGGGCGCTGAGTCTACGCGTCTGGAGCCTGCGCGTCTGGAGCCTGTGCTCCGCAACGGCAGAGGCCACAGAAGTGAGAGGCCCACGTACCACAAAAACAAACAAACAAACAAACAAACAAACAAACAAAAAAACCAATTTGGGCCGTTGACTTTCTACAGCAGGAAACAGCCTGAGAAACATACTGAACTACAAGCAAAAACAATTTTTTTACTAAAAAGGGGGGCATAGAGTTGAGCCAAGGGCCAGAGGGAGCCACTTGCAAATAGAAGTGGGAATAATCAAGAAACATCCCCTGCCTCTGGAGCAGGGCAACTGGTAGCATGTACCTGACTGGATTACAGAATTTCTATGTGTCTCTACTTCCTCTTTCCTTTCTGAGTGGGAGTGTCTAGCATGATTATCTTCTTTCTATCTCACCATTTTATGAACTTATGTAGAGGGCAGACTGGTAATTTACCTTTCCAGTTTATAGGTCTCTGCACCCAACAAATGAGCCCAAGTAACTGTACCTAAGGGATCACCCTGAGCATTATTTAGATGTGGGCTCTTGAACTTCAAAGGTAGATCTGATGACATAATAGGATAAGACTTCTGGGTCTTGGAGAGAGCATGATTTTATTGTGCATGTGAGAGGAATGGATCATCAGGGATCAGAGAGATCATGGCAAAATGTTAAGTGAGCCTTGACTCCCAGTGTTTCAGCCCTTGTGTAGTCCCCTCCCACTTTGAACCTAGGCTTGGTTCTGTGTCTTGTTTTGGTCAAGGGGATATTTGCAAGTATGATGCAAGCAGAGGATTGATAGGCATATGTGTATTGGAGTTTGTCCTCTTGGAATGTTCCCACTAGGAATTTAGTCACCTAGCTGTAAGGTAGTACAGACTAGAAGGGCTGAATCATTAGAGATCACATGGAGATAAGCCCTAAAGGATGAGAAACCATTCTGGACCTTCCAGTCTAGACAAGCTCCAGCTAAATGCAGCCACATGAGTTACCTCAGTTATATCACATGGAGCAGTAAAACTACCCAGATGAGCCCAGAAAACACACAGAATGGTCAGAAATGATTAATCATCATTTAGTCTCAAAATTTTGGAGTAGCATGTTACACAGGAATAGATAACTGAAAAAATTTATTCTGAAAGACTCTTAACATGGAAGTTTTGTTAGTCTCCAATATATTACCCTAAACTATGGTAAAGAAGTAAAATTAGGCAAATTCTTTTTGTTTTTTCTGCTAAGGTTTGAGTGCAAGTGCAATTCCTAAGGCTCTAAGCAGAATTTTTCTGACTTTTCTACATAAAGAAATTCATTGATAAATGGAGTATTTGGCATGCAATATTTTTTGCTAAATTCACAAATGATTTATGACCTATTTACCTATTAAAGGTGATCATCACAATACTAACAGTTGAGAGACAATGCTAGTTAACTAATAAAACATGCTAGGCATCCTGCCAAAATACCAGTGTCTGACTAATAATTTCAATCATTTTCAGTTTAAATTGGATTATCATCTTATGAAATCTCATTAGAAATTTATTTTTTTGTTTGAAAATTCTAAGTGACACATAAGTCAATGTTGAAAATGATACTAAAAACCAAAGAAGGGCTTCCCTGGTGGCGCAGTGGTTGAGAGTCCGCCTGCTGATGCAGGGGACACAGGTTCATGCCCTGGTCTGGGAAGATACCACATGCCGCAGAGGGGCTGGGCCCATGAGCCATGACCGCTGAGCCTGCGCATCCAGAGCCTGTGCTCCACAACGGGAGAGGCCACAACAGTGAGAGGCCCACATACCACAAAAAAAAAAAAAAAAAAAAAAAAATTGCATGTTTAGAATTTATATCAATTTTATTTTAAGGATATTAAAAATATTGAAAACCATTTACTTTAATCTTATCAAGTTGATATTTGATTTCACATAAATTCAGTTTTAACAAAAGAGTTATTTGAACTGTTCTAGTTTATTTATTGGTCTAGTTGAGTAATATATCCCAGAAAAAAATAAGAGAATCCATCAGAAAAATACATCAGTTCTGCAAAAAATCTCTGGAAAGTTTCATCTATAATATAATGTGATCATCCACAATAGAAGATTCAGAGAATGTTTGGCAAACCTTCCATAATGTAAGCCTCTATGGTTTCTAGTAAAGACTTGCTTAAATAAAAATATATTCAAGATTTAATATTTTTCAAGTTAGTCTTTATAAAAATACAATCATTTTAAATTATTAATAAAAAATTATGCTGGCTATTGATACAAATCCTTGAGTTGCCTACTGCTACATTTCAAACATTTTGTTAAGCTTAATTTTACTTCTAATTATAAATAATTTTCAAAAATAATATGTAAATAAAAATCACAAGACAGTTAAACAAGAACAGAATATCTTGAAAAATCTGAATCTGGACAATCTGAATCTGAAAAATGATATCAATGGATATGCTGAGTATATATCTCAATGTTTTAAATTTGTGATATATTTAGATGTCTGCATTCTCATCTCCAAATTGGGAATAACATTACCTTGTCTGTAATTACTTATGCTAGCTAATGAGAAAAGAGAAATGAAAGAGCTTTGTATACCACAAAAATTCACTTTTCTTCAAAAGTAAAATATTATTACATATATAATTAATATATATGATGAAACTCCTTAGTGACTGTCTCAAAATGTTACTTGTTTGGATATTTTATAAGCCTCTTATCTTTCTGTGAATACCTCAAAGTAGTAAGCAAATCATTTTCTCTCAAGTGGCAGTTTACCTTGTTTTATAGAAAGGAAGGAGGCAGTATTCAATTGAAAAAGAAGAATCAGACCATTTGATGTCAGAGCTCTGCCGCATTAATCTTGGGCAAGTTAACTACTCTTTTGAAACTTCATTGCACATACATAAGAAAAGAATGTAGAAGTCATATACAGAGAGCATATCCAGCACCTGTTATAGAGTAGATACTAACTCAGCAGTTAACATTCTTTTGTTTTGTTTTGTTTTGTTTTGTTTTGTGGTACGTGGCCATGGCTCACGGGCCCAGCCGCTCCGCGGCATGTGGGATCTTCCCAGACCGGGGCACGAACCCGTGTCCCCTGCATTGGCAGGCGGACTCTCAACCACTGCGCCACCAGGGAAGCCCTTTTTACGTTTTGTTTTGTTTTGTTTTGTTTTGTAACATTCTTCATTTGCCTTTCCACATGAGATTCTGAGGTTCTATTTCATCATAGTTGTCTTTAATCATATCTTGAGGTTGAGATGCATCTAGCCGATCCACGTGGAGATGTTACCCTGAAGAAAGTAATATTGTAGGTTTCTTTAAATATATTTGCCAATCATTAATTCAACTTTTAGCAGTTCTTCAGGACTCAACAGCTTTTCTTTCAGCCTTCCCTAATACCTAAGGCCATGTTAAGTATATTTTTTTATATTCTCATATCATTTTGTGTTTATTCCTAGGAGAGCACTTTCTATATTGCATTATAATTACAGTCATCTCACAGTGTCCTGGCCCTGGAACCAATCCCGTGAGGATACCAAAATACAAGGATGCTCAAGTCCTTTACATAAAATTGCATAGTATTTGCATATAACCTATGCACATTATCTGTATACTTTATATCATCTCTACATTACTTATAATACCTAATACAATGTAAATTCTGTATATAGTTGTAAATACAATGTAAATGCCATGTAAACAGTGGCCAGCTCGTGGCAAATTCAAGTTTTGTTTTTGGAACTTTCTGGAATTTTTTTTTTTCAAATGTTTGATTTGTAGTTGGTTGAATTCAAGGATGCAGAGCACAAGGATATGGAGGGCAGACTGTATTTGCTTTCTTTCCCTATTTCTCCTCAACTGTAAACTCATATGTTTTATGCATCGCTGTACTCCAGTGCCTATCAAAGAGAAATACATATTTGTTAAATGTGTGGACTGGTTAAATTATTTTATCAGGGTTGTTTGCATCTCTGCATGAAGTCCAGCTTCTCTCCTTCCATTTGTAACCAGATACAGTCTCTGTGCAAGGTAAATTTATTCAAGCTCATTCTTTGCTTCATCCTACCTGAGGTGGTCAGGGCTTCTTTGAACTAATTTTAGACAGCTTTTGTTTGACTTTCAGATGTAACAATCACTAGCTGTGCAAATTTGGGGGAGTTACTTAACTTCTTTGTGCATTACTTTCCTCATATGTAAAATGACTATAAATTGTGATAATGGCTAATCATAAGATTCTGTGAAAATTAAATGAGTTACATAGATAAATGAGCTAGTATAGGTAGGATGCTTCCTGTTACTAAATAAGTTGGCTATATTGGTTCCCACATGCTCTTTCAACATCACTGATCCTAGTCTAAATTAAATGTAAGTGGGACAATTTTAAAATTAATGACAATTTTATTTATAAATCATTTAATACTAAAGTAATGACAAGGGATATATTTTGGCAAGAAGGTTCAATAGGTACAGATTTTCTTATGCATATATGTATGTGTCTGTGTGTCTGTATATATGTATATGTATGCACTTTTTACTCAAGGACTTGGGAAATAGTATAGGTATGTTGAAAACTAGTATTTCATAGTTGCAAGACTATAGTCATAGAAGTTTACTAAGAAACTGATTTAAAACATAGTTTTGTTTTGGACAAACTAATATACACAGAAATAGTAATAAAATATGTATTTTTTAAAAAGTTTTAATTTAATTCATTCAATTCAATTTAATCCATTATAGATATTTCTATTAATCTCATTCTTACAGTGTTCTGAAGATAAATTCTTTAGTGGAATTTTTATAGTATTATGATTATAGCTTTACTATGCTTTCTACTTTTTCTATTTTTAAATAATACTTCCTGCACATGCAAAGTAAGGTGGATAACTGAAACAAATATCTATATATTCTAGATTTTAAAAATCTTTTGATTTCAATTATCTAGATCTGTGCTTTCCAGTCCAGTAGCCACAAGCCACATGTGGCTATCTGAGCACTTAAAAGTGAAATGTGGCTGGTATGAGTTGAGATGTGCTGTAAGTATAAAGTAACTATAGGATTCTGAAGACTTAATAGGAAAAACATGTAAAGTATCTTAGTAATAATTTTATATTGATTAGATATTGAAATGATATTTCAATATATTAGGTAAACAAATGTATTATTTAAATTAATTAAATTTTTTTCTTTATATAGTTTTAATGTGACTACTAAAACATTTGGAATTACATATGTAGTTCATATTGTATTTCTATTGGATATCACTGATCTGGCTAGTTCAAATGAAAGTAATTTTTAAAAAATTTTGTTGGTCAAGAGAAAGAAACATCTTTATCCATTTTACTTTGTGAGTATAAATACAATTTGAAATATTATATTTCTAAAGCTAATGTTTGACATAAAGTTAAATAATTATATATGTTTTTAAGCTGTACTAAATCTAAAAGAGCAACAGTCCACCCAAGATATTTTTATATACTGTCCAGTCTAGTAGACAGTCCTCAGATTTTTACTCTGAATTTTCCCCCTAATTTCTAACCCATGCTGATATCAGTACATAGATACATTACATACACATGTATATAAATACATACATACATATATATATAAGTGAAGGGAAAGGGAAAGTTCTTCCTTATGTAAGAATGACAGCTAATAAATGTACAAGAATTAGAAAAATCACAGTTGGTAAATTATTATAATGATAATTTATTCAGGCAAGAATAAATCATGAATGAATACTAAAACGACTGGGTAAAATTTTGCTGAGGACAAAGATATTTAAATAGGTATACAAGTGGCAAAATATTTACTCATTATAAAGAGAAAAATAGTAATTTTACAATGGAGAATCCCGGCAAAACACTACCTTAGCCAAGTGATCGAAGGTAACATCACCAGTAATGCAAGGAATCAAGAATCATGTTGTTACAATGTAAAGAAAAACACAGAATCACCTCTTTAATATCCCTGCCAAAATGCAAAAATTGAATTTAATCATGAGAAAATATCAGGTAACCCAAAATCAGGAACACTCTACAAAAGAACTGGCTTATACTCTTCAAATCTTAGAAGTCATGAAAGACAAGAGAAGGCTGAGGAACTATTGAAAAAACTCAGGAGACATCTCAACTATATGCAGTATGTAATCCTGGACTAGATCCTGAATATGGAGAAAAATCAGGTTTTTTTTTACTATGAAATGTGTTACTGGGATAACTGGTAAAATGTGAATGGAGTGTTGTTGATAGTATTATATCAGTGTTGATTTTCAGATTTTAATGATTGTAATGTGATTACAGACAATAGTGTCCTAGTCTTTTAGGAAATATTGAAGCATACAAGAATAATGGGTTAAATGGCAATTTCCTCTCAATTGGTTCAGATGAAAACATTACACACACACACACCACACATACACATACATACACACATACATACACATTTATATACAGTCATTTATGCATACAGAGAGAGACAAGACAGAGAATGGTAAGGCAAATGAGGTAAATTGTTGACATTTGACATTTTACCTGGGTGAATTCTTTGTTCTATTTTTGTATCTTATCTGTAAGTCTAAAATTATTTCACAATAAAAAGTCTTTAAGACACGTTAAGTGGCATCCAAGGTAAACCTTGGGAAAGTGCTGGTAGTTCCTTCTTTGAGATAGGAAAGAAGCCATCTTTGGATGGACACGAAGAATCTAATGACATAGACAAATATTCTGAAAAGTATTAGAACCACTTATTTACTTTGCTTAAGCTCCGCAATGCCCTTAGCTCTCTTCTTGTCTGATCATATGCAAAGGTGGCAAAAAGCTGTATTAAAATGTTTTTTCCTTGAGTTAAAAAATGAGAGAAAAGTCCTACTGAGTTTTGCTTTTTTTTTTTTTTTGTAGTTTTGTTTTTTGATTAGCTCAATCAGTTCAAATAAGAAGACCCGTTCCCAAGGCAAATAGCAAGCTCCACAGCCCTCCTCACTTCCTTAGTGTTGCCACCTGTGTTTTGAAGGGCTTCTCCACACCCTTCTTTCACATCTTTTTTTTTTTTTTTTTTTTTTTTTTGTGGTACGGTACGCGGGCTTCTCACCGTTGTGTCCTCTCCTGTTGCGGAGCACAGGCTCCAGACGCGCAGGCTCAGCGTCCATGGTTCACGGGGCCAGCCGCTCCGCGGCATGTGGGATCTTCCCAGACTGGGGCATGAACCCGTGCCCCCTGAATCGGCAGGCGGACTCTCAACCACTGCGCCACCAGGGAAGCCCAATTCTCAGTTATTTTAACTTTATCTCCAAAGCAATCTTTGTTATAATTCCATCACCATAAAATAAAATTGCATCTGGAAACAAATACTAAACTAATAATCATAATAAAGTTATCAACCTAACTCCACTAAGCATTTTATAAATTCCCTATTATTTTAAACCAATGACCATCTTCTCTGTGCCCTTTTGAGGATAATTCATTTTTTGTTATCAAATGTTTTATTAAAAATGCTTCTCAATTTGCAGTATTGAGACAACAGTAACTTATGAAAAATTCTTAGACATATATTAAATTCTAATAAAACAACCAAAAGTGTCCAGAAATGATTCTAAGTTAGATAATACAAAAATCTGGGTCCAGAAAGAATTTTAAAAGATAATAAAAGTAGTGTCTGAGGACCACTTCTGACATTCCTTAACCTTGTGACACTAAACAAATCATTTGGTCTCTGAGCCTCAAACATAAAATAAAGAGGTGGAAATAGATTTAATACTTTGATTCACTGGCAAGTATAATTTGAAAGGTCTTAAACGTCTGGTAAATGCAATGGTTTAATTCTAATTTATATTTTTAAGGTTCCAAATACTTTAAATGATAAATTCTCAGTAGATTTTATACAAGGCATTTTCTTGAGTTTTACTATTCAAGAAATGACTAATTATCAAACTACATTATGCTCGTGACACAAATAGAATTTTGTGACACAAATATAATTTTATAATATGTTCTACATATAAAATTTAATAGAAAAAATGCAGATGACTTACAGTTCCATTCTGGAAGTATACAGAATTCCCAGTGACCTATTTATTAAATAAAATTCTGCTACTGTGGTGTTCTCTGTATTGCACAGAACACTATAAACATACACAAAATGTCCTTTATTTCTAATTCATTTGAATTACCTTTTCCTCACCTTTATTCAACAGGGAAAAACAAAAATCCAAACCTCTTTAATAATAATGTTATTCATTAGTAGATGCAAAAATAGTTTTGACATTTTTACCCCATCAAGGATAATAACAAATGAATGCTATAGAATTAAAAGAGATTGCCCATACTATATTGCTTCTTCTTGAAAGTAAAACAACAAAGAAATCAGGTTTCATTTTCAAAGGGAGAGATTTCTTACTGTCAGGGTTTTTTTTTATTATTAAACTTTTTATTCTAAGATAATTATAGATTCATATGTAGTTATAGATATAATACAGAGATCTGTATACTCTTTATCCAATTTTTCTCAAATGTAACATCTTGCAAAATTATAATACAATACCACAAGCAGAATATTAGTATTAATATAGTCCAGATACAGCACATTTCTGTCACCACCATGATCTCTCATATTGCCCTTTTATAGCCACATTAAATTCCCTCATGCCTTAATCTTTGGCAACCATTAATCTGTTCTTCATTCTATCATATTGTCATTTCAAGAATGTCTCATAAAGAGCTTTTCTCACTTGGCATAATTCTGTGGAGGTTTATCCAGGTTGGTGACTGTATCAATAGTTTATTGTGATATGTATCACAATTCATTTAACTAATCACCAGTTGAAAGACACTCTGGGTTGTTTCTAGTTTTTGTCCATTAGGAATAAAACGGATATAAATATTTGTGTACAGTTTCTGTGTAAACATAACTCTTCATTTCTCTGGGATAATGCCTAGGAGTGAAATTGCTGGATCATATGGTAGTTGCATATTTCATTTTATAATAAACTAATAAACTATTCTCAAGAATGGTTGTACTAATTTACATTCTCATCTGCAATATATGACTGATCCAGTTTTTCTGCATCATCACCAGCATTTGGTGTTGTCACTATTTTTTTGTTTCTGACATTTTTGTAGACATTTAGTGATATCTAATTGTGGTTTTAATATGCATTTCCCTAATGGATAATGATGTTAAACTCTTTTCCTGTGCTTATTTGCCCTCTGTGAATCCTCTTTGGTGAAATTTCTCTACATGTCTTTGCCTATTTGCTAATTGGAACTTTTTTCTTTTTTCTGTACTCGAGTTTTACACGTTGATGTATTCTACATAATAATCCTTTCTTGGATATGCGGTTTGTAAATATTTTCTCTCTGTAGCTCATCTTTTCATTCTCTTAACAGGGACTTTCCAGACCAAAACTTTTTGATTAAAATAAAGCCCAATTTATCATATTTTGTTTTCAGGTATTGTGCTTTTGATGTTATGTCTAAAGTCTCTATGCCTAACGCTAGAGCCTGAAGATTTGCTTCTAATGCTTTTCTTTAAGTTTTATAGTTTTAAATTTTACATTTATGTCCTGGATCCATCTTAGACAATTTTCTCTTTTTTCCTTTCCTTTCCTTTCCCTTTCTGTCTTCCTTCCTTCTTACCTTCCTTCCTCCTTTCCTTCTTTCCTTCCTTCCTTGCTTCCTTCTTCCCTCCCTCTTTCTTTCTTTCTTTGTTTCTTTCTTTGTTTCTTTCTTTGTTTCTTTCTTTCTTTCTTTCTTTCTTTCTTTCTTTCTTTCTTTCTTTCTTTCTTTCACCTGTCGATGTTTAATTGCTTCAGCACCATTTGTAGAAAAGGTTCTCTTTCCTCCGTTCAATTGCACACTTGTGAAAAATCAGTTGGTGATGGCCATTCTGACCAGTGTGAGGTGATACCTTATTGTAGTTTTGATTTTCATTTCTCTAATAATTAGTGATGTTGAGCATCTTTTCTTGTGTTTGTTAGCCATCAGTATGTCTTCTTTGGAGAAATGTCTATTTAGGTCTTCCCCTCATTTTTTGATTGGGTTGTTTGTTTTTTTGATATTGAGCTGCATGTGCTGTTTGTATATTTTGGAGATTAATCCTTTGTCCATTGCTTCATTTGCAAATATTTTCTCCCATTCTGAGGGCTGTCTTTTCATCTTGCTTATGGTTTCTTTTGTTGTGCAAACTCTACAAACAATAATTGTTGGAGAGGGTGTGAAGAAAAGGGAACCCTCATGCATTATTGGTGGGAATGTAAATTGATAGGACCACTATGGAGAACAGTATGAAGATTCCTTAAAAACCTAAAAATAGAACTACCATATGATGCAGCAATCCCACTACTGGGCATATACCCAGAGAAAACCATAATTCAAAAAGACACATCCACCCCAATATTCACTGCAGCACTATTTACAATAACCAGGACATGGAAGTAACCTAAATGTCCATTAACAGAGGAATGGATAAAGAAGATGTGATACATATATACAATGGAATATTACTCAGCCATAAAAAGGAATGAAATTGGGTCATTTGTAGAGACATGGATGGACCTAGAGATTGTCATACAGAGTGAAATAAGTGAGAAGGAGAAAAACAAATATCGTATATTAGCCCATATATGTGGAATCTGAAAAAATTGGTATAGACAATCTTATTTACAAAGCAGAAATAGAGACAGACATAGAGAACAAATGTATGGATATCAAGGCGGAAAGGGGGGTGGGATGAATTAGGAGATTGGGATTGACATATATACACTATTGATACTATGCATAAAATATATAACTAATGAGAACCCACTGTATAGCACAGGGAACTTTACTCAATGCTCTGTAGTGACCTAAATAAGAAGGAAATCCAAAAAAGAGGGGATATATGTATATGTATAGCTGATTCACTTTGCTGTACAGTATAAACTAACACAATATTATAAAGCAACTATACTCCAATAAAATTTTTTTAAAAATCTGTTGGGCCTATTTGCATGGTATATTTCTGAATACTCTTATTTTGTTGCACTGAATAGACATTAAATGTGTCTATACTTCCACCAATACCACAGAGTCTTGATTAATGTGCTACATAAAAAGTCTTGAAGTCAGAAAGATGATTTGTCCCACTTTATTCTTTATCAAGATAGTTTTCAGCAATTCCAGTTCCTTTACATTTTTATGTAAAATTTTTAATGATATCATCTATATCTACAAAATGTATTGCTGGAATTTTAATAGGAATTGCATTAAACCTGTTTATCAATTTGAAGAGATTGATATGTTTACTATTTTGAATCTTGCAACATTTGAATACAGTTTGACCACCCATTTATTTAGATATTTTTTCTATTTATTTTATTAACGTTGTGTTTTTTTCACCATACATGTCCTGAACATGTTTTGTCAGATTTACACAAGTTTAAAAAAAAATTGTAAATGATATTGTATTCTTAATTTTGTTGCCCACTTGTTCAATGTTAGTATATAGAAATACAACTGATTTTTGTATGTTTATCTTGATTTCTGTGGCTTTGCTGAACTCATTATTTCTAGAATATTTTTGGTAGATTCCTTAGAATTTCCTATGTAGACAATCATGGTTATATGCAAATAAGGACAATTTTATTTCTTCCTTTATGGTCTATATGCCTTTTCTTCTCTTGCCTTACAGAAATGGTTAGAACTTTTAGTACCATGTTGGATAAGAATAGTGAGAGTGGGCATCCTAGCCTTGTTTCTGATTTCAAGGGGAAAGTATTCCATCTTTCACCATTAAGTATGTTAGCTGTAAACTTTTGTTGATGATTTTATCAAGTTGAAGATCTTCCTCTTTCTTCATATTTTCTAAGATATTTTTTATCATGAATGGGTGCTGAATTTTGTGAGATGCCTTTCCTGCATTGATTTATATGTCTATGTGAGTTTTCTTTTTTAACCTGTTTAATATGTTGTATTACAGTGCTTGATTTTTAAATATTAAACCAGCCTTTTAACCTTGAAATAAATCCCACTTGGTTATTATACATAATGATTTTTATGTATTGCTAAATTCCATTTGCTAATACACTATTAAGGATTTTTGCGTATATATTTGTGAGAAATATAGGTTTGTAGTTCTCTCTCTCTCTCTCTTTTTTTCTTTTTTTGAACTCTTTATGCTTGATTTCAGTATCAGGGTAATACGTCCTTCAAAAGTGAATTGGGAAGTATTCTCTCCTCTTCTACTTTTTGGAAGAGATTGTGTAGAATCAATGTTAGTTCTCTTTTAAATATTTGTTAGAATTTTCCAGTGAAATCATATGGCCCTGGAGACTTCTTTTTTGGGAGTTTTATAAATATAAATTCAATTTCTTTAATAGTTATCATGCTACTCGAATTATCTTTTTCATATTTGGTGAGTTGTAAATGGTGTTTTTCAAAAACAAGTCTATGTTACCTAAGTTGTCAAACGTATATGTACAGAGTTGTTTATAGTATTCCCCTATCCTTTGGATGCCTGCAGGGTCTGTTTCATTCTCTATGTCATTCCTGATATTAGTAATTTGTGTCTTTTGTTTTCATTGTCACCATTGCTATAGTTTTTCAGTTTTATCTTTTACAGAACTAGCTCTTTATTTTCTCTAATGATATTGATTTCTGCTTTTATATTTATTATTTCCTTCTTTTTGCAGGTTTTCAGTTTATTTAGCTCTTTTTTCTAGGTTCTTGAGGTGGACACTTAGATTATTGAATTGACAATATTTTATCTCAGCACTGACTTAGTTTTGTCCCATGAATTTTGATGTATTGTATTTTTATTTTCATTCAGTTCAATGTATTTTTTAATACATTGAATTTAATGTATTTTTTTTCCTTGAGACTTTCATTTCAACCCATGGATTATTAAATGTGACTTGTTTCCAAATGGTTGTAGATTTTCCTGTTATCTTTCTGCTATTCACTTCTAATTTGACTCCATTGAGTTCAGAGAATACACTCTATAATTTCTATAGTTTAAATTTGTTGAGGTTTACTTTGTGGATGAGGATATGATATGATCAACCTTCCATGGACACTTACAAAGAATGTATAGTTTGTTGTTGGTTGGGTGCTCTACAAATGTTGATTAGAATGTTATGTGATGGTGGTGTTGATTTTTTTTCTATATAATTTCTGATATTCTTTTTATTCTATCAAATGTTGAGGGAGGAAGTACAGTCTACAACTATAATCACACATATGTCTATTTCTCCTTCAGTTATATTAATTTTTGCTTCACATATTATGCAGATCAGTTGTTTGATGAATACACATTTATAATTACATGTCGTCTTGGTTGATTGACATTCTTATTATATAAAGTTCCTCTCTGTCTCTAGTAACTTTCTTTGCTCTGATTTTTACTTTATTTGATATAAATATAGCCACTCCTGCTTTCATTTAATTAAGATATGCATGCTACCTTTATCCCTTTTTTTTTTTTAACTTTAAAACACCCTGTAAATTTGTATTTGAAATGAGTTTCTTATAGACAAAACAGAGTTGGGTCATGTTTTTAAATCAATTCTGTCCATCTATGCTCTGCCTAGTCTTCTCACCACCCCAACCCCCAGCAACCTCTGATCTTTTGATTGTCTCCATAGTTTTACCATTTTCAGAATGTCATATAGTTGGAATCATATAGTGTAGGCTTCTTTCACTCAGTAATATGCATTTAAGTTTCCTCTGTGTCTTTTCCCAGCTTGATAGCTCATTTCTTTTTAATGCTGCATAATATTCCATTGTCTGGATATAACACAGCTTATTTATCCATTCACCTACTGAGGTCACCTTAGTTGCTTCCAAGCTTTGGCAATTATGAATAAAGCTGCTATAAACATGCATGTACAGGTTTTTTGTGTGAACATAAGTTTTCAACTCCTTTGGATAAATACAAAGGAGTGTGATTGCTAGATCATATAGTAAGAATGTGTTTAGTGTTGTAAGAAACTGCCAAATTGTCTTCCGAACTATCTGTACCATTTTGCATTCTTACCAATAATGAGTGAGAGTTCCTGTTTCTGCACATCACTAGCATTTGGTGCCATGTGTTCTGGATATCAGCCATTTTGATGAGTAGTGGTATCTCATTGTTCTTTTTATTGGCTTTTTTTTTTTTTTAGGGAGATTGCAATTGACACATATACACTATTTTTTTTAATTAATTTATTTAATTTATTTATTTTGGGCTGCATGAGGTCTTTGTTGCTGTGCATGGGCTCTCTCCAGCCATGGCAAGCAGAGACCACTCCTCATTGCAATGCACGGACTTCTCATGTGCACTGAGAGTGTGGTGGAGTGTCTTGTTGCAGAGCACGGGCTCTAGGAGCATAGGCTTCAGTAGTGTGGCAGGTAGGCTCAATAGTTCTGGCTCGTGGGCTCTAGAGCACAGGCTCAGTAACTGTGGTGCGTGGGCTTAGTTGCTCTGCGGCATGTGGGATCTTCCTGGACCAGGGCTCGAACCCATGTCTCCTGTACTGGGAGGTGGACTCTTAACCACTGCACTACCAGGGAAGCCCTCATTGCAGTTTTAATTTCCATTTCCTTGATTACTTAGCATCTTTTCATATATTTATTTGCTATCTTTATATCCTCTTTGGTGAGGTATCTGTTAAGGTCTTTGGCTAATTTTTTATTTGGGTTTATTTCTTTCATGGATTGCTCCTTTTGTGTGGTATCTAAAAAGGCATTGCCATACCCGAGGTCATTTGAGTTTTCATTTTCTTATTGTTGCATTTTAAGAGTTCTTATATATTTCGAATAACCGTTTATCAGATGTGTATTTTGCAAATATTTTCTCCCAATCTGTGGCTTAGCTTCTCCTCCTCTTTACATAGCCTTAGGCAGAGCAGAAGTTTTAATTTTAATGAAGTTCAGGTTATCAGTTAATTTTAATGAAGTCCAGTTGTTCCAGCACCATTTGCTGAAGAGACTTTGTACCATTATAATTACCTTTGCTCTTTTGTCAAGTTCATTTGAGTATGTTTACAGGGGTCTATTTCTGGGCTCTCCATTCTGTTCCATTGATCTACTTGTCTATTCTTTCCCCAATGTCACTCTCCTGAATACTGTAGCTTTATAGTAAATCTTGAACTCAGGTAGTGTCAGTGGTCCAACTGTTCTCCTTCAATACTGTATTGGTGATTCTGGGTCTTTTGCCTCCCCATAAACTTTATAATCAGTTTGTCAACATCCATCCACAAAATAATTTTCTGGGGTTCTGTGTAAGATTGTATTGAATCTATTGATCAAGTTGGGAAGAACTGACAACTTGGCAATATTACTTCTTATCCATGATATCCATGATAAATTTATTTATTTAGTTCTTTTGTTTCACTCATCAGTTTTATAAGTTTCTTCTTATAGATCTTGTACATATATTGTAGGATTTATACCTAAGTATTGCATTTTGGGGGTGTGCTAATGTAAATTATATTGTGTTTTTAATTTCAGATTCCATTTGTTCATTGTTGGTATATAGGAAAGTGACTGACTTTTGTATATTAAGCTTATAACCTGCAACCTTTCTATAACTGCTTATTAGTTCCAGGAGGTTTTTAAAAAATTCTATTGGATTTTCTACATGGACTGTTATGTCATCTGTGAACAAAATTGTTTTATTTCTTCCTTTCCAATCTGCATACTTTTTTTTTTTAATAATACACACTTTTAAAATTTATTTATTTATTTTTGCTGTGTTAGGTCTTTGTTTCTGTGCTAGGGCTTTCTCTAGTTGTCACAAGCCGGGGCCACTCTTCATCGCGATGCGTGGGCCTCTCACTATCGCGGCCTCTCTTGTTGTGGAGTACAGGCTCCAGACACGCAGGCTCAGTAGTTGTGGCTCACGGGCCTAGTTGCTCCGCAGCATGTGGGATCCTCCCAGACCAGGGCTCAAACCCGTGTCCCCTGCATTAGCAGGTGGATTCTCAACAACTGCGCCACCAGGGAAGCCCTCAATCTGCATACTTTTTATTTCCTTTTCTTGTCTTATTGTATTAGGTAGGATTTTCAGAACAATGTCAAAAAGGAATAAGGAGAGGAGACATCTCTGCCTTGTTTCTGATCTTTGTGGGAAAGCTTTTAGTTTCTCATAATTAAATATGATATTAGCTGTAGGACTTTTTCTAGATGTTCTTTATCAAGTTGAGGAAGTTCTCCTTTATTCCTAATATACTCTGAGTTTTTATCATGAATGGGTGTCCGATATTGCCAAATATTTTTCTGCATTTTTTGATATGATACTTTTTCATTTTTAGCCTGTTGATGTGCTGAATTACATTAATTAATTTGTGATGGCTGAAAGAGCCTTGCATGCCAGGGATAAATCCCATTTGGTCATGGCATATGATTCTTTTTATACATTGTTGGATTTAATTTGCTAATATTTTGTTTAGGACTTTTGCATCTAAGTTTGTGAGAGAGATTGGTCTGTAGTTTTATATTCTTTAAATTTTTCAGGTGTATCTTATAATCTGGAATGTGGCCTATCTCAGTGAATGTTCCACGTGAGCTTGAGAAAAGTGTGTATTCTGCTGTTGTTGGATGAAGTAATCTATAGATGCCAATCATATCCAATTGGTCACTGGTGTTGTTGAGATCAACTATGAAATGATTTTGTGCTTGGACAGTGGATCTGTCCACCTCTAATATAGGGGAAGTAAAGATTCTGACTATGATAGTGGAATTCATATATTTCTCCTTGGAGTTCTATCAGTTTTTGCCTCATATAGTTTAGCCTTCTCTATTTTCACTTAAGTGTGTTTTAGTTGCTTGCTTAAGCATTTTTATCATGGCTGCTTTAAAATGTTGTCAAATAATTCTAACATCTCTATCATCTCATTGTTGTCATCTATTGATATCCCATTCTTAATTGTTTAAATCTTTCTCATTTGCAATATAACTGATTTTCTATTGAAACATGGACATTTTTGTATTATGTTATGAGATTCTGGATTTTATTTAAACATTCTGGTGAAACTGGTTTACCCTGACAACACTTTGCCAGGAGAGCTGGGAGTTCTGCATTGTTACTGGCAGACAGAAAGTGTTTGGGTTGAAGCTGGGTGAAAATATATAAGGGTTTATTACATTATTTTCTCTATTTTTGTATATACTTGGAGATTTTTATACTAAAATTAAATAAATAAATAATATCTAATAATATCTACATTGAAGATACATTTTTTATCAGACCCTAACATATTCACTAGACACTCAATGAATAATAAGTAAATAAAATAACATAAAATAAAATATCTGTACCAAAAAATATTTAAACTGGGCTTTTAAGGTGAAACTTCATAAATTTTTAGGCTATGTTGAGAGCATTAAGCCTATATGATAAACCTGGGACTTCAAAATATGAAATATCAGTAATGAGAAACAAATTCTTTGTTTTTACATAAAAAGTTTCTTATTCTTTAATGTACTCCACCATAAGTTTTATGGGTGGGGCATGTCAGTATGACAATACAATTAAGATATATTTAATACAAAATGAAATTGTCTGCTTTTGGTTTCTTCTCTTATTAAAGTTTCATATTAATGACCTGTCACCTTAAGATACACACTTAAAAATGACACACTATAGTCTTGAGCTTCGGTTAAACTCACATTGTGGGACATTTTATTATTAATTTATAGTTTCTATTGCTCTTCCAAAACAACAAACTTCCTACAGGTATATTTAGGGACTTTAAAAGAGTTATATATTAGAAATTAGAAGGTACCTAAGCAATCATGAAATTCAAAGATCTAATTTTACAGATAAAATCATTTAGTCCCCCTAGAGGATGTGTATGTGATTGTTTGCACAACATCCTCTGCCCCAGATTTCCTGGTAACTGTATTTCACCCATTCCATCCACATGATTTCTACTTTTCATCTTAGTTTATTTCATTTTAACCCTGGCCACAGTTGATTGTTCCAGAAGTTGGTGTCTTTACAAAGGTTGTTAGATTTTGATAAGCTCTAAGTTATAAAATTGTTAGCAGCTGTGCTTTCTATCCTTTAGGAGAATAATCTTCTTGGCAACAAGATAGAAGGCTAAAACTGGTAAAGAGAAACAGATATGAGAGCCCCATCAGGACTCAAGTCTCTGACCCCTGCATCCCTGAGCCTCTGTCCAATGCTTGTTTATTCCATTAAATACCCCCACATCCTCCAAATAAATTTGTTCTTTTGCTTCGGCTAATTTTAGTAAATGTCATTGCAATAGAAAGAACCCTAATTAACAGTGTTATGAAGGTTAAGCAATTTATCCAAGGCTTCAAAACCAGTTCAAAAGTTGCTTTGGAATCCAGATATTCTCCCAACCCAGTAATAGGCACTAATAATAGGCACTAATAGGCAATTATAGGCACTTGATGAAATCAAATAGACTGCAATATATCATGTTTTCTAGAAATTTGTGGTACATTTTACATATGACTATTATGTTGCACTGTCTTTAGTAGAACTTTGTCTCAAGTTATGAAAAAACATGCTTCATTTGTAACTTCTAACACAGTTGGACAGTTCTTACAGTGGAAATAACATGTCTGGGATTTGCAATCAAATACTGTCCCACTACTGGGCATATACCCTGAGAAAACCATAATTCAAAAAGAGTCACGTACCAAAATGTTCATTGCAGCTCTATTTACAATAGCCCGGAGATGGAAACAACGTAAGTGCCCATCATCGGATGAATGGATAAAGAAGATGTGGCACATATATACAACGGAATATTACTCAGCCATAAAAAGAAACGAAATTGAGCTATTTGTAATGAGGTGGATAGACCTAGAGTCTGTCATACAGAGTGAAGTAAGTCAGAAAGAGAAAGACAAATACCGTATGCCAACACATATATATGGAATTTAAGAAAAAAAAATGTCATGAAGAACCTAGGGGTAAGACAGGAATAAAGACACAGACTTACCGGAGAACGGACTTGAGGATATGGGGAAGGGTAAGCTGTGACAAAGTGAGAGAGAGGCATGGACAGATATACACTGCCAAACGTAAGGTAGATAGCTAGTGGGAAGCAGCCGCATAGCACAGGGATATCAGCTGGGTGCTTTGTGACCGCCTGGAGGGGTGGGATAGGGAGGGTAGGAGGGAGGGAGATGCAAGAGGGAAGAGATATGGGAACATATGTATATGTATAACTGATTCACTTTGTTATAAAGCAGAAACTAACACATCATTGTAAAGCAATTATACCCCAATAAAGATGTTAAAAAAAAAAATAGTGTAGCACAAAAAATGGGGAGGGCAGCAATGTATAAAACAAGATTGGGAAAATAACGATGATTGCTAAAGCTATGAACAAATGGAATTCATTATATTATTTGCTCTTTTTTGTGCATGTTATAAAATTGTCATTGCACAAAATTATAAGAGAATATATTATAATACCTTGGAAATTACAGGTTCTCACTAAATACTGGCTATCTCTATCCCCCATGCTCCAATTTGGAGGAGAAATAGGAAGAAATGAGAGTAACCAAGAAAGGTAGGGACTATACTTTCTAACCCTGGGTACATCTGCTTTCTGAATTATGAGTGATAGAAGGAATTTTAAACTTCAGATCTCTTAATAGCTAGTTACAAATTCTATCCACTCTTCCCGTGTCTTTCATCATTTGATCATTTCATCATTTGACAATTTCTATGATACATTTTTATTGCATTTTATTGCAATTTCACTTTTTGACTCACTTTTGTAAGTATAGGAAATGAAAACAGTTTATTTGTAAAAATGGGATCATCACTTGTACTTTGGTACCTTTTAAGTTTATGGGTTTTTTGTCTCAGCTTCTTTGTTGTAGCTAAATTTAAATGAAACTAGGAAAAGTCTCATACCGTATTCATTGGGGGAAAATATGTATAAATGAATATACAGTATATTTTCTTTGTTCCTCAGTGTTTTGTTTTGCTTTTTAAAAAATGGAAGTAAAAGCACGAATGCTAACAGTAGGTATCAATATAGGATACCAAATTATACAATTTAGGAGGCACTATTCAGGTAGTGTGACTGAATAGTAGACTATATAGATTTCTACTTATTTCTATATTCTTTATTATTCTGTATACATGTTAAGCAAATAGGCATTTCTTTTGTAATTAGAAAAAAAATGTATAAAATTTTAAGTGAAGATTTCTGCAGTGTATTCCAGTCTGGGTAGCAAGATTATTTTGGTTGGAATAAAAAATCATCTAAACAGAGCTGAGATGAGAGGAAACCATTACAGAGAGGACAGAAATCCATTCCTTTCCTCAAGGAGAGAGAACGTAAAATTCAATGGAAATCCATAAGAATGAGCACTTAAGGGGAGCTGAAGAATTCTTCAAATGCTCATGAGTGAGAGCAGATAAAGGGCCTAGCCATGCCACCTGTGAGTTTACCCATTTCCTATCTTGTGCTACTATTTCTGTAGCCTAAAAATCATACTGAACTTATGATCAAACTTGGCCTTTCTCAAGTAGGGGGAAAACAGGAAGAAAATGGCACCAGCTCAGTAAATTGGAACCAACATCCATCTTTCTAGAAACTTAGGAAACATCTTTGACAACTTAGGAAACAATCGTTGACAAACATCATTGACAACTCTCTTTTCCTTATCAAATCCTCCACCGAAGCCTATAGATTTTATTTCTTACATATCTATTTGAATCCATTGACCTCTCACTAACACCATCTACTGCTATTCTAATCTAAACTGCTATCATTCCTTGCTTGGACCACCAAAATAGATGACTAACTGGTCTTCCTGCATCAACTCCAGCCTTCCTCTATTCTGCAACCAAGATAATTTTTCAAAACAAATCCAATCTTGTCACCTTCTCAGCTTAATACTCTTCATTGTTCTCATAATATAAAGTCCTTAATATATTCCACAAGGCTCTGTGTGGCCATATATTGAAGTGATAAAGAAGAGAAACAAATAACTTTATATAAAATAACCTCATCTTTACAAAACTCTCTAAAAATTACACAAATATACACACATGTATAAGTATATATATATATATATATATATATATATACACATACACATAAAATGAGGAAATTATGTTTTATATATCTATATAACACAAGCATATAGAAAGAGGTGCAAAGCTATTTATTACTTAGGGTGGGGACAAGTTGAGAAGGTAAATAAAAGTAAAGAATTGATTGAAAAGGAAAGGGAGGAAATAGAGAAAAGAAGAAATAAGAAAATAACCATTTTTTTTATAAAAGGACATTTATATTTGACTCCACTTATACAAATTTATACATTTGTGTATTTGTTGAGGGAATCTTGCTAAAGAATGATCACTAAATCATTAACAGTGGTGGTTGTTTGCTGATGGAATTTCACTATTTTTTTAAAAATTTTACATTATTTTCATTTTCTAAAAACAAAGTACATGGAGTCTGAAATCAGAATATCTGGATTCTTATCCCAACTCACTGTGTGTATTAAACAAATTGTGATATCAGGATGAGTACTGAATCTAATTCTTCCAGTTTCCTCTTCAGTAAATGGAAATAGTAAATAGTATCATCTATGTGGGGTCAGTGAGACAACTGAAGGATATAATTCACATATATCTCAGTACTGCATGTTGAAAGTAATCAATAAATATTAACTATTATTATTATTTTAAGATGGAAAAGAATTTTAGTTAAGTGAGAAAAGCCCGATAGAAGTGACTGCATGTGGGGATATGCTGGTATGTGCCAGGCAGAAGGTAGAGGTTGGTTAGTTATTCAGACTGGTCTTCATGATTGTATTAGTTTTCTGTTGCTGCATAATAAATTACCACAAAGAGTGGCTTAACACAATACCTATTTATTACCATACAGTTAGGTAGGTGAGAAGTCCAAAAGAGTGAGGTTGGGCTCTCTGCTCAGCATCTCAAGTCAAAGCCACAATCAAGGTTTTAGCCAAGCTTCATGCTCACCTGGAGCTTAGAGTTCTCTTCCAAGCTTGTGTGGCTGTGGCAGGATGCAGTCTTTTGCAGCAAGAGCACTAAAGTTCCTGTTTCCTTGCTGGATCAACAAATGACCCCGCTACACTTCAGAGGCTTCCCACATTCTTTGCACGTGGTCCCCTCCATCTTAAAAGCTAGCAAAGCCTGAGAACCTCCCTCACATCAAAATCTTTCTTCAAAAACTCAGTCGCTTTCAAGAACTCACCGGATAGATCAGGTCTATCTCAGATAACTTTGCTTTCTTTAAGTCAATTGTCTCATGTAAGATAACCTAATCATGAGAGTAACTACTCCATCATATCCAGAAGCCCCCGGGTGAAAGAATCTTGGAAGACCATGTTAGAATTTGACCTAACACAATGATGTTTCATTATCTTAGACTCTTTTATTTATTTGAGGGTCAGACATTCAGATTTTCTATTCCAGTAATTCTTTTGGTGGGATCTATACCATTTAGTAGCATTTGGTTGGGGTTTTATTAAGCTAATCATAGTCTCTTGAGAGTACACTTGATCACACTGACTACATCAGTGTACTAGGAGAGGTGGGTGGGAGAAAAGGTGTTTACTTCTATCTAAGCTTAATTTTATGCTTATATGTTGGGTTACATTATCTTCATCATTTAAGACTACATAATATGGTACCCAAAGTACCAACAATAATCTCAAGAAACAGCAATTTTCCATATTTCAACATAATTTTACTCCTGTTATGTTCTTCCTTCTCTTCCTCACTTCCTCCACAAAGAAAGATGTGGAGGTAGAGGGGAAAGTTTTGAAAGCAAAACATTTATTAATATTAATAATGACAAATATAAGCCTAGTATACAAAAGTGATAGTAAAGTGCTACTCAGGGCTTGAACGTAAAATAATTTTACTCTCTGAAATTTAAATACTGTGTAATCAGAGTAGTGATACACTCTGGTAAAATAAAGTAAGACAGGAACATCATTTTTTCCTTCATTATTTGATACTTTTTAAACAGTTTAACATCTCAAATCTGGATCACCTTACAACTGATGGATACATTTAAAGTGAGTTCTGTCTTTCAGAAAAAAAAGAACAGTTAATATATTGATAGAAAGTCTTAGAATAAATAGAGAAAATACTAAATAACTCGTAGCCAGCAAGACTGAAGTATTAAATAACTAAAGAAAAAAGTGCCATTTAACAAGGTCAGATTTTTAATTGAAATGGAAAAAAATGGGGGAAGTAGACTTCAGCAATGTTCATTTAAATGTTTTCTAGGAATACTCTGGTTCAAATTCTTGATATAGCCATCATGGTAATAGGCATACCTCTATGTAAAGATGGATTTTGCAAATACACTTAATTTTTCTCTTCATGCCTCTTCTATTCTACTCTGTCTCTTCTGCTTGTTGAATCCTACTCATCTAGGAAGCTTGTCCTAATAAAATTTCCCTTAACTCAGGCTCAACTACTTACCACCCCCTCAACTCCCAAAGCAACCTATGCCCACCTCTATCACTGAAATTACCACATTGTACTTATTTGTTTATTAGCTTGTTACTCAAACTTGTCTTGCCTATCTTTGTTTCCCAAGCACATGGCACAGTATTTGGCACATAATAGGTGGCTGAAATATATAAATGGATGAATGTTGGCTTAAATCACACTTACCAAGCTGAGTACTCTATTTCACTCTGTGTCAGTGGTATCTGAGTCCACACACAAATGGCTTCACACACCCTTGCTGGGAGAGAACAGCAACCCAGAGCATCATCTTTTGATATTAAAAGGGTCAGAATATTATTTTTATTTAAAAAGAAACATGGATATATTATGAAGTAAACTATAAAATATGTAAAGATATTTAAGTTATATTCTTAGAATTCAAGGTTAGTTTTTTCAAGCTATATCCCCAATCTCTGTCCATAGAAGCATGTAGAGAAAAATGTTTGGAAGCCCTGCTTAAGCTTAGGCCTAGACCAAAGCTCTCTGCCTCACTTTATCTGTACCTTTCTGCTCTCACCTCCATGGGAGTGGCTATGGCATTCAGCCAGCTATTCCCAGGAGGCAAGCATGCCCCAATTTGAGCAGTTCTGGTTGACTAAATTATCATTCAGGAAATATTATTATCTCCAGTAAGAAGACTGTATAAGAAGATTGAATGTTTGTCTGTCTAATACTGAAGTCAGAACTAATATATGATGAATTTACCAAGTAAATGCCACTTGGCAAGTCCCCTTTGTGGCCACAGCCCAAATATTCTGATTCCTCAAACTTCGACATATTTCTTGTATGCTCTATGTTACATGTTGATTAGAGAAAAATGATACAGGACATCCAAAAGTTTTAGTCAGTTAGGTAAAGCCAGATTTCAGGCATTGTCTAGTAAGAGCACCCAAAATTCATATTTAATAAATATCTATTACAGGTTGCTTACTATTATGAAATAAAGCAACTATATCTATATATTCATGATGTATGAAAATTCATTCATTTATTGAACAAATATTTATTGAGAGACCTATTATGTGTTAAGTGTCTGAAACACTGAAGATGCAGTAGTGAACAAAACAGTAATCCTGCTCTCATGGAGTTTATAGTCTAGTGAGGGAGACATAACACGTAAGTCTGTATCTGCCATGTCTGCGTACTGAAGGTAAAGAGGGAGGAGTAGTCAAGGAAGGGACTCTCTGATAAAGTGACATTAATGTAGGAATCTCCAACTGGAGGGATTTGTGTTTTTGTTTAGTCTTATTTTCTTCTCTTTTTCCTCTTTCTTCTTCTACTTCCAAGTAACTAATAATAAGAATATTCAGGGGCTTCCCTGGTGGCATAGTGGTTGAGAGTCTGCCTGCCGATGCAGGGGACACGGGTTCGTGCCCCGGTCCGGGAAGATCCCACATGCCGCGGAGTGGCTGGGCCCGTGAGCCATGGCTGCTGAGCCTGCGCGTCCGGAGCCTGTGCTCCGCAACGGAAGAGGCCACAACAGTGAGAGGCCCGTGTACCGCAAAAAAAAAAAAAAAAGAATATTCAGAGGACTGGCTTATTCCAGACTAACTGCAGAAGGTATACCTTCCGTGCATGCTAGCATGACCAAACCATGTGTTAAATCCAGAGACAAACACAAGTTATCTACCTATGGCAAGCAGGTTCATTCAAGGTTTGAGCTGTAACTTGAATTATTCCTTAAGAACATACAATTTGTTGAGCTTAAAAGCTGTTATGCTATTCTTTCTAAAAATGTACTTTTAAACTATTTCTATCTCTCTTGGTAACTTCAGGCAGGAAGGTTGTTTTTAGCATTATTCTTTTCTCTTTAAACTTGTGAAGGTGACTGTTTGCCTTTAGCTAACGTTTATTCTTATTAGTCTTTCCAGCCTGCTTAATGAGCATCACCTCTCACCTTTTGGCTTCTATAGCTTGGATACTTTATTCTGAAAGTACTGCATTCATGTAAAAAAGTGATACTCTGTATTTGTAACTATAGCTAGAGAAATCATATGTACAGTGAAAATAAGCCTCAATGAATATTTCTCACAGAGAATGTAAGAGCGTGTGATGGTATTTTATTCAGTTCTGATTTCAACTTTGTGCATATGAGATGTGCTTTGGTAGTAAGTTCTATGACACTGCCTTCTTTTCAAAATACCAATTCAGAATCTTATATCTTTTCTCTTTCCTAGAAATAATAGTAATTACTAACTTAATGGACAAAAGTTGATTGTCACACCCTAACAATGACTTTTTATGAAATTGATTATTTTCTTAAGAAGTCAATAAAGAAGGGATGAAAGTCAAAAATAGAAGTATTATGGACTGAAATATGTCTGTCTGCTTATTTTTTTCCCTTAGATTAGTATGTCTAAATTCAATCAAAGTTGGATGTTTGAGACTGGGAATTTTACACATCTTGATGAAAAAAAAAAAACCTGCAAAAATTATAGCCAATAGGCAACATTAATTGTGGATGCTACTCTAAAAGTTTATCTGAGATCTAAACTCCTTAAGGTAATACGAAGTATTTTCAAAGCATTTAAAATATTTAAAAAGATCACCCCGAAGAAGAGAAAGGGTAGGTATAGCCTCATATTTGAAACAGCAGTGCCACCTTGTGACAAGCTATTTCAACATAATTCTGCTCCTTATTTCTTTATTTTTAACCGACTCTGTTTACTTACACCATATAATGATATGACGAGGAAAATAATGCACTTCGAGTTTTTCAGGGCACTTTATAAAATCACTTATTAAAGAGAAAAAAGTCAATTTTCCTTTATTTATTAATCATCAGACTAACAATGATCAACAGTTTTAAGCAGTCACTATATTAAAACATTTTCCTAGGCTTTATAAAAATTCGTAAAAGAAATAGCAATTGGTTCTGACTGCTGCTCTTGAGAAACACATAATCAGATACAAAGACTGACAAAACCAGGCTCAAGAAACAAACATTTGGCAAATAAATTAAATAGCAGAGAATGGCACTTTTCAGAGTACTTCAAACCAGGAAGGTATTCTGGAAAAGAGAAAATTTCTATTCTCTCACAATTCTTACTAGACCATAAAAGGAATAACAAGTAACCAAAAAAAGCAATCAGTAAGAGTAAAAGGATAGGAGAATTGGTCATAAAACTTTTCCTCTTTAAGTTTAAAGCTCCTTGAAAACTGAGCATCTTCTTGTTCTCTGTGATCCCATGAAGGCTTAACAATAACAAGTATCCATTGAATTAAATTTTTTAATTCTTTCATCAATGCTCTTAATCCTAATATATTTCAAGATTCTTGGAGTCCTTTTATTACACTGACAATATGCAATTTATCATTAACCTGAAAGATAACTGGGTTTTATCCTCTAAATAATTCTTTTATAGTAAATATTTTTCAGACATTCAGCTGTTTCATAATTCATGTCTAGTTATAATCTAAGAGGATATTTCCCCCCTAAAGATGGCTAAATATAACCCCTTCTTTAAATCCACTGGTATTTTAACACAGAAAATTAAAGTGTGTTTTTCCCCTAGGCTAATCTAGCGAAATGTGCAGACTTTTTGTCCATATTGAAAATGTGCAGACTTTTTGTCCATTAGATTCTTGCATAGAAGGTCAATATATTATCTTCCTTTGGTTTGTCAGGCCTTCCTCCACACGTCGTTACTACTTTACAAGAAAAGTATTTGTGTTACCGAGCCCAAGCTCGCTCTGCTTGCCACACGACGGCCAATGAATCGGAGATGAGGTGTTGAGGCAAGGAATACGACTTTATTCAGAAAGCCGGCAGACGAAGAGGATGGCAGACTAGTGTCTCCGAAAAAACATCTTATGGGGGTCTGGATACCAGTTTCTTTTATAACACAGAGAGAGGGAAGGGATGAGGAAGTAAAGTAAAAAGGCCATAGTTTTGTAAATATCCCCTGGGATGGCCAGCCTCAAGGAGGGGATATGTTCATTTCATCTTTCTTGCAGCTATCCACAGGAGGAGAGGGTGCAGATATTTCCCTGAACAAAGGCACTTTGGTTTAACATTCAGGCAGAGGGGGAGGGTTCCCCGAGGCAGGCCATTATGTACAGACAGTATCCTTTTAGTGAACAAAAGCAACGGGAAGCAAAGGTTAAAGTAAAAGAAACGGATCCAACATGCAGTCAGATTTGGCTTTTCCCTGTTACATTTTCTTTGAATAATTTACCTTCACTATCTCTCCCTGTAATTTGTATATATATTAAATATATATATTTATATAAATATAAATATATTCACATGCTTTGCTACCAAATTCTTACTTTTAAAGTTTACTTACTAGTCATTATTTAACAACATATTTACTGTTACTTAGAAAGTGGCTTTCATTTTCTGACAGAAGATGTAGCAAGTTTATAAATGACTACTTTTAATTATAAAAGGTTTTAATATGCTGCCATGAATCTAAAATATAATTTCATTAACATATCCTAGAGGTTAAGCTGGTAGTGAATATTTACTTTTTTTAGCTGGTTGAAGTTATGTTGACATGCAGAAATAACAAGGAACAGAAGATGAGATATCTTTGGATTCTGTTTCATAACGGAATCACTTTAGGTGACAGAGCAGATGGTCAGCAATGTGTAAACAGAGCACTGATTTAACCAGATAAATTCCATCATAGGTATAATGGATATATATCAGACTCAGTTTCATCATTTACTCTGCAAATTTCATTTCATCCCATTCCCTGTTTCATAATAACATTATTCATAGAAAAATAAGTAATAATTAAATGCTTATTTATGCTATACTCATTACTACATACTGTTTTATATACTGTTATTTAGCATTATAAATATGCCCAGAATTATGAATTTTAATTTCATTTACTTTAATCCTACATTGTATATATTTATATAACTCAATCATAGGTAATATATATGACACCATATTCTTTTATGTTAGTAAGTAGTCATGCAAAAAAAAAAATTCAAGATTAAAGAACACCGTTGTATTGTTTTGTTTTTTGTTTGTTTGTTTTTGCGGTACGTGGGCCTCTCACGGTTGTGGGCTCCAGACGCGCAGCCTCAGCGGCCATGGTTCACGGGCTCAGCTGCTCCACGGCATGTGGGATCTTCCCAGACGGGGGCATGAACCCATGTCCCCTGCATCGGCAGGGGGACTCTCAACCACTGCGCCACCAGGGAAGCCCCGTTGTATTGTTTTTGTCCAATTTTTTCTCCTACTTTCTGTTGCTACATTCAGTATGATTTTCACCCTCAAAAAATATATGAGGATTACATGTGACACATCTGATTGCTCATTGCTAAATTTTGAAATAAAAATCTAAAATCTTTGTTAATTTTAAACTGCTAAGTAAATATTTCTCCAATTCCTTCCTTAAAACACATTAAAAATAAGGTGTAGTTTTACTTTAGCCTTAATTTTTAAAATTTTATTCATTGTCCTTTCACATTTGAATTTTTATATTGACAGAAATAGATCTAGATAGTAAATAAATATATTTTCTGGTATAAATGAAAACCAATTTTAAAAAACAGACACATAAATTATGGGGAAATCCAAATTGAAATGATTATGAACAGCCCTAATTCTTCACCCTTCATATTCATTCTTACTGTCTTCCCAGTTTGTAAATATATGTTTTCTGCTTCTGGATCTTAATTGTCTTTTATTGTAAAAAGGGAATGTGGTTCATCCACATACAGATTTCCAGGGGAAAATTTTTCTATTTTCTCACAACTTATGTAATGAGGTATTTATTCTTTAATCTCTCCCATTTCCACTAAATCTAGCTTAGGGGAAAAAAACACACTTCTCTTTAATTTTCTGTGTTAAAGTATCAGTGGATTTAGAGAAAAGGTTATATTTAGCAGTCTTTAGGGGGAAAATATCCTCAGATTATTTTAAAATTACAATTATGAATTACAAAACAACTTAATGTCTGAAAAACATCTATTTGCTATAAAAGAATTATTTAGAGGATAAGACCCAGTTATTTTTCAGGTTAATGCTAAATTTCATATTGTCAGTGTAATAAAAGGACTCCAAGAATTTTGAAATATATTAAGATTAAGAGCATTGATGAAAGAATTAAAAAATTTAATTCAATGGATATTTATTACTGTTCAGCCTTCATGGGATCATAGAGAAAAAGATGCTCAGTTTTCAAGGAGCTTAAAATTTAAAGAAAAACAGTTTTTTAACTGATTTTCCTATCATTTTACTCATACTGATTGCTTTTTTTGGTTACCGAATTAGATATTGTAGGAAAAGATTAAATTACAATACTGTTGACTGGGGTGAGGAAGATAAGAACTAGCCATAGTTTTCATTGCAGTGAAATCATCTGAAATTCAATAGCTAATATTGAGAACTCTGCCACTTAATAAAAATATCTGGTTCGGAAATAGAAAATGCAACCCTGAAAACTTAACTCTTTTTAATTAAGTTCTATCTGTAAGAAACAGTTGCTGCAACTTTTCCTTTTTGTGTGTGTGCAGAGGATTTATGTGAGTATATCAAATGTTCAAAACTGTATTAGCCTCCTACATCTAGGCAGCCACTTCCTCCTATACTAACCCTAACTTGTCCAGGTAATGGAAAAAAGTAATTTTGAAAGTCATATTTCGTATAACTGGATGTAGTCATAGCACAGCAGCAAATGTTTTAAAGTTGTTATAAATCGTGCAAAACTACTTCCTTGTGACAGTTTGTTGAGCATTTAAATGGAAATCAGAGAACCTAAGCTATCTATTTCAATTCAGTCAGCAATTCTGCAAAGCTAAAAAATTTAAATGCCACAGTACTGTGAAAATACAAACTATCAAAAATTTATGCAATTAAATTAAAATCTATAAAGCTACTTCGTTTTCAAACATTTACTAATCTCCTTGTAAACATACATTTCTTTTACAAAATCATGTACACTCTATAATGCCCATATCATGTATATTGTCTTCAAATTACTTTTATGTTCTGATTCTATTTAAGCTTTAGATTTCTAAACAGGGTTATTTGAAATTGTTAATCCTCCCCCATATGATTCTCACAGAGGAGGTTTCCAGTTGCACCACTCTACTGATACTACCAAGGTCACCAATGGCAAGGTAACCAGTTGTCTATCCAGCACTTCTGCCCCTATATGTTTCCTATGACTCTTTTCCTTATTTTAGTTCTTTTGTTTTTGTTACAGTAAGTCCTAGTTCTGAGCTCCATAGCTATTTCTTATCCTCTTTAAAACTCCTTTTTCCAAACCTTCACTGTTTCCATTCCCATCTTTTCCATTCCTTTTTCTTCCCTTCCTTCCATTCCTTTCCTTTCTTTTCACTCTATAAACATAAGTAAAACTCCACATAAGGCCTCAACTACCTTGTATATTGAAGACTCCAAAATACGTATATGCAGCAAAGGTTTTTCTTATAAAGGCTGAATCTATATGTTCAGCTGCCCACTGAACATCACTACCTAGAAACTCATGTGTTCAAACCTGAATTATCATCTTTATTCCATTTCATTCACCTCCAATTCTTTATTCCTTTTCAATTCTTTATCAACTCTTCTCTAATTCTTCTCCACTCATATTCACCATGTTCTCCTTTTTAGTGATGGTACCATCTATCTTCTATACTAAATCACAAATTTTAGAGGTTATTCTTAAATCATTCTTCACCATCTGTATTACATTAACAGGAAACATTCTTAATTCTACTTCCTGAATACTGTAAGGATTATTTCCTTAATTTCTATCTTTACAATACTGCCTATATTCAGTTTCTCCCCATTTTTCACTAGCAACATCCTGACTAGTTTCCCAACCTCATCAAAATCATCTTCCTCACTAAAAACACAATGCTTTCTTTCTCTTTTCTTTTTTCACAATAGTACCTAGTTATAGATAGAGTAAATATATAGAAAACAATAGTCTCTCCAGAACTAACACAAATATAGTGGTCTTCTCTTCTTTCTGCTCATATATTGCCAAACATTTAATAGTGAGTCTTTATATTACCTAGTCAGATATCATGCAATTGAGGACAAAAACACCAACACTAGTTTCTCTGGGAGTATGTCTGATTTCTAATGGTGGGGCCTATAAATCTTCTATATTTATCCTTCACTTTTCATACTCCTAAGCATTCCACTCCTTCACCATTTTGGTGGCACTTTTACAAACATTCCCTGATTACTAGCTGAATGTAGTCTCTCCTGGGATTCCAATGCTCAACTATATTATACAACATAATATAGATGGAGCATATTAGTGACTTTAACCCATCAAATAAATCTGTTATGGATCATCTTTGAGCAAATATCCAACCTGTTAATAAACCATGCGTTATGTATAAATATTAGGATTGTTTTTCTCTTTCTGTGAAAATGCCATTGAAATTTTGATAGGGATCATGTTGAACCTGTAGATCCTTAAGTATTGTGGACATTTTTAACAAAATTAATTCTTCTAATCCATGTACATGGGGTATCTTTTCATTTACCTGTGTCTTCATTTCTTTCATCAGTGTCTTATGGTTTTCAGTGTACAGGTCTTTCACCTACTTGGTTAAATGTATTCCTAAGTATTTTATTGTTTTTCATGCTGTTGTAAGTGGGATTGCTTTCTTATCTTTTAGAAAGTTTACTGTGTATAAAAATGACTGATTTTTGTATACTGATTTTGTATCCTACAGCTTTACTGAAATAGTTTATGAGTTCTGAAAGTTTTATTGGTAGAGTCTCTAGGAATTTTTATATATAAAATCATGTTATCTATAAAGAGACAATTTTAATTTTCTTTTCTGATTTGGATGCCTTGTATTTCTTTGTTTTGCCTAACTGTTCTGGCTAGTACTTTCAGTACAGTGTTAAATAAAAGTGGCAAAAGCAGGCATCCTTATCTTAGAGGAAAAGCTCTCAGTTTTTCACCACTGAGTATGTTACTTGTCTGCTTATTATATATGGCTTTTATGATGTTGAGGTACATACTTTATATATCTAATTTGTTAAGATTTTTTACCATAAAAGTATATTGAAGTTTTTCAAATGTTTTTCTACATCTACTTATATAATAATATTTTTTTATCCTTCATTCTGTTAATGTGGTGTGTCACATTTATTAATTTGGTATATTGAACCATTGTTGCATCCCAAGTATAAATCCCACTTGACCATGGTGTATGATCTTTTTTAATGTGTGTTAAATTCAGTTTGATAGTATTTTGTTGAAGATTTTCGCATCTATGTTCATCAGGGATATTATTCTGTAATTTTACTTTCTTGTAATGTCATCATCTGATTTTGGAATCAGAATAATTCTGGCCTCATAAAATTAGCTCAGAAGTGTTCCTTCCTCTTTGATTTTTTTTGTTTGTTTTTGTTTTTGGAAGAGTTTGAGAAGGACTCGCATTAATTCTTCTTTTAGTGTTTAGTAGAATTCAACAGTAAAGTCATCTGGCCCTGAGCTTAGATTTTCTATGTATTTCAGATTTTCTATTTACTTTTTACCCAGTCTTGATAGGTTGTATGTTTTCCAGTCTTGATAGGTTGTATGGTCTACAAATGTATTACTTTCTTCTAGGTTATCTAATTTCTTGGCATATAATTGTTCATAGTAGTCTCTTAATGATCCTTTATATTTTGTGTTATCAGTTGTAACGTCCCTTTCATTTCTGCTTTTATTTGTTTGAGTCTTCTTTCTTTATTTCCTAGTTGTTCTAGCTAAAAGTTTGTCAATTTTGTTTATCTTTTCAAAAAACCAGCTTAGTTTCATTAATCTTTCTGTTGTTTTTCTAGTCTCTATATCATTTATTTTTGTTCTAATCTTTATTATTTTATTCCTACTTCTTACCTTGAGTTTAGCTTGTTCCTTCTTTTCCTGTTCCTTGAGGTGTGAAGTTAAATTTTTTATTTGAGATCCTTTTTTTTTCTTAATATAGGCAATTATTACTATACTT
This sequence comes from Phocoena phocoena, assembly GCF_963924675.1. NCBI lineage: Eukaryota > Metazoa > Chordata > Mammalia > Artiodactyla > Phocoenidae > Phocoena > Phocoena phocoena. Next base: position 91,686,954 of record NC_089219.1, on the reverse strand, counting down.
CTCCCTGAGAATTGCTTTTGCTGCACCCTGTAAGATTTCATATGCTGTGTATCCACTGTCATTTAAAAAAAAATTTATTGAAGTAACATTGATTTATAACATTATATGTTTCATATGTATAACATTACATTTCTATTTCTGTATACCCTACAATATGCTCACCACCAAAAATTTATTTTCCATTCATCACCATACAGTTGATACCACTTACCCATTTCACCCTCCACTCTGACTCTCTGCATCTATTTGTTTGTTGTTTTTGGTTTGGTTTGTTCATATATTTTGTTTTTGTGTATTTGTTTGTTTATTAGTTTTTTTATATTCCATATATGAGTGAAGTCATACAGTATTTTTCTTTCTCTGTCTGACTTATTTTACTTAGCATAATGCCTTCAAGTTCCATCCATACTGTTGCAAATAGTAATATTTCACTTTTTCCTATTTCTGGGGAAAATGTCCTTGGGATTTTTATAGGAACTGCATTAAATCTGTAGATTGCTTTGGGTAATATGGACATTTTGACAATGTTAATTCTTTCCATTCATGAGCACAGAATATCTTTCCATGTATTTGTGTCTTTTTCCATTTCTTTCAACAATGTCTATAGTTTCCAGTCTATAAGTCTTTCACCTCCTTGGTTAAATTGATTCCTAGGTATTTTTGTTGTGATTGTAAATGGGATTGTTTCTAAATTTCTCTTTCTGATGTCTCACTGTTATTATAAATAAATGCAACAGATTTTGTATATTGATTTTATATCCTGTTACTGTACTGTATTCATTTAGTTTTTTGGTAGAGTCTTTAGGGTTTTCTATATATTAAATAATTTCATCTGCAAATTGTGACTGTTTTACTTCTTTCTTTTCAATTTGGATGTCTTCTATTTCTTTTTCTTGCCAAATTGTTCTCACTAGGATTTCCAAAACTATGTTGAATAAGAGTGATGAGAGTGGGCATCCCTATCTCGTTTCTGATCTTAGAGGGATAGCTTTCCACCTTTCACCATTGACTGTGATGTTGGCTGTGGATTTCTCACATATGAGCTTTGTTATTTTGAAGTACATCCCTTCTATACCCACATTATCATTTTTATAATAAATGGGCGTTGAATCTTGTCAAATGCTTTTTCTGCATCTATTAAGAAGATCATACTATTTTTATCCTTCATTTTGTTAATGTGGTGTATCTCACTGATTGATTTATAAATGCTAAACCATACTTGTATCCCTGGAATTAAACCCATTTGACCATGGTGTATGATCCTTTTAATGTATTGTTGAATTTGGTTTGCCAATATTTTGTTGAGGAGTTTTGCATCCATTTTCATCAGAGATATTGCCCTGTAACTTTCTTTTTTTGTGTGATGTCTTTGCCTGGTTTTGGTATCAGGGTGATATGGGCTTTGTAAAATGAGTTAGGAAGTGTTCCCTTCTCTTTAATTTTTTTCAATAGTTTGAGAAGCATAGGTATTAGATCTTCTTTGAGTGTTTGGTAGAATTCCCTTCTGAAGTCGTCTGGCCCCAGACTTTTGTTTTATGGGAGATTTTGATTACTGTTTGAATCTCTGAACTAGTGGTTGGTCTATTCAGATCCTCGATTTCTTCACAACTCAGTCTTGGAAGGTTGTATGGTTCTGAGAATATGTCCATTTCTTCTAGGTTGTCCAAATTGTTGGTGTACAGTTGTTCAAAACATTCTCTTACAGTTCTTTGTATTTCTATGGTATCCATTGTTATTTCTCCTCTTTTGTTTCTGATTTTATTTATCAGAGGCTTCTCTCTTTTTTTCTTAGTGAGTCTAGCTAACAGTTTGTTGATTTATCTTTTCAAAGAACCAGCTCTTAGATTATTTGATCTCTTCTATTGTTTTTTTAGTCTCCATTTCATTTATTTCTGCTCTGATCTTTATTATTTCCTTCCTTCTACTAAATTTGAGCTTCATTTGTTCTCCTATTTCTAGTTCCTTTAGCGGTAAGTTTAGATTGTTTGAGATATTTTTTCATTTCTTGAGGGAGGTCTGTATTGCTATTAAACTTCCCTCTTAGTACCGCTTTTTCTGTATTCCATTGATTTTGATATGTCTTATTTTCATTTTAATTTATCTTCAGGTAATTTTTGATTTCTCCTTTGATTTCTTTGTACAGTACAAAGTATCTCCTTTGATACTTGTACAGTATCATGTTGTTCAGTATCTATGTATTTATGACTTTTCCAGTCTTCTTCCTATAGTTGAGCTCTAGTTTCATTCCATTTTTATCAGAAATAATGTTTGATATGATTTCAATTTTCTTAAATTTATTGAGACTTGTTTTGTGTCCCAACATATGGTCTATCCTTGAGAAAGTTCCATATGCACTCCAGAAGAACGTGTAGTCTGCTGCATTTGGATGGAATGTTCTGTACAAATCTATCAAACCCATCTAGTCTAATGTTTCATTTAAGGCTGTTTCCTTGTTGTGTTCTGTCTGGATGATCTGTCTATTGATGTAAGTAGGGTGTTAAAGTCCTCTACTATTATTGTGTTGCTGTCAATTTCTACCTTTAGGTCTGTTAATAATTGTTTTATATATTTTTGTGCTCTTGTTTTAGGTGCATATATTAATTACTCTATGTACTTCTTGATGAATCATCCTCTTTATTTTTGTATATTGTCTCTTATTACCTTTTTTTTGACTTTAGGTATATTTTGTCTGATATGAGCATAGCTACACTAGCTTTCTTTTGGCTGCTATTTGTTTGGAACACTGTCTTCCATCATTTCACTTTTAGCCTATGTTTGTCCTTAGAGCTGAGCTGAGTCTCCCGGAGGCAGCACATAGTTGGGTCTTGTTTTTAATCCATCCAGACTCTTTGTACCTTTGATTGGCAAATTCAGTCCATTTACATTTAAGGTGATTATTGATGGGTGAGGACTTAATACTGCCATTTTATCTTTTGTCTTCTGGTTGCTCTAGATCATTATCATTTCTTTTTCCTTGTGTTTCTCTCTGCCATTTTGGCTTGGTGATTTTCTATGATATTTTTATCCGTTTCCTCTTTTTTATGCTTTGTGTCTCTGCTATATGTTTGTTTTGTGGTTATTCTGATTTTTGTGTTAAATGTCTCATAGATAAAATAGTCCCTTTTCTGCTGATAGCATCTTATCTTCATTTATATATATGAATTCCATCCTTTTCCTATTCCCCTTTTACGTTTCTGTTTCAAATTATCCTTTTTTTATGTTGTGAGTTTGCTGAGACAGTTGTAGTTTTTTTTCCTTTCCTTTTTTCTCCCTTTAACCTTTATGCTATAATAAAGTATTTAAAAACCTAATCAGATAAAGAGTTGTAATTTTCTAGTTCTATTTATCACCTTGCTCAAAGTTTTGTGTATTTTTACCATTTTGTTTCTGGAAGAACAACTCCTTTCAATATCTTTCATAAGGCAGATCTAGTATTGATGAACTCCCTCAGCTTTTATTTGTTTGGGAAAGTCTTTTATTCCTCCTTCATATCTGAATGATGTTTATTGGATAGAATATTCTTAGGTGACAGTTATTATCTTTCAGTATTTTGAGAATGCCATTGCATTCCCTCCTGGCCTGTAGGGTTTCTGTTGAGAAATCTGATGATAGCCTAATGGAGTCTCCTCTGTAGGTTACCATCCTTTTCCCTGGCTGCCTTTAAAATTCTTTCTTTGTCATTGACTTTTGACAATTTAATATTATGAGTCTTGGAGAAGGTTTCTTTACATTAAAATAATTAGGTGTTCTCTTAGATTTATGGACTTGTATATCCAGGTCCTTCCCAAAGTCTGAGAAGTTCTCAGCTATTATTTCTTTAAATTATCTCCCTGCTTCCTTTCTCCCTTCTTATCCTTCTGAGATAACCATTTTCCTAATGTTGTCCTTCGTAAAAGGATTGAATAGCTCTTGTTGAATTTTTCATATCTGTTTCTCTTTCCTCTCTTCTAGACTTCTATCTTTGAGCTCACTAATTCTCTTTTTCCATATGGTCTGCTTTAATTTCAATGCTTTCTAATGAATTATTCACCTCATTTATTGAGTTATTCAGCTCCAGAATTTATGTTTCGTTCCTTTTTAGAACTTCAATCTATTTGGTAAAATATTCCTCATGTCCATTAATTTTAGTCCTGAGCTCATTAAACTGCCTTTCTGAGTTTTCTTGTACCTTGTTGAGCTTCTTCATGACAGTTATTTTGAATTCTCTATCAGTTAGACAGCAATATTCCATGAGTTTAGGTCTGATTTCTGAAGAACTTTCATTTTCATTTTGTGATTGTTCATTTTACTTGACAAATTGCTCCTCTTTCGATGCATTTAAAGTTAAATGACGTTAGAAATTAGAGTCCTTTATTTTCCAGTAGGTGGAGATGTGACACAAGTTTTTGGGCCTCTGGTTACAAATATTTGAAATTCGCACTTTTCAGCCTCCATCTTCTGTGTAAGAGGTATGGCTCTGTGCCTTTGTTGTTGCTTCTTGTGACTCCGAGCTCCTTGCAGCCTTGCTTCCGCCAGAGCCCCTGTCATCACTGGGATGGTGGGCTCCTTCCTCCTGTCCCTAGTCCCTTGAGACACAAGCTCTGCCCTGGGGTGGGAGGGTGAGAGTTGTGGGGGGAAACCAGGGTCACACAGGCACCTCTACTGTGTCCAGTGTTGTAAGGTTTCTGGCCTCTGCCACAGCCAGTGGGGGGGTGTGGAGGTATAGAATTTATGGGCCCCTCAACAGCTGGAGGAATGGGGTTTCAGGCCCCACTGCCATGTCTGCCCAATTACCTGTGGCCACAGGCACTGGAGTTGTCTGGAGGCTGGAGTCCTGTGCACCATTTCTCCTGCTGTTGCTAAGGTTTCTGAAGCTGTGGGCTCAGCTACCATGGTCAGAGGGCTGGGATGGCAGGTACCAACTCCTCTGTTCCTTTAGTTCTGCCTCTTCTATGTGTTCCAGTCCACTCACCTTTAAATGTACAGATGTGTAGAATCCTGCTACATCCTTTTGTCTTGGGTGGAGGTACCTCTGTTGAGTTGTGGGTATTTTATTGGTTGTAGATTGAAGAGGAGAGAGAAAGGTAGCTTTTCTCCCCACCATGCTTCTGATAACACTCCATTTGTGTTTGTTTCAAGTTATTTATGTATTTATTTATATTTTTTTATTTTTTTATCTTTGGCTGCATTGGGTCTTGGTTGCTGCATGCGGGCTTTCTCTAGCTGTGGCGAGCAGGGGCCATTCTTCGTTATAGTGCACAGGCTTCTCATTGCAGTGGTTTCTCTTATGTGGATCATGGGATCTAGGCTCACAGGCTTCAGTAGTTGTGGCATGCCGGCTCAGCAGTTGTGGCTTGCGGGCTCCAGAGAGCGAGCTCAGTAGTTGTGGCACACAGGCTTAGTTGCTCTGTGGCATGTGTGATCTTCCCGGAACAGGGATCAAACCCCATGTCCCCTGCATTGGCAGGTGGATTTTTAACCACTGTGCCACCAGGGAATCCCCCTCAAGTTATTTTTGATAACTCTTTTGATTTCTTCTTTGACCCAGTGTTATGGTATGGAACCATAAACACACCAAATAGTCAAACCAATCTTGAGAAAAGAGAACAAAGATTGAGGCACCACATTTCTTGATTTCAAACTACATTACAAAGTTATGGTAACTAAAACAGTATGGTACTGGCATAAAGAAAAGGCACATAGACCAATGCAACTGAATAGAAAACCCAGAAATAAACCCACACATATATGGTCAAATGATCTTTGAGAAGGACACCAAGAACACGCAATGGGAAAGGCATAGTCCTTTCAAGAAATGATGGTAGGAAAATTGGATGTCCACATGCAAAATAATGAAACTGGACCCCTGTCTTACAGCATTCAAAAAATTAATTCAAAATAAATTAAAGATTTAAACGTAGAATTCAAAACCATAAAACTCCTAGAAGAAAACAGGGAAAAAGTTTCATGACACTGGTCTTGTCAAAGATTTCATGGACATGACACCAAAAGTACAAGCTAAAGAAAGCAAAAGTAAACAAGTGGGACTGTATTGAGCTAAAAGCCTTCTGCATAACAAAGGAAACATTAAAAGAAAAAGAAAGAAAAGGCAACCTACAGTATGGGAGAAAATATTTGCAAACTATGTATCTGGTAAGGGTTTAATATCCAAAAATATATAAAGAACAGTTACAAGTCATATATATATATATATATATATATATATATATATATATATATATCTCACAATTTAAAAATGGGCAAAGGACCGGAATAGACATTTTTTCAAAAAGACATACAAACAATCCATAGATACATGAGAAGATGCTCAACACCACACGTCATTAGAAAAATGCAAATCAAAACCATAATGAGATATCACTTAACACCAGTTAGAGTGTCTACTATCAAAAAGACAAGAGATAACAAATATTCACAACGATGTGGAGAAAAGGGAACCCTGTACACTGCTGTTAAGAATGTAAATTGGTACAGCCATTATGGAAAACAATAGTTCCTCAAAAATTAAAAATAGAGCTACCGTATGATCCAGCAATCCTTCTATGTATATATCTGAAAGAAAGAGAGTCAGTATCTTGAATTGATACCTGCACTCTTATGTTCATTGCTGCATTACTTACTATAGCCAAGGTATAGAAATAACCTAAGTGTTCCTCAGTGGGAGAATGGATAAAGAAAACATGGTATATCTATATATAATGAAATATTATTCAGCCATTAAAAAAAGAAATACTGCCATCTGTGATGACATGAATGAAACTGGAGGACATTATACTAATTGAAATAAGCCATACAAACAGAGACAAAACTGTATGATCCCACTTATATGTGGAATCTTAAAAAAAAATGGAGCTCGTAGAAACAGATAGTAGAATGATGGTTGTCAGGGGCTGGGGGTGCTGGGGGAAACGAGAAGGTATAACACTTTCAGTTATAAGATGAATAAATTCTAGGGCTGTAATGTATCGCATAGTGTCTATAGTTAATAATACTGTACTGTATACTTGAAATTTGCTGAGAGTCTTTTTTTTTTCTTAAGAGAGTAAGTCTTAATCATTTTACCACACTCACAAAAGAAAATAGTTATCTAAATTAGGTGACAGATATGTTAATTAACTTAATTGTGGTAATTATTCCATTGTTTAAGGATCAACACAATTCTACTCTGTTCCATGTACCCAACACTTTGTTATTGCTGGCTCAGTTTGAGAGTGGTGATTTCATTCAGTATGCAGTGGGGTCCAAAGCCTTAGTTCACATGAACCTGTATAGTCCCTCAAAATATGGGCCAGATGTCATCTAGGGATTGCCTGCCCCTTGAGAGCTAGAAAGACTTGATAATATTCCCATCCTCACTTACTTTGGAAACCCAAAGCCATCAAGATTTCTGTTGATGGATGGTAGGGAGGGAATGAGTTTATGTCCCCATGGTCATCTCACAATGTTTTACTGGCTTCTCTAACTCTTTTCCCTCATCAGTTCCTAATTTGATGTCCTTTCCTAGAAAAAAAAAATCTCCTTCTTTCTAGTACAGACCTAGAAAACCACATTTACACTCTTGGGGTCTTGTCTCAGAATCTCACTCTGTCAGTGGTTTTTCAAGATATCTTCTTAAAGAGGAAGATTTTACCTATGAGATAATTCAGATGCCAGATACTAAAATAATATATTTTCACCTTCTAATAACTGTCTTATTACTCAACTTCTATGATTTGGGAATTTATTTCTTAGCTGTAAAGTGGCTCCATGGAAGGCAGGCCTGTTCAAGTACATTAAATATCATCTTTTTCAGCATCCTGAGACATGTAGAGGAAAATGTCTTTCCCAAGATCACACTGCTACTTAGTATCAGAGCCATACTGCAGCTTAGAGCCTCTGAATTCTCATTCCAGTGTCCTTCTTATCACTCCACACTGCACTGATATTCCAAATAAATGCAATCATTATATAGGTAACCTATTGAAAGAATTTTCTCATTTAATCAAATGTGAAACGTTCAAATTACTTAACGAGAAGATTTTAAATTTTTATTTTCCTTTGAATATTGAAATTGATAGTAACCACTCCTGGACCAGATATTCTTTGTGACTTTACATTAGAAAAGCAATTACATATTCTTACAATTTATTGCTCTTTCAAATATGCCATATAGTTCAAAATATCATGTAGTAATACAATTACTAAATTAATCACGGCTGCGAAGTCAATTTTTATTTATTTATAATTTTAACTCAGATTATAGGCAAATTTAAATTAAATTTTATAAAATTTAAAAATTAGAGATGTTTAAGTAGAGAGAATTGAAATAATTAAATGAAATTGACTTGTATCTACTCAATTTATACAAATGCCTTATTTATTTATTTTTTTTGTAGTCAATATAAGGTTTTATTGGGATAATAAGTAAAACTTGTTGCACATTCATTGTGGCAGGCACTATGCCCTATATATTATGCTGTTTCTGTAACTTCTCTATGAGTTAGCTGTTATTTACAACTATTAGCTAGGAACATGAAGGTGCATGTGGAAAGTAAATTGCCCACAGACACACAATAAAGTAGTAGGAATTGAATTCATACCCAAATCTATCTCACACTAACACCCACATTTTTACAGATGTGAAAATTGATTCTTTATTCACAATTATCAATATTATTTTACTATCTATATCTATATGTATGTAGATTATTTTTCAGAGGTTGCATGCTAATATCTAATGAAGAACTATATTTTTTCAATTACTCACTCATCAGTTAATTCATTTAAAGCCTATTTTATGTCAGACAGCACGTTTGGTGCTAAAGGTTTAATATATGCTTAGATGTAAATAAGTATTTGAATAATTATGAAGATTATTCCTCCTAACATTTTATTAGCTTTTCTCAAATTACATATTTATTAAAATAGATAAAATACTATTAATGCAATAATAAATTTTGAAAATATTTTTCTAAGCTGTTTGAGATATTTTCCCCCTTGGAATCCTTGCCAGTTCCTCATTTAAATTTTTTCCTCCAAAATCTCTGGAATAATGAGAATGCAGCTTTGCCTGACCTGTAAATGGACTCACTTTCCCAATTATATTGAACATATTTTCTTAGCTTTTTTGACTGTCCGTAACATAATGGTTCATACTCATACAGTATTCATCTTTAAGCAACAAAATTTAGGACAGGATTTTGATAAGAAGGCTATCAAAAGCCTTTTGGAAGGCTTAGGAAGGATATCAAAAAGGATAGGAAGGCTTTTGATAGGAAGGCTCACCCTAATTGGAAATATGTCAGCATTTTTTCTAGGTTACATGTAATGATGGACTTGATTGCATAAGAGTAGGGACATACCTGACTTAGCAGCATGTAAAGCATTCATATAACACAGATGATTTAACTCTATGAATATACAATACTCCCAACAAAAATCTTTTTTCTTCTCAAACTAAACCTGCCATTTTTAAAGTTTAAAACATGTATTAAAATCCAGATTTGACTTTAATAATCTAACAAGGATGAACTAAATGATATAAACCTGTTCCAAAATCTAATATGACTTCAATCTAATTTGGTGGAAGATAGAAGATCAAGAGCAACAGACACTTTCTTGGACATACTTTAATTTGTACCTAAACTAGGAGATTTCAGAGAAATCCTTGGTTTGGGGAATGGTCTAGACCTATACAAGGGAATCTATATTGGCCTGTGCACCTACTTCTATTTCAAGGACAAGATGATGTAAGGTATTATCTGAGACATGTGAGAGAAAGGGAGAATACAAAATCCTTATAAGGATAATTCTAACATACCTTGAAACATTAATGTCACCACTTTATGGTATGTATGGAAAAAGAAGAGTTGTTTCACCTCTATCCCTGGGTGACCCACTATATACTCATCCTCAGTGCCTCTAACTCTGTGGTAAGCCACTACTCATGTTCTTGCTTGTCATCTTCCAGAATTCTTTCAAAGAATGCTGCTCCTTCCTCTTAAGTGGAAAGAAAGGGGACTGGCCTTACTTGCATTTTCCTGCCCTGAACCTTTATCCTCCTGTGTATATGTCAATCATCACTGGAGGTTGGGAGAGATTAGAGTCAAACATAGCCTGGACACAGGTCATTGCCAAAGATTAAGCCCATCTTCAAGTCTACCCTTCTCTAGGAGTGCCTATTTCTTCATAGTGCAGATTCTGTAACACTCATTATCCAACTCTGCCTGCCATGTTGGTCAAGCTGTACAATATATGTGTTCCCATATTTCCAAAGTGAAGTGGGACACAGATTCCCCAGGATCTTCCAAAGTCTGTTTAACACTGTGGGGAGACTACATCAGGACCGCCTAGGTTCTAACCTGAGATGGATCAGGCAAATTAGTTTATGCTTGTGGCTTCAGAAATAGGAAATAGGAAAAAAAAATTCAGGGAAAACTTGTATTGCAGGAATGTACAGTGGAGAAAGGACAGCCTCTTCAATAAATGGTGCTGGGAAAACTGGACAGGTACATGTAAAAGTATGAGATTAGATCACTCCCTAACACCATACACAAAAATAAGCTCAAAATGGATTAAAGACCTAAATGTAAGGCCAGAAACTATCAAACTCTTAGAGGAAAACATAGGAAGAACACTCTATGACATAAATCACAGCAAGATCCTTTCTGACCCACCTCCTAGAGTAATGGAAATAAAAACAAAAATAAACAAATGGGACCTAATGAAACTTCAAAGCTTTTGCACAGCAAAGGAAACCATAATCAAGACCAAAAGACAACCCTCAGAATGGGAGAAAACATTTGCAAATGAAGCAACTGACAAAGGATTAATCTCCAAAATTTACAAGCAGCTCATGCAGCTCAATAACAAAAAAACAAACAACCCCATCCAAAAATGGGCAGAAGACCTAAACAGACATTTCTCCAAAGAAGATATGCAGAATGCCAACAAACACATGAAAGAATGCTCAACATCATTAATCATTAGAGAAATGCAAATCAAAACTACAATGAGATATCATCTCACACCAGTCAGAATGGCCATCATCAAAAAATCTAGAAACAATAAATGCTGGAGAGGGTGTGGAGAAAAGGGGACACTCTTGCACTGCTGGTGGGAATGTGAATTGGTTCAGCCACTATGGAGAACAGTATGGAGGTTCCTTAAAAAACTACAAATAGAATTACCATATGACCCAGCAATCCCACTACTGGGCATATACCCTGAGAAAACCAAAATTCAAAAAGAGTCATGTACCAAAATGTTCATTGCAGCTCTATTTACAATAGCCCGGAGATGGAAACAACCTAAGCGCCCATCATCGGACGAATGGATAAAGAAGATGTGGCACATATACACAATGGAATATTACTCAGCCTTAAAAAGAAATGAAATTGAGATATTTGTAATGAGATGGATAGACCTAGAGTCTGTCATACAGAGTGAAGTAAGTCAGAAAGACAAAGACAAATACCGTATGCTAACACATATATATGGAATTTAAGGGGAAAAAATGTCATGAAGAACCTAGGGATAAGACAGGAATAGAGGCGCAGACCTACTGGAGAACGGACTTGAGGATATGGGGAGGGGGAAGGGTGAGTTTTGACAGGGCGAGAGAGAGTCGTGGACATATACACACTAACAAACGTAGTAAGGTAGATAGCTAGGGGGAAGCAGCCGCAAGGCACAGGGATATTAGCTCGGGGCTTTGGGACAGCCTGGAGGGGTGGGAGGGGGAGAGTGGGAGGGAGGGAGACGCAAGAGGGAAGACACATGGGAGCACATGTGTATGTATAGCTGATTCACTTTGTTATAAATCAGAAACTAACACACCATTGTAAAGCAATTATACCCCAATAAAGATGTTAAAAAATAAAAAAAAAAATAAAAAAATAAAAACAAAACAAAAAAAACTTGTATTTATATCTTTAAAAAGAAAAACATTGAAATATCCTAATTCAAAACTCAGAACTTTGTTAGAATTTCTTTCATTTATAGAAAATTTAGAATTTTGCTTCTTTTTAAAAATTATTATTACAAAAGAGTGTGGATTCCAAATGGCTTCAGTAGTTAGTGACTCTAAAAGTTTGAAACTAGCACTGGCTTTGGCATTTGAGTGACCATTGATATTTAGAAATGAATGTGAAATGAAAAGTAAAGTTTCTTTTATTTTTTCTAGGAGATATCTATTATGAAAGTCTGTCTCTCTGTCTCTCTCCCTCTCTATGTTATAGATATTATGCCTTGATTTCCAAATTTATAAGATTATAATTTAGTACTATAATGCATCCCTCATATATGCACATTTTCTGTTTCCCATCTTCCCCATATGGTTTTATTAATTAAATCCAAATTTACTGTTGTTAATATTATGTCTATGTAAACATTTTTCATTCTGAGCCAAGCATTATGACATTTTATTTCCTTTCTTAGACAAGAGTTTTTACTTTTCTAAAAGTTATTTATTTTTTTTATTTGCTTGGCATTCTTCAAATATCTACTTATGTCTTCCCAAACTTCCAACAACTCTCTAAAATGCTTTTCAATAAAATGATTCACGAGGTCAAACCCTTCAACTTTATTTTATTTTATTTTTCTAAAAAGACCTTTCTCACAAATTCCACCAATGAACTAACCTCATATTTACTGGTTTATCCATAGCATGCTGGAGCCCTAATCTCCTGGGACTTTTTTTGTTATTATATTGAGAATTCCCTTAGTCTCTCTTCTGTATAGGATTCTATATCAGAAATCTTAATTTCCTCTTTCTGGGTTTAATTCCTCCTTTCTGTGAAAAAAGGTATATGGGAGTTAGACGTTTTTAGGTTTTTGCATGTGATAAGTATCTATTCTCCCCCACAAATCATGGCTGATGGTATGGCTGGCTACAAAATTCTAAGTTGGAAATCATTTTCCTCAGGATTTTAAAGAATTGTTCTACTGTGCTCAAGCTTTCAGGGTTACTGTTAGTAAGTTTTCTAAAGTAGCTAACATTAATTTAGGAATTCCTATATACCATGTTCTATATTAGCCTATTTATTCCTCATAACAAAGTTATGAAAAAGTAATATTATCCATAATGATAGTTGAGGAAATTGAGGTCGAAAGAAATTGAAAAGCTCGTCTCAGGTTACTTAGCAAATAAATTTTACAGTCAAAATCTGAATCTACACTCTATTGACTCTCTTGTACTGGCACTCTGGTGCTAATCTAATTTTGATCCACCATATGTAAACTAGTCATTCTCTTTCTCTGGAAGTTTTTAGCATCACTTTTTCCCCTTTGATTTTCTGAAATATTACAATATGCATTGCTTTTAACATTTCCAATTTTAATCTGTATACTCATATCCTTGAGCTCATAATTGCCTCTTTCCTGTTTTCCATATAGTCTCTTCAAAAAATCTTTATAATTTGATGTTTAAATTCCAGGAATAATCCTCTAATTTTTTAACCTATTCCATTTTATTTTTTGTCTCTTGCCATTTTCTTCTATTTTCTGGAAGGTTTCCTCAATTTTACATTTCAACTTTTCTATTGAATATTTATTGCAGTTAGCACATTTTATTTTCAGGAATCCAATTCATGTGTATAAATCTATTTCCATTCTTTTTTATGTGTCCTATAACATTCTAGAATTTTTATAGTATCAATTTCCACCTTTGTTAGGTTTATTCTTAGGTACCTTATAGTTTTGCTGTAAATTATGTTTTTTAAATTACTTTTTCTAGTTATGTTTGGTTTTCAAGAATGCCATTGATTTTGTACTGCTGTTTTTTATTTATCTTCATTTTCTTCTTTTACAATGACTTAGCATGGGCCATATATAGTTTCCTTCTTGATTATTAATCATTTTATTATTAATAAGTCTCTTAATCCAACAAAAGCTTTGTATGTCTATGCTGGGGTTTTGTGGCTGTGTGAATTGGGACAGCTTCATTTTGTGTATATTGTCTCAGAACATTTTTTCATCAATCCATCTGCTCTAAGATCATTTATTTTCTTTGTAGTACCTCTGTCTGTTTCTCAACATCTTTTCAGAATGAGCAGAAAATCTATATGGCTCCTTATGAAACTTATTATGTTATAGATTTCCTTTATGGTATTAGAGAGTGTATTTTATTCCCCTAAGCTAACATGTAGAATTGGATTATCAAATCAGACAAAAGTGAATCAGAGATCCTATTCCAGCATCAAACTTTTATAATAATTTCAAGGATATAGTCAATCAAGATGTTCAGACAAAACAGAGAAAGGCCTGAGATATCAACAGCAGCTCCTCAGGTCCCATTTTCCTGCATTGGTCATTAGTATCTGGCACAGAACAATAGATCAGGTTTCTAAATAAGGTTAATGGGGTTACCTCAGAAAACAAGAGCAGTTAAGGTATAAAACATTTCCAATTATGTCTCAGAGAATTGTATAACTTACAAGATATACACCATATCGCATAGATTCTAGGCTATATTTATTATAGGTAAACCTGAGCCAGGAACACTCTATAAAGGGCATTTCAGAGATAAAGTTTATTCCCCCAGCAAATATCAGTAGTCCCTTTTCCCAGAAGTCCAGCTGACAAGGAGATTAGACCAGGTCACCTACCTTCTATTCTTTCTCTCAGGGCATCTGATGGTAAACAGAGTGAATAGATTGCAGGTTAACTGCTTTAGTTACTTCTTTACACTCCCAAAAGGATTCTGTACAACTATCAAGCTGATCATCAAATATGTTCCTTGCTAATACCTGCAACTCTTACTAACTTCTTCCAGAAAGTATTGGTTTTCATTGTGACTTTTAGAGTTTGTGTATAGTTCCAAGGCTCACCACATCCTGGTAGCTCATGGTTCAAATAAGTCTTTGATTAGATCTTTAAGGTCAGAGATCTCTGTATTTCTAAGAGGTTTGGCCATGCTCAAAGTCTGTTGGTATTATTTCCTCTCTAGAAGGGTCCAAATTCCACTCTGTTGAATTTTCATGCTGGTCCTTATTGTTTATTATTTGGGCTGACAATCTCACAGTTTTATTAGAGATGAAGGGGATTATTCCCTATAGTTTTTTTCTTGTTATTTTCTCTTTTCATTAAGGAGGAGGTTGGAATGGAGATAACTTTGCTCTGTAATCTTCAAACATAAGAAAATGAAACTTTTTTTAAAGACCTTCTTCTGCTATAACTAAAATGTCTGTGATTTGAAGAAGTTTCCTAAAACAAGATTTACTTCAAACTTATGTGCTTGATTTTTTGTGAAAGAATCAGTTTTATAAATTCTAGAATTAACGAGGATCCTATATAAACTTTGAAAATACACAAAAAGTTTTTGAAAAGCAAATGGTTAAATTTTGTGATAATTGCTTTTGGATTCTGAAAGTATATAATTTATACTGGTGAATATAAGAGTAAATAAAGGAAAAACAGAACTAAAATTTAGACTCACTTTCAACTACTTTAAATCAGTATCTAGAGTGTCAAATTTTATCTGCAGCAATAAAGAATTTAATTAATTTAAAGAATACATTGAAATTATACTCTATGGTGCTTCTTTTGTCTATATTTTGGATTAGCCTTTTATATTTTGAATTAATAAGAGAATCAGATGCAAAATTCTCTGACAGTATAGGGAATTATTGACCAGTTTCCACTAAATGATAGGTCAAAAGAGTAAAGGCCACACCTTATCTTTTTACCTCTCATACTTGTGAGCATTTTATCTTGCTTATAATAGTTAGTTTTCAAGTGGGTGTGCCCTTTACTTCTATCAATAATGTGATGAAAATATTTAAACAGTATTCTTTTATTGCCACTTTTCCAATTAATTAGTGTATGTCAATAAAAATGTTGGCACTTTTTTCATAAGCACCATATCATTTATTTCTAACGTCTCTAAAGATTCTTTTCAATGAGTTAAAAGAGCACAAAATATTCTCTACTGGAAGGGGAATAGCAAATCTTCAGCAAAATAACACTTGTCAAAAAAAAAGATATATCTCTCATCAAAAAATCTACATACAATAAATGCTAGAGAGGGTGTGGAGAAAAGGGAACCCTCTTGCACTGTGGGTGGGAATGTAAATTGATACAGCCACTATGACGAACAGTAGGGAGGCTCCTTAAAAAACTAAAATTCGAACTAACATATGAGCCAACAATCCCACTACTGGGCATATACCCTAAGAAAACCATAATTCAAAAAGAGACATGTACCACAATGTTCACTGCAGCACTATTTACAATAGCCAGGAGAAGGAAACAACCTAAATGTCCATCGACAGATGAATGGATAAAGATGTGGCACATATATACAATGGAATATTACTCAGTCATAAAAGGAAATGAAACAACTGTTTGTAGTGAGGTGGATGGACCTAGAGTCTGTCATATAGAGTGAAGTAAGTCAGAAAGAGAAAAACAAATACTGTATGCTAACACATATACATGGAATCTAAAAAAAAAAAAAAAAAGTTCTGAAGAACCTAGGTGCAGGACAGGAATAAAGATGCAGATGTAGAGAATGAACTTGAGGACACGGGAAGGAGGAAGGGTAAACTGGGACGAATTGAGAGAGTAGCATTGACATATATACACTACCAAATGTAAAACAGATAACTAGTAGGAAGCAGCTTCACAGCACAGGGAGATCAGCTCAGTGCTTTGTGACTACCTAGAGGGGTGGGATAGGGAGGTTGGGAGGGAGACACAAGAGGGAGGGGATATGGGGATATATGTATACATGTGGCTGATTCACTTTGTTGTTCAGTGGAGACTGGAACAACATTGTGGGGCAATTATACTCCAATAAAGATGTTTTTAAAAAAAGATATGTCTCAGTCAAATTAAATTACAGAGAGTATTGACATTGATAGAATAAAAATTCCTAAGATAGAACTGGGTAGAATTCCTAAAGTAACACCCAATTCTTACAAAATCTACCACTAGGAAACAGAGGTTTCATTTTATATCTCATTGTAACTGCACCAAGGAATCTTCTTTAGCAAAGTCCCAACATCCCTCTTCAATTTCAGTATGACATTTTATTCTGAAGTTAATAGATAATAATATGTACAACCGTAGAATATCAGCTAAATCAAGACACTAAATATAGACAGGGTAATACTGTAGCTTCTGTTCTATTAAGACATAAGAACAGGACCCAAATCTGACCAGGTATAAGATTTTTAGACTCATTCAGTCCAGTACTACATGGCAGAGCATAGAGCAAGCCTCTCAGAGACAGTGTTGTACCAGAACAACCTTCCTGACTTAGTTTTCCTCCCTCTCAGAATCATTTGGTTAAGAGAGGAAACCAAAGCCATACATCATCATGTGAAAGCCATTGGAAAGAGAATGAAAAAAAGAATATAGAGAATGTAGGAGATTTCTGTGAGCTCCAGATAATTAATTATTATAGACTGCATAATTTGTTTCTTTTAGATTTTAACTTATTAAACATGAAAGGGCCTTTATATTGTGAAAAGCACCGAAGTGTTATGACTTTGTATAGGAATCATCATTAAATCAGCTACCCCTAACTGTTAGAAACACCCTATGTAAGAAATACAGACATATATTGGAGATACACAGCCGGGCAAGTGGTGTTAATGGCAACAAACATGTTTTTCAATATGCTTTTCTGAGTTCTTAGAAATGCCTTTGACAAAGAGGTTAATGAAAATCTTCTAAAACACAACAAAATGTTGATTGTAATGATATTATTATTAGTTAAGTATATGTGTTTTTTTATGCCTTTCTGAGTTTTTCAAGTTGATTACTTATAAGAGCTTTAACCAAAAGTTAATGAATTATGAGAAGTTATAGATTACATATATATAAGAACAGAAACACCTTTTATTTCTCTGTGTGTATATATTTAATTCAAACTTTATAATTTAGATTCAGCATGAATCGCAATAAATGGATCTTCAGCAAAATTACTAATAGAAAAGTTAGCATTGCCATCACCGGAAACATAGATTTTAATTCCTGTACAATTGTTACCAATTTTATCTCCAGAAATGACATCACAATATGTACCAGCAGGAAGACCAGTTTGCAAAGTTGAAGATAGTGCCCTGTAAAATAAAATTTAAGATTTCACCACAATTAAAAGCAAGAATACAGACTATCTCTAAAACAAAGAGTTTAACTTTGTGCTGTAGAACTCTAAGCAGTCAAGGTCTCAATGAAAATAAAATCCAAATACAAAGGCCTCTCCAGTGGCTGTAAGTAGTTTTCTGAGGGCCAACAATATTCATATACAAGAGAAGACTTAGGCGTAACCTAGTCAAGAGTAAATATTATTAAAAAAATAATAATAAGGTTGAAGAGTATCAGTGAAGATTTGGTTGAATTGGCTCCCTTAGAGAAAATTGATTCCTGTGGTAAACACACCCATTTTAAATTTGTCTTCATCTGAACTTAAGAAAATACTGATTACTGTCAAGAATTTAAATATGATTATTTCTTCAAAAACCTCTTTTTTTTCAAGAGGGTCAAATAAATTTGGGCTGGAGATAAAAATAATCTCGCATTTCTATGAAGAAGTATATGGTTTTAAAATACAAAGCTGTCCCATAAATTTATTTTGATTCTCCCATCTACAAAAGACAGAAATTAAAGGACTGACAATGGAGTCTTGGGGAAGAAAGAGATACACTTGATTTATTTTTTGTCAGTAAAATATAATTTGGGCTAGAGTGAGCTAAGCATGAGTGGAAGTTAGCCTTGGACAAAGGCATTTCAACTGCTTGCAAAGAGGTCTTCTCAGCTATAGTTCTCTGTGTGAGGGAATCAGTATACTTGAGACAGAGAATATAAGTGTCACAAATGAAAAGCCAGTAATGAGATGTTTCAGAACTAAAACTAAAAAACCTCCTGACATCAATCAATGACCATAACATATATATTCTTCATATATATATATATATATATATATATGTATGCTTTAAAAAGTATTATTTGCCACAGAAAGACAGGACAGTGAAAAAAGAAGACCAAAGAACTAGATATCAGGGTAGGTGAAAAAAAAGAGACAGAAAAAAAGATATTTCCGTCCTGAGGCAGTATTTTTTCATTATTTATTTTAAAAGTCCTAGAAGACAGTCTTCTAGGGATTTCACAACCTTTATATTATGTGAATTTTATGTGAGATGTATATGTTAGCATATATATGTGCATATCTTCCCATGATATGCACAAGTGTACAAAAAATAACTCTACTTAGAAGAGAAAGCCCTTATAAAGAGAGGAGATCAAAATAATAAGAGTCATCATCATTTTTCTGCTGATCACTAAGTTTTCTTAATCTGCTGACTAAAGGATTTTTCAGATATGAAAGAAGTAAATGAACAGGAAAAGAATAAACCAAGAACATGTTGGTACAAAATATTATTTCTAATTGATGTCTACTTACCAGTCATCATTGTTAAAGACAATGAATCCTCTGTTTCCTCTTCCAAAAGCTACTTGGTTGCTACCATTATCCCACCAGTTTGTAAAAGGTTGACCATCAACTACATTGCGGAACACAACCATGTTCCTAAACACAAAATAGCATAGGAAATGCTGATGAATATGCCAACAGTTTAAAACAAAATGTTAAGAAACTATTATTAGAGGATATCTCTAAATAAGTATTCCTACCTTATTTGACGCCATCGATGTTCACAGACCCAGTCATTGCCACAAGTAGTATCTGGATTAATAGTAACTTCTTTAATGACTCCATTATTATTTGGTGGCCCAATCCAATCATTAACATCCTCAATTAACAAAAAAATATTAATACATTTTAAAAGCTCACATTATTAACATTACATGTGTCCTTATTCAGTCCACCAAACCCAATCTGTCCCTTATGTGTCTCTGTAGTGTCTTCATTGAGAATCCAACTTGTTCCATATTTTTACTGAATTTATCTTCCCCCTAACTTCCCATTCTCTAGTGCCATATTTCAAACAAGGCTATGATTCTCTTACCCTCTCATTTTCTTTGCAAGGAATTGCAATGACTTCTTAATATCACTCTAGGTAGTGCAATGTCACTGAAATGGCAAGGTCTTTAGTGTCAGAAACAGCAGGAGTAAAAGATAAGCTCTAATAGTACTAGCTACAAAAAACTTAGTTAATATACAAAACTTCGGTGCCTGATTTTCCTCTTCAGTAAAGTGAAGATATTACTTAGTGGCTATAAAAATTAAATGAGATATGTAAAAATGCTTTCCACATGATAATTGATAAATAAATATTAGTTTCTTTCATTCTTCTTTGTTAAATAAATGTACTAATCAAAGCATCACAATATCCCTTAATAAATTGACCAAATTTTTAATATTGTGGTTTCTGATTGGTACTTTCAAAGATAATCATAGGAAAAAACAGATTATGTCTAGGAAGTTTATCAAGGTCTGTCTTAAATCCTGTTGTATGATGAATAGTGGACAAAACTAAGAGTTGTTAGCATGCACAAGTCCTGGAGAAGTCTTGGAAATGTTATGGGAAAAGGGGAAATGGACATACGCCATGACTCCAGCCATCAGAAATAAGACCAGTTAGTGGGAATTACAAGAAATTGACTCAATATAAAAGGACATCTTCTAAATATTAAGGCTATCTAACAATAGAATGAGTTGCTGTACAAAGTAGTGGACTTCTCAATTTGAAAATAATCTACTAGAAACTAGATAAATATCTATCTGGTTTGCAGCGAAGAGAATTTTCTACTTCAGGTATGAAGTTGCTATATGATGCTGCATTTGAAATCTTCAGTTTGAAAACTGTCCACTAACTTTCTAAATATATTCTTTAATAATCTTATTTCTCAGTCTTTTTAAAATTATTACTCAGATTATTGTCTTTACCATACCACCCAAATATTTTTCACTTTTAACATTCTCAGCAGAGTGAGCAAATGTCTCTTCTTTAACACATATACTTTCCTTCCTGTTATACCATACTTTCCCTATTGAACCTAGGTCTAATTGGATCATCTCTTTGCTTTCCAAAAAACTTCTTTTAAAAGTATTTAACAAATATTTATATTGCTCGTACTGTAGTGCATGTACTGTTCTAATTTTTTTGAAGTGTTAATTTGTAATCATATCAACTCTATGAAGCAGGTACTTATGAGAAGTACATATTTTACTCACTGTATCCTATTTTTTTTTTTTTTCCGGTATGCGGGCCTCACTGCTGTGGCCTCTCCCGTTGCGGAGCACAGGCTCCAGACGCGCAGGCTCAGCGGCCATGGCTCACGGGCCCAGCCGCTCCGCGGCATATGGGATCTTCCCGGACCAGGGCATGAACCCGTGTCCCCTACATCGGCAGGCGGACTCTCAACCACTGCGCCACCAGGGAAGCCCTGTATCCTATTTTTAAGTGTGTTTTGTTTTCTTTGGTGAGGGGCTACCTTTGTCATATTTTGAAATAGCTTACATACTCTTTGTCCATAGAGATCATTATTTTTTTTAATAGTCACTGAATTGTTAAAAGAGTCCTGCATCAGGTCTACACTTAATAAATATTTGATACAAAAAATACCGAATGTAATAGCATCATGTGAAATTAAAACAAAATTAACCTCTTTTTCTTGAGGAAAAGACATTTTGGAAAATACCAAAACTTACTTTTCCGTTTTCAAAATGTCTTGGCCAACGGTAGCTTGACATTACTCGTGTAAATCCGTAGGGATGAGCGAGCATAAATCCAACTCCCATTTTGTACAGTCTATAATATTATAGAAGAAAATATATTTTTTAATATCACTAAAATGTAGGTTTAAAAATAGGGAACTTGGGCTTCCCTGGTGGCACAGTGGTTGACAGTCCGCCTGCCGATGCAGGGGACACGGGTTCGTGCCCCGGTCCGGGAAGATCCCACATGCCGCGGAGCGGCTGGGCCCGTGAGCCATGTCCGCTGAGCCTGCGCGTCCGGAGCCTGTGCTCCGCAACGGGAGAAGCCACAACAGTGAGGGCCCGCGTACCACAAAAACAAAACAACAACAACAAAAAAAATGGGGAACTTTGTTTCTTACCTAGGGTCCCAGAATGTAAGAATAGATGCTCCCCCAGCTCCATGCCCTCGCTGATTGTCATGGTTATCAACAAAGACAAGTGCTCTGTCAGAAGGCATGAAACCCCAGCCTTCTCCCCAGTTCCTATTTAAAAAGAAAAAAAAAAAAATCTTAAAAGCACCTATATGTATTCTTTTACAATAGCTTTAGAGTTACCTACATGTGTATTTCGTTCAGAATAGCACCCTCTAATGAAATTCTCTCTCTAATTAAATGAGTATTCTGTAGGGCTTTCAAAATAGAAACTATATAGATATATTATCTACAAATTCATTTCATGCATGTATATATGTAGGAATTACTTGACTTACATTCATGTTACAGGTATAAGATTTTTGTTATAAAAGTTATTTTAGAAGTTTCACTAAATTATAATTTAGATGGACTGTAGAAGGTTCAACATTCTTATCATTTTATACACAATGGCAAACTTTTTAAATAAGGCTTCAATATTATATTGTTATAATATAAATATTTTAATATTTGAAATTAATTAATTGATTAATAATTCTATAGGACGGCCACATTGTAGGGACTTCATAAAGTACAGAATCATTTTAACAATAACCTGGCCTGCACAAATTATGTGCAAACATTAGTCAAATCTAATAGAGATGTATAATACCAGGATTAAAATCTCTATGTGATGTTTTGGATCTCTAAAATT
Organism: Phocoena phocoena; assembly: GCF_963924675.1. NCBI lineage: Eukaryota > Metazoa > Chordata > Mammalia > Artiodactyla > Phocoenidae > Phocoena > Phocoena phocoena. Next base: position 91,664,243 of record NC_089219.1, on the reverse strand, counting down.
ACTTCCTCATGATTGATGTTCTAAATAATGATGATCAATTGGCGTTTGGGGAACTCTGACACTTGCTATTAGTAAATGAATCCTTGGATGTTGTCTAAATAAAAAGGCTTAAAGAGGAAAATTCATGTTGGGTAATATCACAAATCAATCTGTGAAATACTTCAAAGGATCAATTGTATTTCACTTACCTTAAGTAAGACATCTTCTCTCCATTCCACTTGCGCAGAACTGTGCCTAGTTTTGCACCATATTTAAATTCTGTCACACGGCCATTTCCAAAGTACTCACTGCTTTTAATTGGCTCACCACCCAGATCAATTACCTAGTAGAAATCAAGAAGAAAATATCATTTTAAATAAGAGTTGAAAAGAATTTTAACTAACGAGTTACTATTATATAGAAAATAACTTTATGCTATTTATGTTATGTGAAATGACCCAAATCCTTTTGCTTATGTTAAGATTCTTATTTTCCTTTGTTAAAATCTATGCTACAATATTAAAAGTAACATGACAAAATAACCTGTTGTCCTGTGAGAATGCTGACCTAATTTACTCTTGCACATAAATGATAAGAATAGCTCACACTTATAGAGCACTTAATATCCAGCTGGCAATATTTCTAAGTGCTTGCTAAATATTACCTCTTTAGTTCTCCAAAGAAAACAAAGACATAACCATTATCATTATTCCTTTCGATAAACTTTGAAAAAATTGTTGCTCAGAGAGGTTAATCAATTTGCCTAAACAGACACAGCTAACAGCACTACAGTCAAGAATTTAAGTCACATAGCCTGGCTCAAGACAGCAACTATATTCTTATCTGTGTTCTATAATGGTCTCTGGGGAGATTATACATGACACAGAGACTTTTGGCAGCCTAAAAAAATCTCGGCACTTGCATAAAAAAGCTCCTGTGATAGGGTCAGACGTGATGTCTCTGAATCAAAGGAGTTTAAGGAACATTCCTCCGTATACATGAGTCAGCCACTAACCTACAGAAATTGCACTTTTAATGAAATCTGCCATTTATTTTCTGATGAATCTTTGTTTTATCTGCACATATATGTATTGATGTACCTCCTGGTAAATGAAAGGTTTACTTCCTGCAGGGAACCATCTTGTGTTTAGATTATGCAGTTTATCCAAAATTGCCTTCATGTCTCCAGGCCACATGTGCTTAGCGGCATCAATTCTGAACCCTGCTACACCAATGTCAATGAGACGGTTCAGATATTCGGCAATTGTGGAGCGCACATAATCTTTCTCCAGTGCAAGATCAAGAAGACCAACCAGACGACAATCTCGGACCTATTGAGGTAAAAAATGTTGTGATTGGTACATAAAGCATCACCTTTGCCTGAGAATCCATTTGATTATTCATTCATTTATTCATTATTGGATATTTCTATAGTGCCTTCTTTGCATTGGTCTCTGGGGATACTGACATTCTAGTATGGACATACCTTTGAAACATTTTCTAGTATAAAAATGGAGGATGTAGGAAATATAGTGGATGAGCTTTTTCATTGTGAAAAATTTAATTGGGAAAAATGTTTTAAATATCGATTTGAGATTCTTTGTTTAAACAGTCAGGCTTAGAACCTGTTCTAAGGAATCTCAACTAATATTTAAAATGAGATAAATAAGCTACATGTGGATAATAAAAGACATAGACAGCTCTTTTTGCTAATTACCTGAGAAGCATCATTATAGGTCTCAATTTCTCCACTTCTAGTTTTACATTTACCATCATTAAAATCCCAACCAGAGTATGGGACTGCTGGAAAATCCTCAGTTCCAGGGTTGAAGTAACTCCCACAAGTACTGCTCGTTCCTGCGGCCACACCATTTCCACACATATGATTAATTATAGTATCCACATAAATACGGACCTGAAAGGCCAAATTTCTACTTCAATGAGACTTAGAGAGAGGTAGAAATTTATAATGGTATTAACTTGAGTTTACAGCACATTAATAACACTCCAAAATATTTCTTTGTTATTTTATAACTTACCTTCCTAGAAGAGCAACAGTCAAATGTGAAATGAAATAATTGGGAACTAAAGCCCTACATGCATTCTAGCCACTTGGTCGAATATTTACATATATGACAAATTAAGAGAACCCAAAACTACCATAACTGTGAAAAAATACAAAGACCCTTTTTTTTTTATGGGGAGGGGCAGGAGAAAAGAATCAGATGAGTCAGGAGAGATGATTGGTTTTTGTAATTTCCATGGGTCATCCTAAGAAATAAAAAGCCAGTCTCTACTATCTATTTAGGATCAGTAAGTATTGTCTCTTGTTATGCTCCTCATCAAAGAGAAAATAATTATTTACCATCAAAGAACCTATGGGAAGAAAGACCCGGGACTTAGGGGTGGAGACACAAGTCACATAAAAGTAACAGCCAATACTGTAACTGGAATTTCTGATTCCTAACTGGAAAAGTGTTCCTCAGAAACATATGCAGCTAGGAGGGTTAAAAGGTGATATTTTGTGTATGAGTAAGTTCGTGGCCTTAAACTTTTTCTTACATCTTCTTTAGTGCATAAATAAATATTTACAAAAGCTGAACATAAGGCAACAATTACATTTTAATTTATGGCTAAAGCATGAAGTAAAATTTTAAAATATATGAAAATTGTTCTGCTTGAAAGGAACAGGAGGCAAGAGAGAGAAATCCTTTTTCTATATAATACTTTTAAAGGGAACTTTAATTCACTTACACCAACGTTGTTACATCTAGTCACCATGTCTTTGAATTCATTCTCATTTCCTGATCTTGTACATAACTTGTAGCTAACTGGTTGGTACCTTTCCCACCAAGGTCTTGAAGGATTATTAATTACCGCATTTTCATTGGGTGGGGAAACCTACAAATAAAACAACAGTAGTAAGTATCAAATTACAGCTTACTTTGTATCACTGAATGTTCTAGAAACGACTCAAGAGTTTAAAATTGTTTATGAATCTTTGTATTTGCAGCCACATTCTTTAACAACCATTAGAAAATATTAACTTCACATTGGAAATGTCCTGCTGAAAAAAATATTGTATTAGAAATAAAACATGAAGTTGCCAACAATTTCACATTTTTTTCTTCCTCAGAAAACTGTTTTACTTAGAGTACTTATTTGTGAAGTAAAATGTTGTCCCAGCTTCACAGACACAGAGCATAATACCATTTACTCTAAGCACAGTGAAGTCTGCAATTTATACTGTGAACAATACCCACCTGAACCCCTCCAAATCCTTTGGGAGCTAAGTATCGCTCACATTCAAGAGCAATATCAACCCAGCGCCACTCAAACAGATGGACAATAGATGTCCGTCCAGATTCAGTATTTGGGACATACTGAGCCCAGCAGAATCCAATGGCTGAAAGCAATAGAAAGAGGTTCATTTTGCTTTCAAGCTGTCAGCGTTCTTTCCAGCAACTATTTATATTCCTGTAAGAAGCATATTTTACAATGTAAATGTTAACATGAATAAACAGAGCACAAACCATTTATTCATAATCTGAAAAGAACTATCGATAATAATGTTAAACAGGTGAAGAACAGCCATAAAATCTCCCAGGAATAACACCTAAATGACCTTTTAGAACAATGTTTTCCTTTTTGAGGGAATATTAACCATTTTTAAACATCTGGCATTTTATATATCTCATTTATTGTGTTGTTCATCGTTGTTTGTTTCATCTTTAGTTCTTCTAGGTCCTTGTTAAATGTTTCTTGCATTTTGTCTATTCTATTTCCAAGATTTTGGATCATCTTTATTATCATTATTCTGAATTCTTTTTCAGGTAGACTGCCTATTTCCTCTTGATTTGTTAGGTCTGGTGGGTTTTTATCTTGCTCCTTCATCTGCTGTGTGTTTTTCTGACTTCTCATTTTGCTTATCTTACTGTGTTTGGGGTCTCCTTTGTGCAGGCTGCACGTTCGTAGTTCCCGTTGTTTTTGGTGTCTGTCCACAGTGGCTAAGGTTGGTTCAGTGGGTTGTGTAGGCTTCCTGGGGGAGGGGACTAGTGCCTGTGTTTTGGTGGATGAGGCTGGATCTTGTCTTTCTGGTGGGCAGGTCCACGTCTGTTGGTGTGTTTTGGGGTGTCTTTGGACTTATTATGATTTTAGGCAGCCTCTCTGCTAATGGGTGGGGTTGTGTTCCTGTCTTGCTAGTTGTTTGGCATAGGATGTCCAGCACTGTAGCCTGCTGGTCGTTGAGTTGAGTGAAGCTGGGTGCTGGTGTTGAGATGGAGATCTCTGGGAGATTTTCACCTTTTGATATTATGTGGAGCTGGGAGGTCTCTTGTGGACCAGTGTCCTGAAGTTGGCTCTCCCACCTCAGAGGCATAACACTGACTCCTGGCTGCAGCACCAAGAGCCTTTCATCCACACGGCTCAGAATAAAAGGGAAAAAAGTAGAAAGAAAGAAAGAAAGAAAGGAGGGAGGGAGGGAGCGAAGAAGGAAGGAAGGAAGGAAGGAGGGAAGTAAGGAAAAAATGAAAGAAAGAAGATAAAGTAAAATAAAATAAAGTAAGATAAAATATAATAAAGTTATTAAAATAAAAAATAATTAAGAGAGAAAAAAAAGGGCGGATAGAACCCTAGGACAAATGGTGGAAGCAAAGCTATACAGAAAATATCTCACACAGAAGCATACAGATACACACTCACAAAAAGAGGAAAAGGGGAAAAAATCATAAATCTTGCTCTCAAATTCCACGTCCTCAATTTAGGATGACTCGGTGTCTATTCATGTATTCCACAGATGCAGGGTACATCAAGTTGATAGTGGAGCTTTAATCCGCTCTTCTGAGGCTGCTGGGAGAGATTTCCCTTTCCCTTCTTTGTTCTCACAGCTCTCAGGGGCTCAGCTTTGGATTTGGCCCCGCCTCTGCGTGTAGGTCACCGGAGGGCGTCTGTTCTTCGCTCAGACAGCATGGGGTTAAAGGAGCCGCTGATTCGGGGGCTCTGGCTCACTCAGGCCGGGGTGAGGGAGGGGCACGGAGTGCGGGGCGAGCCTGCGGCGGCAGAGGCCGGCGTGACGTTGCACCAGCCTGAAGCGCGCCGTGTGTTCTCCCGGGGGGGTTGTCCCTGGATCCCGGGACCCTGGCAGTGGCGGGCTGCACAGGCTCCCCGGAAGGGGGGTGTGGATAGTGACCTGTGCTCGCACACAGGCTTCTTGGTGGCGGCAGCAGCAGCCTTAGCGTCTCATGCTCGTTTCTGGGGTCCGCGCTTTTAGCCGCGGCCCGCGCCCGTCTCTGGAGCTCCTTTAAGCAGCGCTCTTAATCCCCTCTCCTCGCGCACCAGGAAACAAAGAGGGAAGAAGAAGTCTCTTGCCTCTTCGGCAGGTCCAGACTTTTACCCGGACTCCCTCCCGGCCAGCCGTGGCCCACTAACCCCCTGCAGGCTGTGTTCACGCCGCCAACACCAGTCCTCTCCCTGCGCTCCGAACGAAGCCCGAGCCTCAGCTCCCAGCCCCGCCCGCCCCGGCGGGTGAGCAGACAAGCCTCTCGGGCTGGTGAGTGGCTGTCGGCCCTGATCCTCTGTGCGGGAATCTCCCCACTTTGCCCTCCGCACCCCTGTTGCTGCGCTCTACTCCGCGGCTCCGAAGCTTTCCCCCTCCGCCAGCCGCAGTCTCCGCCCGCGAAGGGGCTTCCTAGTGTATGGAAACCTTTCCTCCTTCACAGCTCCCTCTCACTGGTGCAGGTCCCGTCCCTATCCTTTTGTCTCTGTTTATTCTTTTTTCTTTTGCCCTACCCAGGTACGTGGGGGGTTTCTTGCCTTTTGAGGGTCTGAGGTCTTCTGCCAGCGTTCAGTAGGTGTTCTGTAGGAGTTGTTCCACGTTTAGATGTATTTCTGGTGTATCTGTGGGGAGGAAGGTGATCTCCGCGTCTTACTCCTATATATCTTCCCGGAAGCTCCTATATATCTATATGTATATAAAACTTCCGTAATCATGTATTATTTAACTAGGATTCGATTATATTTCTGAAGTCCTTCACTAAACGAAGGAGATTAACAATTAGGGCCAACTGAATTCACAGTGAAAATTTTGCCTGAACTATCTATTGCAAACATTTGTAATGTTTCAATTTCAAAAAGAAACAGAATATTCAATTCAGTTCTGGTTTCACCTTCAAAGAAAATTTGTAGTTATTTCAATTTCTGGATTAAGATTTAAGAAACTATTTGGAAGATGGATGCCCATGCATTGAGGCAACAGACCTTTCCCCTCCCCCCTCCCCCCTCCATCAAATCCTGTGCTTAATGCATTGGCTATAGCAGTCGAGTGTGGCTTTTTTTTTCCTCTCTCTCTCTTATTTCTTATAACCAAATATCTCTTCTACCTGATCAAACACTACATTAATAAATTTGCATCCATTTTCCTTCTTAATGTACACGAAATCCTGTACATTAATATAGAGAATATAGTACAGGCGGGAAGAAGTCCATTCATTCAACAAGCATTAACTGAGTGCCTGCTTTTTGCTAAGCACATGGATGATACTCAGGATACAATGATGTAGAAGATGGACAAGATTTTATTCTTGAGCAGCTTACATTCTAGTGGAAAAACAGAAAATACATGAGTTAATAATAATAATAAGATGGCAATAAGAACTAATATGAAATAACAGTGTAATGAAATAGAAAATGACTTCACCATCACGGTATTTTAGACTGAATAATGTGGGAAGGTATCTTCAAGAAAGTGATTTTCAACTAGAATTTGGAGGTCTAGAAGGAGCTAGTTATTTGAAGATCAGAGAAAGAGAAATCTAGACAGAACAAAGTGCAATAGTAAAAGCCCAAGGTAAGAAAAAGCTTAGAATACTCAAGTCTCTCTCTCTCTCTCTCTCTCTCTCTCTCTCTCTCTCTCTCTCACACACACACACACACACATACACACACACACACACAGTCAGCACAGCTAAACAGTGTGTGATAAAAGGGAGAGTAAAGTAAAACTGTATTCCTGTAAGAAGCATATTTTACAAAGTAAATTTTAAAATGAATACATACTTAGAGCACAAACTGTTTATTTGTAATCTGAAAAGAACTATCAGTAAAAATGTTAAACAGGTGAAGAACAGCCATAAAATCTCCCAGCAATACTATCTAAGTGACATTTTATAACAATGTTTTCCTTATTGAGGGAATATTAACCTTTTTAAACATCTGGCATTATATATATCTACAAAGTCTGTAATCATGTGTTATTTAACTAGGATTAGATCTTTTTTTAAAGTCCTTCACTAATAGAAGGAAAATAACAATTAGAGCCAACTGATTTCACAGTCAAAATATTGTCTTAACTATCTAGTGCAAGCATTTGTAATGTTTCGATTTCAAACAGAAACGGAATATTCAATTCAGTTCTGGTTTCAGTCCCAACCAAAGTTTTTAGTTATTTAAGTTTCTCCCTTAAGAAATTTCAATATGAGGACTTCCTTGCTGGCACAGTGGTTAAGAATCCGCCTGCCAATGCAGAGGACACGGGTTCGAGCCCTGGTCTGGGAAGATCCCACATGCCGCGGAGCAACTAAGCCCATGAGCCACAACTACTGAGCCTGTGTTCTACAGCCCGTGAGCTACAACTACTGAGTCCACGTGCCACAACTGCTGAAGCCCGTGCGCCTAGACCCCATGCTCTGCAAGCAGAGAAGCCAGTGCAATGAGAAGCCCATGCACATCAAGGAAGAGTAGCCCCTGCTCGCAACAACTAGAGAAAGCTCACGCACAGCAACAAAGACCCAATGCAGCCAAACATGAATAAATAAATAAATAAATAGATAGATAAATAAATAAAGAGTAGCTCCTGTTCGCCGTAACTAGAGAAAGCCCAGGTGCAGCAATGAATAAATAAATAAGTAAACAAACAAACAAATAAATAAATAAAATGAAAAAATAAAAAAAGAAATTCAGTATGACATTTTATTCTGAGGTGGATAGATATTAATAAAACGTACAACCATAGAATATTAGCTACATCAAGACATTAAGTTTAGAGAAGGTAATTCTGTGGCTTCTCTTCCATTAGGACATAATCACAGGACCCAAATCTGACCAGACATAAGATCTTTAGACTAATTCAGTCCACCACTGCACCACAGAACATCTGAGCAAACCCCTAGGTGACGGTCTTGTACCAGAACATCTTTCCTGATGTCCTGGATGTTTTGGAAACTGGGTTTTACCATCAAAAGCAGTGTCACTGTGAAAAACTTTGAGTTCAGATATGATACGGTAAGGTATTAAGTGCTAATGATCACAGTACTGAGATAAGGCATATTTCAAAATATAAGCACTGATGCATTTAAGTTGTATTGCTAATCTTGTAAATACATTAGGTTAACTAAGCGAAGCAACAAGTCTATTCTCAGTAGAATGATTTATAGGTAGGTTGGGCAGGAGGTTTGCAGCAGGGTTAGGTGCCAAAGTGAGTCCAGAGTGATAATTCCTTATAATCAAAAAAGGAAACAAAGAATACATCTGATGATTGAAATAATTCTAACAGCGCTCTAATTTCTAACAGTGAATGATGGAACCATTGAGAATTCTAAAGTGTTTCTGCTTTTCTGCCTGGCTACAGGGTATGCTCCATTCTATTTAAGTGTTGAGGTTCTGTGATCTTAATTTACAGTGATATATTTGTTTGTTGTTTTTCTAAGGATAAGAAGAGATAATGGAGTGGTATCGTAGAATTCAGACTGTAAATTTAATGTACATAAAAATCCATGAGCGCAGTGTATCCAGTCAGAAATGTTTAGTGGAGGGATTCTCAACATGATCAGAAGCTGTAATAATGATACAATTCAACCAATAAAAAAGGACTGAGAGAGACAAGACCTCTCTCTTTCCCAAGAAATCAGGAAACCTTGAAGAAAGAACCCATAAAGAAATAAAGGCAAAACCTGATCAAACGGTTAAGGGAAAGGAGGGAGGAGTCTGAGTCCTCTAATGCCTCTGTCTCTCAGATGGATTGTGGTCAAATTCCCACAGACTGATTGCTAAAGTCTGGAGAAGGAACAAATGCATATATACTGAAATTCTTTGTGATACATTTGAATTAAAAGGCAACACTGATCTGAGACTTATGCAACATAGTGTTGCAGGAAAGAGATTCTTCCCAAACAGAAAAAAACTTTGGCACTAAAGAGCTCTAATAGCGGCTTTGGCGTGGAAGTGTGGCCTCAACAGCATGGTCTCTGCACAAGGAGAAATTGCATCAGCATGGAAGGGGCTGGTGGTCTATATTAGTCAAAAGACAGTTTCACATGGTAGCTTAGCAGGCATCAAGGAAGCCACAATGTAAAGGAGGAAGATGGCTGGTGCCACACGGTTCAGGAGAATACAATCATGTCTGAGATATGGCATCACATCTTCCAGATAGAGAATCTGGAAGACTTTGAGGGCAAGCTGTCAGTGCCACAGGAAATGAGTGGAGTCAGAGTTTGAGACATACAATGAAACGTGAATCTTCAGACACATATTCACTGAGACCAGAGAGTTGATATGAAACCTAACTGAGGAAACAAAGTTATTGGCTAAAGAACCCCTTTTATTTAGCAAATCTGCACTTTCAGGAGAAATAACAAATGAATTAAGTGTGAGTCCAGGATATAGTGAAACATTAAGATGACATGGAGTACATGACCCTTGAAATGAGGGGTCATGTGTGTGCTAGCAAAGTGATATGACAAGTGAGTCCAGAAAAAGAAAATTTTGGAGAGAGACCACAGAGCAAAAAGAAGCAAAGGTTTTAGTATGAATGCTTTGGATTTCAAGTGGCAAAAACAATCAAGAACAATTTGTTAGCTTTGTCACTGGGAAGTTAAGGGATACAGATGGCTTCGGACTGGAATTAAAAGCTCAAAGAAACCTCAAGACATTTTCTGTCTCCATCTCTTGGCTCTGCTTTCCAGTGTCTTGGCTTCATTCTCAGGCAGGATTTTCCCACACAGTGGCAAAACTGGTCAAACGCAGTGTCAAGCTTACATCCCAGCAGAGTGGCAAACTCAGAGAAAAAAGTAAGCACCTCTTTCCCAACAATGTAAGCCAAAGAGTCAAGACTGACTCTTAATTGGTCTGGCTCGGCATATAAACCCACCCCTGAACCAAACAATGCAACAAGGGAATGGAATGTCCTGATTGTTCCAGCATAGATCACATGCCTACCCCTGCAGGTGAGAAATAAGGCTAACTGTGCCTTAACAGAATGGGTGAAACATGGTCTCTGTGTGGTTTCTTACCAGGAAACTTATGTACTGTTACCACTAAAGGAGGAGGGGATGCTTGACAGGGATGAACAATAAATACTCATCACATGCACATGTTTGAATCTTCTGGCTCATGTGGATAATACCCTGGAAGGAATTATCACTAAAAGTTATTGCTAACTATAATAATTAACTATAAAAGGAAACTACATAATCTTAGAATTATGGTAGTGGAAAGTGTGCATGTACTTGTAAGTATGTTGTCTAATAAGTACATTGTGGATTTAGTATACCCTATTTGTCTTGAAGTGTCCATGATAAATGTTGAGTTTGGTTTTTGTCTGTACTTGCCTTTGATAATTTTGGTCTGGGTTATTCTTCCAAATTCTGTAGTTTGTCAATGCTAAAGAAATATACATGCATGTCTTTTGCCATATGGCTTTGCAATTCTTCCTATTAAAGTATACACAGTATATCTGCTTACTCAAATGGCATTACTTCTTACTCAAAGCCACTAATAGAGCTCTTAGGCTTGTCCATGTGTCTTGCTTTAATCAATGGAATACTTTCACACTGAGGCAAAGACTTTAAATGTTCTTTCATGACAAGACTTGGTCCCTGTATTTCTGTTTGCATCATGAAAAGAACATACCTTGAGCGGCCACTGACTGAAGAAAATGGATCAGACATGACTTTAACTCACAGCCTGAAGTCAAGCCCAGGTAAACGACATCATGAAGCTGAGCTGTCTCAAACAACCTGCAGACCTCGAAGCAGGAAAATTCAGCATTTGTTGTTTTAAGCTCCCAAGATTTTGAGTTTCTTGATTATGTAGCATTATTGCAGCTAAAAACTATTCAGCTTTTCACACTCCCTGTGAGTTACATTCCACTTATTTTCAACATAATATATTGTATAAAAATGCTGCTGTTAAAAATAGTAAGAACATTTTGACATATTACAGATTATTTCATAATATTCTTTCGAACACTGTAACTTTTAAAGGTCTCAAAAACATTTTCCACAGAAGGTATTGAATTTAAAAATCAAAAATATAGCATTTACAAAATTTCTTCCTGTACTTAAGTTTAAAAGCAACATATCATGCCCCTATAGATGCTTTCAAGTGTTCCTGGACAAGGAGGGAGGAGGTGAGGGCGGGCAATCCAGCTCCCAAATATCCCACCACAATTCCAAAGAGAGGAGCCTCGTTATTAGAGTTTTATACATTGATTTTCCACAGGAGGTTTTGATTTTAAAAGGGGCAGGGGGAGGGGATTGTCCTGATAAGTTAAAAAACACATTTGTAACCTATGTGACTACACAGTCATCCTACCTAGAAAATTACAAATTTTCTCCTTACTCCTAAAAGTAATTTGTTTCTGTATACCCAAATGACATCCACATATAAATAGCTAAAAAATAATCAATAATTATGCTAAATGATGCATCATAGAGGAAATATTCCTTTCCTCCACAACCTAAATAATCACATTATAAAAAGTAAGCATTCTTCTTATCACTCCTTTAGCCATGCCTTTACCAGAATATGTCCCATGTTAAACGTCGCCAATTGAAAAGATCTTAGCTCCTTGTTAAGTGTACCCTTGAGAGAGAAAATGAAACATTCTCTCATTTGCACTCATGAGTACATCTGTGGAATATGTATGTTACTGCTAAATAGAAAACAAACATACTTCCACGCAGCTTTTCAGCTGACGTGTAAGTAGATTATGGCAGATTCTGACACTCGGAGTATTCTTTACCCTCTAGTGGGAAGTGACGTGGTAGTCAGTGACTGACATTTGGCAGTTGGAAGACTGCTCAGAGTCTACCTACATATCCTCCCTGTTAGATATTCCTACCACTGCAGTCACACCTCTGAGTTAAGACATTATCTCCAGGAGATTTTTAAAAATAATCATTAAAATTTAATTCAGTTAATATAAACTATCAATATATTAAGCCATTAACACCTACTAAGATTTTGAGGCAGTAAGAAGGGATAAATTTTATTTTCTTTGAGGACTCATTTCCTCTTTTCTTTTGATAGCTTACTAAGAAGGTTGACTCCACAGGTCTAAGTGAGCTCAATGGAAGAACAGGGAATACCAGAGGCTGGACTCAGAAGTCATATTTTCTAACAAAGCCACTTATTGGCTGCTCCCTCCCATATTTATATTGCATTGGGGAAGTGGGGGTCTCTGTCTGCTGAGCACTTTCTGTGGTCACCCAGTCCAGATGTGCCAGCCAAAGCATCACTCTTTGTGGATTAATGAAACTGTGAAGCATTATATGTGTTGTGTTTGTAACATTCCCCAGTAAACCCTCTTTCACGTTTACTGTAATGAAGTTAGTATGTCCTTCGAGAGACAAACATGTTACTAGTTGAGATGAGTTAACAAAAAGAAAAAAAGTTTATTTATTTATTTGCGGTACGTGGGCCTTTCACTGTTGTGGCCTCTCCTGTTGCAGAGCACAGGCTCCGGACGCGCAGGCTCAGCGGCCATGGTTCACAAGCCTAGCTGCTCCGCGGCATGTGGGATCTTCCTGGACCAGGGCACGAACCCGTGTCCCCTGCCTCGGCAGGTGGACTCTCAACCACTGCGCCACCAGGGAAGCCCCAACAACAACAACAACAAAAGTTTTAATGGAAGAACTTGTGAGAGTAAAATTGTAAAATTGTGGGATGCTATTCTTGTGAGTTTTCCGTGACCAAATGTTGCATAAGGGTAGGAAGGCTCCAAAAGGGAGAGAAAAATCAAAGACAATCATGGGGCATGGATAGGAATTCCAGAGCAAATGAACTGTTAGAGAGAGCTCTGAATATTTATTACTGAGTCACTAGCAAGGAACAGTGAAAAGATATAGAAACTATAATTGAGATTCTTTATTTTTTCATATTATTTTTCCTTCTTTAAAACTATTGACTTTAACACAACACACTTATTGTACTTTCAAAACACCGAAACGTATGAAGGAGATTATTTTTCTCTATTCATCTTCTTTTTCTATTTTGAGGAATAGCTACATGTACCGAACACTCTGGCGTCTCTCTGCCACTTCACTCGCTAGAGGAAGTGGGTAAAGTCTTTTTGATGAGTTTGGAAGGAAATATTGCACACATGTAGCCTGGCTCCTTCTCTTTCTCTTGTCGGTTGATAAAGGTATTCTGCTTTTTTCTTCTAGGGAGGCTCTGCCCCGTCCAGGGGAGCCCTGCTCCAGTTCAGGCTCTTGAGTGTAAACATTGATCTAATTCTTAGGTTCAATATTAAGAATGACGCTCGTCTGCTGATAAAAACTAGTCTCTTACATTATTAGCTTTTTTTTTTTTTTTTTTTTTTTTTTTGGCGGTACGCGGGCCTCTAACTGTGTGGCCTCTTCCGTTGTGGAGCATGGGCTCCGGGCGCGCAGGCCCAGCGGCCATGGCTCATGGGCCCAGCCGCTCCGCAGCATGTGGGATCTTCCCAGACCGGGGCACGAACCTGTGTCCCCTGCATCGACAGGCGGACTCTCAACCGCTGCACCACCAGGGAAGCCCACATTATTAGCTTTTAAATAAAGGTAATCGTTTTGATTTGTGTCTTCCTTACATTTTTGTTTGCTTTTTCAGTAAGTTTCACCCCAGGATCTGGGAAGATGGACTCTTATGTAGCAACACCTCTAAGCCTGCACACTGAAAATGTTTCCATATAGTACCTCTAAAATTAAACCTCTATAACATGAAACTGTATTTACACAAAATATTTTCTTTTACTCAGAAAAATTTCTGTGTAGATATTAGTCCTTTTTATTTTTCTTCCTTGTTGTTTTTTTTTAACAACAACAAAAAATAAATACCAATTTCTTCTTTAATTTGGTATCGTTAGACTATAAAGCAGAAAATCCTTATACCAAATAATGCCTTTCCTTCTCAAATGAAAAAAAAAATTAAGTTTATTCTCATTGGAGGAGGGTTTTGCTGGATGTAAGTCTCTATTCTAATTTTTAAAAATGTATTAATACTCATTTTGGTACAGGAAAACATTTCGTAGCTAAACTTTCATCTTCTACAAAGCCAGCAATATTACTAAAACCATCCATTTCTGGCAGATTGAGGGGCTTTGTAAAATGTTATAGTATGCTTGAGGTGTCACTGGACTGACAGTTAAATCAAGGGATAGTTCTGTTATTTCCATCCTCAGTGATATAAAAATAGTAAGCAGGAAGTAGGTTGTCATTCAAAATCAGTGATTTCAACACATGACAATAGTAGCCTGGAGTGAGGATTGACAGATGTAGGTTTACACAAATCTGAAAGGATTCAAAGATTGGCAGACCTATGTGCAAGTGGACTACAAGTGTTGAATTCAGTTTCATTTAAACTACACAGCTTGGGGCTAGTAGGAGGAGTGAAGCAGACCACAAAATTAATGTAACCTAAAACTTAATAAACTAACTCTGTATTACTATCAGTTTAAGGAATGATAGTTCCTAGAATTTCCCCACAGAAACATTTAAAGGTCTTGCATAGAAAGTAATCTTCTACATAGTCAGTAATGCCATTGCTGGTATTGATATACCAAATCTATTAGGAAAGCCTTGACAGGAAATGTGTTTTTCTGATATTAGTCTCTTTCTACCTATCCAATCTATTTTCCCCTCGTATCCCATAAATCTCCCTCTCCAGCCTCACTAATCAACTAATCTATTTAGTACCACCACACAGTCTCTTTCATTCCTCTGTGCCTCTGTCACTTCCTTTCTTCTTGGAATACTCCTCCCTCTTTTCTCCTCCTTACAAATCCTCATCTATATATCAAGCCCTTCCTTTTCCACAAAGCTTTCTCAGGCATCATTTTCCTCCTCCCATACTTCATTATGCACACTGTTACAATATTTTCCTCTATTTTTATTAATGTATCACATAGTTTTCTTTTGCTCTCACAACTAGACTCCTACTTAAACATGGGTTACATGTTTCAAAGTACCTAAAAGAGTCCTATGCACTTAATAAACGTATGTTGGATTGATTGATATGTGCTTTCATTGTAAGCTACAGAATTTACTTAATCTTTACTCGCGGCCCTAGAACACATGGAAGATAATATACAAAGCTAAGCTGACATTTCTGATAGAGGCATTCCTACAGATCCTATGACCTAGAACTGAATTAGAAGTACTAAACTCAAGACAGAGAGGTTTTCTGTCAACTGACTTTTACAGGTAAGCACACACAGACTGACCCTGACAAGAGTTCAAGTTAGAGTTGAATGTTACTTTCTGCTCCAGTTCCAATGTTCTGTGATTTTCTTTCTTCCTTGAGTTAGATTTTAGGAGAGTATTAGGCTGACAGACCTCAGCACTAAGAATAAGAAACAGGGCTTCCCTGGTGGTGCAGTGGTTGAGAATCTGCCTGCCAATGCAGGGGACACAGGTTCGAGCCCTGGTCTGGGAAGATCCCACATGCCGCAGAGCAACTGAGCCCGTGAGCCACAATTACTGAGCCTGCGCGTCTGGAGCCTGTGCTCCGCAGAGAACAAGAGAGGCAGCGATAGTGAGAGGCTGGCACACCACGATGAAGAGGGGCCCCCGCTTGCTACAACTAGAGAAAGCCCTCGCACAGAAATGAAGACCCAACACAGCCATAAATAAATAAGTTTAAAAATAAATTTAATAAATAAATAAAGTTAAAAAAAAGAATAAGAAACACATCTTTATTGAGGACATGAAGAAATATGCATTTAGGCAGAAATAATGATTAGTATATTATATACAATTTCTCATTTGATACATCAGACTAAAACAATAGATATTCCTTTCATTTTACAGGTGAGGAAACTGAGCTTCAAAGAAGTGTTTCCAAAATGTCCATTCATTGAATTGATGCACATATAATCATTTTATAACAAATAAGACCTTGAAAAGTATTCCAAAATATCAGTTGTATTTTGCAGATTTGCTATTATAGAGAAATAATACATATTTTACCTTTTATTCTAGTGTAAATCGTGCTCTTTGGACCTAAACACTTTCAAGACACCCATTTCTACCTAAAAACAAATTATGTGAGTGGCTCTTACCCACACTTTTTTTTCCCCAGAGTCTATGTTCAAGGACAAAAAGAGAAAACAGACTGCACATCTGCCCATCTGATCTGTTCAATTTCTTGTGAAAGACCTTTAAAGGTCTTTTAATCTATCACTTTCCATTCTGTTTTTTTTTTTTTTTGAAGTATTGTTTTTATTGGAGCCCTTGAATGATTTCTTCTAAAACTTTATAATTTTCTGCAACAAATTCTAAGCTACATCTGAGGGATCTAGATGTTTTTTCCTTTATCTCTAGACTTATTATTTTTTTAAGAGGCTTGCAGTGGGAAACAAAAGAGAAGAAATATTAAGTCAATTGAACTAGCCCTGAATAAAGACCCTGAAATTTTTTCATATTTTTCACACTTTCATATTGGAAGGAAGGAAACTGCTTTGATACAGCCATAAGAACAAAATGCAAATGTTCTAAAAACTTTGGTTTAAATACGTGAAGACTTTTCTATCCTTTGCAAAAACCATCTGACTTATCTCTACATACCACAGAAAGTAATCTCTTTAGAGATTTGGTTTATTGAACATAAGTGTCTTTTTGGAAGCGTATATCACATATTGGTTCAGCATCTAGAGGCACTCTATTTGGAAGCTGAATGATAATAAAAAATGATCCTGATCATCATAATATTGAGATTACTCTGCAAAGGCATGAGCTAATGTTCCAATCATTCTGTTATCCATCATACTCTATGATGGTGTTTGTTGGCTCAGTTTTGAGTTACAAATGGAAGTCTAATTACAAATAATAATTCTTCAACACAAATAGCTACTTTCCCTTCCATGAGAAGAGAAATAACTCAGTATTCATAGGCAGAATTACTTCTGTAGATAAAATGAAATATCTAAAGGAAGAAACTGTTAACAAGTTATTACACATGAGAAAAGGATTAGAAAATACTGTGAACAAAGAAAAAACAGATTTCAAATGTATTATACCTAGACCATGTGGCATCATTTTGCCTGTTTAGGAGTACTTGGTTGACATAATAAGGGTATAGCGTACCAAAGAGTTGACAGCTCTTATGGTTTGAAAATCCTAGAAACGTGATGGGGTTTTCTCAAGGTACTTGACTTCCCCATGATTTTTTTCTAGCTTTATTGAAGAATAATTGACAAATAAAACTTTATATATTTAAAATGTACAATGTGATGATTAGATATAACATTAGCACTATGAAGTAATTGCCAAGAGCAATTTAATTCACACATCCATCACCTCACATAGTTAACTCCCTTTTTTAAAAAAATTTTTTGGTAAGCACTATTACAATCTATTCTAAATGAATTTCAAGTGTACAATCCCATATTATCAACTATAGTGACCTCACTGTACAGTAGATCCTCATTCACCTTATAACTGAAGGTTTGTACCCTGTGGACTATATCTCTCCATTTGCCGCCCCCTCCCCCGCCCCCAGGCCCTGACAGCTACCATTTCTACTCTCTTTCTATGAGTTCAATTCTAATTTTTTTTAACGCACCACACATAAGTAATACAATACAAGATTTGTCTTTCTCTGCCTGGCTTATTTCACTCAGCACAATGCCCTTCAAGTTGACAAATAACATTATCTTTATCCATTCACTGCTGATAGACATTTAGGTTGTCTCTATGTTTTGGTTATTATGAGTAATACTGCACTGAACGTGAGGGTGCATATAACAATTCGAGATATTGATTTCATTTCTTTCGAATCTATATGCAGGAGTGGGATTGCTTGGTCATATGGTAGTACTACGTTTAATTTTTTGAGGAACTTCATACTGTTTTCCGTAATAGTTGTATCAATTTACATTTCTACCAACAGTATACCTGGGTTACCTTTTTCCACATCTTTGCCAACACTTGTTATCTCTTGTCTTTTTGATAACAGACATCCTAACACGTGTGAGGTGATATCTTGTGGTTTTGATTTGCTAGTTCCCTGATGATGAGTGATGTTGAGCACCTTTTCATGTACCTCTGGCCAGTTGTATGTCTTCTTTGAAAAATGTCCACTCAGTCCTTTGCCTATTTTAAAATTGGGTTATTTGGGTTTTTTGCTACTGAGTTGTAAGAGTTCCTTATCTATTTTGAATATTAACTCCTTAACAGATACACCATGTGCAAATATTTTCTCCCATTCCATAGATTGCCTTGTTTATTTTACTGACTGTTTTCTTTGCTATGCAGACACTCTTTAGTTTGATCTTGTTCTCCTTGTTTACTTTTGGGGTTCTTCTGTCTGCGATTTTTGGTGTCATATACATGAAATCACTGCTGAGACCAATATCCTGAAGCATTTTCCGGTTCTCTTCTAGTTTTATGCTGTCAGGTTCTACATTTAATCTTTCATTTCAAATAAAATTGTTTCAGTGATGTAAGACAGGTGACCAGTTTCATTATTTTGAATGTGGATATCCAGATTTTCCAACACCATTTATTGAAGAGTCTGTCTTTTCCCCATTGATGGGTATTGGCACCCCTGTCAAACATCTTTTGACCACATATGTGAGGGTTTATTTCTGGGTTCTGTTGCCTAGTTTTGGGCCAATACCATACTATTTTGATTATTGTAGTTTTGAAATTTAGTTTGAAATAAGGAAGTGTGATGCCTCCAGCTTTCTTTGTCGTTCTCAAGATGACTTTGGATATTCAAGGTCTTCGTTGATTCCATATGGGAATTTTAAGATTGAATTTTATTTCTGTGAAAAATGCTATTGGAATATTGACAGGGATTGCACTGTTGATAATAGATCACTTTGGGTGGTATGGACATTTTAACAATACTAATTCTTCCAATCCAAGAACATAGGACATCTTTCCACTGGTTTATGTCTTCTTCAATTTCTTTCCTCAATGTCTTACAGTTTTCAGCATACAGATCTTTCACTCCCTTGGTTAAATTATTCCTAAATATTTTATTATTTTTGGTGCGGTTGTAAATGGGATTGCTTTCTTACATTCTCTGATAGCTTGTTGTTATTGTATTGATTTTTTCATGTTGATCTTGTCCTCTGTAAATTTACTGAATTTTTTGACTAATTCTAACAGATTTTTGCTGGAACCTTCAAGAGTTTCCATATATAAAATCATGTCATCTGCAAACAGAGACAAGTTTATTCTTCCTTTCTCATTTGTATGTCTTTTATGTCTTTGTCTTGCCCAATTGTTCTGGCTAGAAGTTCCCATACTATTTTGAATAGAAATGAGGAGAGGTGAGGTTCCTGATATTAAAGGAAAAATTTTCAGCTTTTCACCTTTCAGTATGATGTTGTCCATGGGCTTGTCCTGTACGACTTTTATTATGTTCAGGTACATTCCTTCTATACTTCATTTGTTGACAGAAGAATGCTGATTTTTTTTCAAATACAGGCATATCTCGTTCCTTGTTTTGTTGTGCTTTGCAGATATTGCACTTTTTACAAATTGAAGGTCTGTGGCAACCATGTACAAAGGAAGTTTAAAGCCATCATTTTCCAACAGAATCTGCTCACTTTGTTACTTTGTCATACATTTGGCAATTCTCACAATATTTCAAACTTTCTCATTATGATTATATTTATTACAGTGATCTGCGATCAGTGATATTAGATGCTATTACTGTAAAACTATTATGCCTCACTAAAGCCTCAGATGAGAGCCTCTTTTAGCAATAAAGTATTTTTTCAAACAGGCACGTACATTTTGAAAGATATGATGCTATTGTACACTTAACAGATTACACTATAAATATAACTTTCACATGCACTGGTGAAGCCAAAAAAATTCTGTGAATGGCTTTATTAAGATACTCACATTATTATGGTGATCTGGAACTGAACCTACGATATCTCTGAGGTATGTCTATACTTCTTCTGCTTCTATTGAGATCCCAGGACATTTATGACCTGAGAAATCAAGGTAATCAGGAACTGGTGAAATGTGGGAAGAATTAGACTGAGGATGAGGGGAATAACTCTATTCCAAGGCCTTATATTCACTAAGTTTCTACTTCTCAAAAATTGACATGTTTCTTTTCTTCTTCTCTTTCATTATGTCACTTTATCTTACAAATAATTATTGAGTTCTTAAATAATATCTGCCAGACCCTGTCCTGTGACTGAGGATTCAATAAAGACCAAAATAGACACTGTCCTATAGATTTATGGTGAGTGGTAAGAAGGAAAGTACAGAAAGTCATGACAATAGTAGGGGAATTTGACCTAATCCTGGATAAATGACTTTATAGGAGTGGCCTTTGAACTAAGAATTGAATGATGAATAGCAGTTAATTAGGGAAAGAGGTGAGAAAAGATCCTTCCAAGAAGAAGAGGCAGAATTTCCCAGAGTTGAACTTGAGGAGATAAAAGGAGTTCAGTGAATCTGAGTAACTGAAAGATTAGTATGGCTATAGGAAAAAAAAAAAAAAAAAAGTTGAAGAGGAGAGTTTGGGAGATGAGGCTTCAGATGCAGAAAACTCTAATAGCCCTGTTAAGAATTTTGGCCTTTTATTCTAAGGTAAGTGGTAATCCATTGACAGGGTTTGGGAAAGGTGGTGGTGCTGGTGGTGGTTTTCTGATTTGAGAAGACCATTCTGGATGCACAGTAGACAATGGAATGATTAGAGGAAGGGCTAAGGTAGATGCTGATGCTGAAGCGAGCCTCTCCATAGTCAACAGAATGTGAAGTTCTATCAGTTTGATATGCTAATAGTAACAATTTCAATAGATGTCCTTGATGTTTTATTCTCCTGGGCAAGCTCTTTAACCTCTATATACATATGCTCCCTGTACAAATACTGCTATCCCATCATTGAATCCCTTTCAAATATCCTTTTTGAAGTTTGCAGCCTTAAGTCCATAATGTTCATCTTCCCTTCCCGGATGTACATACCTGATTATCATGGTTACCCTACTCCCCTGCTAACAACCAGGAAATTCTTAAAAGGGTTCTCTGTATACAATCTTACCTAAAAGAAAGCATGTAATTCTGATGTGTTACAAAACTGCTGTGAGGTGTTCCCAGGCCGTGGCTTGTGTTTGGACTCCCTGCATCCATCCTGCAATGCATTTGTTACAAACAGTAAAGTCTGGTTTTAAATTGTGAGTCTGTGGTGTTTTCTTTGTAATAATGTTGGCAAAATAAGAGATTTTAGTCATTTAACAAAAGCATGGCTAGACAGTGGCAGTGGAGAGAGAAAAGAACTCAGTCGAGAAATATTTAGAAGGGAAATTAGGAATGTGATGTTGAATGCATGATGGTCTGAGTGACATATGAGAAGAGGGTTTCAACGATGAGACCAGATTTCTTGCTTGCAGAACTGAATGACTGGTGATGCCAGTCACTGAGTTATGGGACCACTTATAAAGAATAGGAGCCAGCCATACTAAAACCTGGGTTAGGAGCATTCCAAAATAAGTGGGGGTAAACATCCCCAAAAATCTCCAAGGTGAAAAATAACATGGCCCATTCAAGTAAATGAAGAAAGGCCATCATGACTGAGGGTATGGGATTGCTAAGGGAAAGAGCAAAGCTGAGGTTCGAGGGCTAGGTTCATGCCAGATAATGTGTAGTATTGTAGGTTATCATGAGGAGTTGAGATTTTAGTCTAAATGCAATAAAAATGTAATAGTGTAAGGCATGTGAGTTTGTAATTTGACTTACATACTATGAATATTATTTTGTGGTTTGTAGTAAAATCAATTGAGGAAGTAAAACAGTACAAACAGGAGAAAAGTTGTTTTGGAACACAGGCAAGACATAATGATGACCTGGATGAAGAGGTGGAAGAGGATACAAGAAAAAAGTGCAAGGAATTAAGAGATAGTTTGAAGATAAAAATTCATAGATCATGCTAAGGTTTATATGAAGAAGTAGGGCAAGTTGTTAAGAGAAGGGGGAAAAAAATCAAGGAAATACCTCAGGTATCTTAGTAAGTGGTGAAACAGAGCAGTGGGGAATACCAAAAAGCTTCCTGAAGAAACAAATTGAAGGTCACAGTTTGGATATGTTAAGTAGGAGATGTCTGTGAAACAGTGAAGTAGAGATGTGAAGCATCTCTTGTAAAGTAAATGTGAGGCTGAAGTCCATGATAAGATCTGCTTTCAAGATGCATGCCTCCATGCCAAAGTATGTGTTTTAAATCCGTGGAAATGATGGCAAACACTTTAAAGAGAGGATTGAAAAGAAAGAGAATTAGATCCAAATGAGTTCTTAGGTCAAAAACAATAAAAAAAAAATCTGAAAAAGAGCAATTAGTGAGAGAGAAGGAAAACAAGGAGAGAGTACAATCACAGAGGCCAAAGGAAGAGAGGAGGTGAGAGTGTCTTTCCATATTGAATCCTATTGTGAAGTAGAGCAAGATGAGGATAAAAAAGGTACATTGTATGAGTAACAAATATTTTATGTTGACAAGAACAGATTAAATAAAGTGATGATGGAAACTGAACAGTAAGGAGAGGAAAAATGACTAGTGTTGAGGATGTTGAGACTATGTGATGAAAACTCAGCAGTTTGACTAAGTAGAGAAAAACTGAGGGTCACGGATATTTTAGTTGAAAGATTCTAATGTGATATATGTAATCTGAGGGGACTAATCTGTCAGAAAAAGAAAGACTGTTAAATCTGAAGAGAAAGGATAATTTAAGAAATAAAGTCCTCACAAAGGTAAAAATGGAGGGAATGGACTTTGGTAAAATGAAGTGCACTTTGTTCATCATAAAAGAAAATAGAAGAAAATGACAGGGGCAAGTATAGATAGATTTGTGGGTGAAAAGAAGAGAGAGCTTCCAAGTTATGGCTTCTATTTTCTTATTCAATCATTAAAATAAAACAACTGAAATTTATAAGAAGACCTAGATGAAAGCGTTAATAAATTCCACATTTACAGTCAAGGTGAAGGAGAATAGCTAGAGGATCAGGAAGAAAACTCGGAGTAAATGGTGTCATGAGAGCCCTACATAAACATCCATTTGTATTAGGGGTTAAGAGAGGAAACCAAAGACATACAACATCATCATGTGAAAGCCATTGGAAAGAGAATGAAAAAAAGAATATAGGGAATGTAGGAGAAGATTCCTGTGAGCTCCAGATAATTAATTATTATAGACTGCATAATTTGTGTCTTTTAGTTTTTAACTTATTAAACATAAAAGGGCCTTTATATTGTAAAAAGCACCCAAGTGTTATGACTTTGTATGGGAATAATCATTAAATCAGCTACCCCTAACTAATTGTTAGAAACACCATATGTAAGAAATACAGACATATATTAGAGATGCATAGCTGGGCAAATGGTGTTAATGGCAACAAACATGTTTTTCAATATGCTTTTCTGAGTTCTTAGAAATGCCTTTGACAAAAAGGTTAATGAGAATCTTCTAAAACATAAAAAAATGTTGATTGTAATGATATTATAATTATTTAAGTATACTTTTTTTTATGCATTTCTGAGTTTTTCAAGTTGGTTACTTATTAGAGCTGATCTAAATGACATTTTATAACAATGTTTTCCTTATTGAGGGAATATTAACCTTTTTAAACATCTTGCATTTTATATATATATACACACATCTATATATATACATATAAAAAGTCTGTAAGCAATTATTATTTAACAGGATTAGATCTTATTTCTAAAGTCCTACACTAATAGAAGGAAAATAACAATTAGAGCCAACTGAATTCACAGTCAAAATATTGCCTTAACTACCTACTGCAAACATTTGCAATGTTTCGATTTCAAAAAGAAACAGAATATTCAATTCAGTTCTGGTATCACAACCAATATTTTTAGTTACTGAAGTTTCTACATTAAGATTTAAGAAACTATTTGGAAGATGAATGATCATGAATTGAGGAAACAGACCTTTCCCCCTGCCCCCTCTATCAAATCCTTTGCTTAATTCATTGGCTATAGCAATAGAGTGTGGCTTTTTTTCCCTCTTATCTCTTATAACCAAATATCTCTTATACCTGAAAAAACACTAGATTAATATATTCACATCCATTTTCCTTCTTAATACATGAAATCCTACTAGAGAGAATATAGTACATGTGGGGAAAAAGATCCATTCACTCAACAAGCATTAACTGAGTGTCTGCCTTTTGCTAAAGCACAAGGATGATATTCAGGATACAATGATGAACAAGACAGACAAGATTTTATTCTCGAGCAGCTTATATTTTAATGGAAAGGAAAGAAAATACATGAGTAAATAATGATAATAATAAAACAATTTAAGATGGCAGTAAGAACTAATATGAAATAACAGTGTAATAAAATAGAAAATGACTTCACCATCAGGGTATTTTAGCTAGAATAGTCAGGGAAGGTATCCCGGAGAAAGTGATTTTTAGGTAGAATTTGAAGGATTAGAAGGAGCCCGTTATTTGAAGATAGAGCAACCTAGATAGAAGAAAGTGCAATAGTAAAAGCCCAGGTAGAAAAAAGCTTAGAATACTCAGTGACACTAAAATAAAATAAAGGCAGTGCATCTAAATAATGTGTGATCAAGGGGAGAGTAAAACGAGATTAGGTCAGAGAGGTAGGCCAGATCATGTAGCACCCTTTGGAACATAATGAAAGAGAAAGCCATTGGGGCTCAAAGAAGGGGAGGTAAGAGATTCTGATTTACTTAAAAAAAATCATTCTTCCTCTTCTGTGAAGAAACTGGATTACAGGAAGACAACAGTGAAGGCAAGGAGATCAGTTAGGCTTTTTCAGTGGTCTTGGAAAGTAGTAAGTGGCTTGGAGTGCTGCACTGACAGAATACATCTCAGAGGTAGAAAGGCAATAGGTTTATACATAGATTCAAGCTGAAGAATGAGGGAAAGAGAAGTATTAAAGAAATAGGTATTTGGTGATACCATTTATTAAGATGATGAAAAATGAGGAAGTACTAGCTTTTTGGAGGGGGTACCAAGAGCACTCTATGAATCCTAATGCTCTCCTTTGGTCCTTTCTAGGACCCAAAGTGGGTCCATATTCACCCACTTTATGAATATACTCTGTGTCCTACTTTATGAATATATTCTGTGTCCTATTTTCTTATTCAGTTCAAGCTGCTATAACAAGAATACCATAGACTGGATGGCTTATAATTAAATATTTATTTCTCACATTTCTGGAGTCTGGGAAACCCAAGACCAAAATATCAGAAGATCCAATGTCTGGTGAAAACCCCCTTCCATGTTCACAGATGGCCACCTTCTTCTTGCATCTTCACATGGTGTAGAGTAAAGAAAATCTCAGTCTCTTTCCCTTCTTACAAGGACACTAATCCCATCAGGGGGGCTTCACTCCCATGACTTCACCTTAACGTATTTACTTCTCAAAGGCCCCATAGACTAATACCATTCCATTGGGAGTTGGGGTATCAACATTTGAATTTTTGGTGGGGTGGAACACAAACATGAAGTCCCTAACACTTATCCATTGCAAAACTAAAATTTATTCATATTTTACAAGGAATTTTATTCCTCCATGACTTTCATGCACTTTATTTAACTTTCTATGGTTCCCTTCCATCACCCCTGAATATCTGGTAACTTTTCTTCCTTTCAGATGCAGTTGAAAAAGCGTCTGTATGAAGCTTACCTTGATATTCCCAGGAATAGTTAATGACTCCTCGGTAAGACAGCTTTTTAACTTATATGGTATTATTAAGTGATATTTGATTTATATTGTAAAAAATAAGTATTTATATGGCCATCATTCTGGGACCAATCTTCTTAAAGGTAGACTTCATATTTAATATTCCTTGCAAAACAAACAGCATAATGGCTTATGTGATCAATAAATGGTTACAATATACAGACTCTAAAATCCAGGTATTTTGCAAGACATTGGTGTAGGTTGGGTCATGTCCACATTGGTTTTTTTTAAGTAAATGAACACCATGTCAGAAACTGTGTAATACAGTCAACTCTAATCCTTGCAAAAACTTTGTATACATAAAGGAACTAAGGCTAAGAGAGACTGAATAAATTGTTCAGGCTCATATACTAAGTAACAAGGCCAAAATCTGATAATCATCCTACCACGAGTCAACATTCTCTGTAATACACCAATGTTTCTCATAGAATTCTCAGGTTGTAATGTCCAATATGGTAGCCAAAAGCAACACTTTGCTATTGAACCCTTGAAATATGATTTATCTGGACAGAAATATGATATGTATGTAAAATACACTCCAGATTTTGAAGTTAGCATGAAAAACAATGTAAAAAATTAATTAGTATGTTGTTTACATGCTGAGATAATATTTTGTGATACATTAGGCTAGATAAAGTTTATTATTAACATTAAATTTCCTAGTTTCTTTTTACCTCTTTTAATATGGCTACTAAATTTTTTTAAATTACATATGTGGTTTTCATTATATTTCTATTGGACCACACTGTTGTAGCACCTTTCTCATACTAAGTCTGAGAAAGGACATGTCCATGCACAAATACAAATAACAATAATAAAATGAAGGATATGATCACTATCTTAAGAGAGAGATGAGTAAAGTGCTTTAGGATTTCACTAATAGGAAAATCCTTTGTAACTGATGGGAATACAGGAAGGTAAAACTGACTTGAAGAATGGATTTGATTTTAATGAAAAGAGATAAGGTGAAATGGCTTTTAAGCAAGAAAAAAATATAGCAATTGTAGGAATTAGGCAAGGACAATAGCAAGAAATTAATATAGTTTTGTAGAACATTGAGTTAGAAGTAGGGGAGCCATAGGACTTAGGAAAGTTATATTGGGGGGCTCTCAAAGTCAGAGAGAAGAAAGCAGACTTTCTTCTGATAGCTATGAGAAGTTATAGAAGGTTTTTATTCATTTGTTTATTTTTAAAAAGGAAAGTAACATGACTGGAGCTTTTGTAGTATAGCAGATGGATTGGCAGGCAAAGAGAACTGAGATAGAAACAATCGAAAACTTGTGCAGTAGTAAAACAGAGTAGTGATGAAAATCTGAACTATGACTTCAGCAGTAAAAATGAAAATTAGGAGACTGTGGTAAACTGTAACAATAAGTGCCACCCAATGAATGACACTTGACAGTATCCATATTTTTGTGGAATCTCTTCCTAAATAGATTATGGAATTGGTTTATAATTTGTTTTGTCCAGAGGGATGTCAGCAAACAAGCCACAAACACAAACAGAAGTTTGATTAGCATCTGCACATCTCTTGAAAATCTGAGACCACTGTGTTGTGATGATAACTGGGAAGGCCACATGGAGAGATCTAATTGGCCCTAGCCATTCTAACCATGTGAGTTGACCTACCAGCTAACTGTTAGTTGAATGATTGTTCCAGAGCTAAATCAGCAGAAGAACTACTTAGTGAACCATAGACATATGAGACATAATAAATTATTGTTATTCAGCAATAATGAATTGATATAGAGAGGAGAGATGCAATAGATTTGGTGGAGATGATTCTACAGAAATGGTAGCTAATCAGATGTAGGGGAATAGAGAAAAAGAAGAATCAAAGAGGACTCTATGATTTAAAGTTTAGTGAGTGGAACAATGACAATGGCATTATCATGCATAGTGCAACCTAGAGGCAGATTGATTTAGGGAAACTGAAGAGCTAATATGGAATATACTGAGTTCGGGCTATAAAAAAATTAGATATGAAGAAAGAAGAAGAGAGACTTGGAAGCTTTCAACAAAGAAATGATAGCTTCAGAAATGGCACACAAAAGATTTAACAACTAATTTAGCACAGACACCAACCAGTCGGAACAGATACCATTCATAAGCAACTAGTATGTGTAGGCCATTTCACTCTGGTGGGATTATCAGGCCTAGAGAGCTGGACCCTTAAAAGTTGACAAGGTACCAATAGACATGTTGAATCCAATGTTATAACTCTGCAGTCTATATGATAGGGCAGGTAGTAGGGAACATATAAAGAGTTACCTTCAACATAGGGAGAGGAGTTTAATTACCAAAGAAAGGTATTCAAAAACAAATAGGAAGGAAAATTTGCAAGGAGGACAAGAGACTAACTGAATGTACATGAATATTAGAAACAGAATAGGAGAGAAGACTGACTAAATAGTGGATGACATACGGCTGATGGTGATACAGAGTTGAGAGTTAGAGAAGAGAACATTTGAACTTCATACTTGACCCAAGGTTCCAAATGTTAAAATGTAATGGTTAAGACTAGGACCTTAGGAGTTAGACTAAGCATTGTTTAAATCCTGACCTTACCATTTATCTGGTGTGTGATCCTGGAAAGTAACCTCTCTAAATTTATCTGTAAACTAGAAAAAGTAGTATGTACCTCATAGAGTTGTTATGATGATTAAATGGATTAACACATATAAAGCTGTTATCCCAGTGGATGGATACAGTAAAAGCTCAATGTATTTGGTTGCTGTAATATTGTTATTATTTTATTGCTATTTTTACTTCTGGTACTATTCAAACTGCTAGAAACTCATGTTCTCTTCCCACTTTCACTTATCATTACTTGGACATTCTGTCTTTCCATTCCACTATTCCCAAATTCTAATAATACTTTCTACATCTCAGACATATTTTTATCCCCCAGAGGAACAGATGGTGATAAGAAAGAACGAGCAATGTTTTCCACCTGCAATTTTTTCCCCATTCTCTTCTCTTTTTTTAAAACTCTTTAGAGCTTCTGGCAGTCTACATGTTAGTTTTGAAACAACTTTTCCTCATTGCCTCATTAGTTATCTCTGAACTGTTCTTTAAGTAACAAATAAGTGTTTTTCATAAAGCATTTAAAAATATTATTAAAATAAAGGACAACTTGCAAACACAATTTGGGGGACTTTATTAGCATCCTAGCATAGGTGGAGATATGCAAACATATAATAAGCTTCTACCAAGGATCAGCCATTGTCATAGGTTTTCTCATTTAATCTTAATTTTCATCTCAGTCAATCTAAAGAGTTATAAACTTCACAGCAGAGGAATTAAAACAACTAAAGTATATTTATATCATGGGAAGTAAACAATGCAAACAAATTCTTGACATCTTTGGCATCAAAACAAAACAAAAAAATAAGAACTTGAAATAGTTGTTATGTCTACTTCCCATTATAGTTTTCCTAAAATGGTTCTCCTCAGAGAAGCTATTCATAATTAGTGATACTAATATCAATGCTCTGTTGCCCACACCTCATTTTTTCTGGATTGCTCTAAATAGAGGAAATTTCTTTTTATTTTAAAGCTCTTATGGTTACTATAATGTGCTAAATAAGATGTCTTGGGAATTCCTAAATAATATTAAATAGGATATTTGGTAATAGCTTAACAACAAAGCAGTACTTTTTAGGGAGTATTTATATTTGAAAATTTATATTTGAAGTTTCAATAAAACATATCCAATGTTAAGAAGAAAAAAATTGTTAGCTCAGACTTACCCGTAAGGTTTATTCTCAGGATAATAAGTCACATGTGAAGGTTAGAGAAATGAAGGCAAACATAATGAAGTTTGCATACCACATTCTGAAATGAGAGAAACATTTTGAGCCAAGCCTCAGACGCATTTCAAACACAAACAGTATATGCTGCTGGAAACTGAAACTTGAGTTGTCAACAAACCTAAAACAGATTGTGAGACTCTGAACTATATCAAAGCATATGACAGAAACCACCTATTTCAAGAAAAAAGGGAGGGGGGAACTATATGATACACAAAAACCATTAAAATAACTTACCACATCGACTTCCCTAAAGTCAGCAGTCTCTCAAATCCACAGTTCAGTCATTTCAATTATAAAACAACAAAGTCACACAGTTCTGATTTTGCTTTCTCTTCAGTTAGGAAAAAAATGCTGAATTTAGGACTTTATAGATTTCCTATAATACTCTTCCTTTCAGTAGGTGGTCTTACAATCCTGCTCTAATTCTCCAAATCCAATTTGTACAAAAAGTCTAATCTGAGCTCCACAACAGCACCAGATTGGCCACTATAACTCCTGTTTCCTGAGCAAACCACTCACTTCCCTCCGCCAGCTCAGTCAGCTGCCCTGCCACCTACTCTAATTACACTGTACCTTCTCAGTTGCTTGCTTTCTCTTTGTCTTCCTTTCTTATTCTCAATATCCTCTCCCAATCTCAGCCAGTCTTTTTTTCCTGAACCATTTATATCAATCTATAGGAAAAAAACAAACAACCTTTTGCTAAAATAACCTTAAAGACACAGATTAGAATATGATTGCGTCAAATTAGTTAAATAAGTGTGACTAGAATGTAAACAAAATCTCTAAACCAAAAATCTAATTTTGAATCCAAGCTTTGCTATCTACTATGTGAACCTTAGAGAAACATTAAAGTCTATAGATTGCATTTAGGTTTTCATTTAGAAAATGGGAATCATAGTACTGTTGATAAATGATAAAAATACAAAAAATAATTAACAACTAGCAATATGCATTGAGTGTTACTATGTGCCATTTCCATGTGTTATTACTTTTGACTCCTCACAGATATATAAATTCAGGATAGAATTACGATTATATTCAGTCCTAAAAGAAGAAAACTGAGGCACTGAGAAATTAAGCAATGCAATTTGTCCATGAACATATTTTAGTAAATGCTGAGACTGAAATTCAAAACCAAACGATCTAACTCTGTAGTGAGACTTTAGCCACAATTCAGTCTTTTTAATCTCCCTCATTGGGTTGTTCTAAAAAATCAAAAAAAAAAATTGTATGTGAAGATATTCTGATATCTGGAAATTTCTGTTTAGCTAATATTACTATGCTCAGAAGATTGGAGAAGTAGTAAGAGTTATTCTCAAATTTCCTGTTTTTCTAATTTTCATTTTAAATAAATTCATTTTTCTGTTAGTTTTTATTCCTAATATCATATTCACCCACAGAATATATTGTTGTTTATAAATATTCAGTGCTCCTCCCTGCAGGTGAAATATATATCCCTGTCCTATTGAATTCAGGAGTGCTATTGTGATTTGCTTTGGCAATGAGATGCAAACAGAAGTAATGTTTTACTTTGGGGCTTCTATATGGTAAAAAATGTGTCAATATCTTTCTGTGACAGAATGTAAAGTGACTGATATGAATAATCCCTTGTTGATCTGAGATGAACAAGAGAAATAAACTTTGCTATTGTAAGGCACTGAGAATTTTTAGTTCTTTGTTACTGCAGCATAACTTATTCTATCCTGATTGATACAACCATTAAGTTCCCTTAAGATATGTGATTCATAAAACATTCTTATATGACATTTTCTTTCTCTTGGGATGTAGGAAGTCAAGGGAAGAATAAACCGTAAGATCAGAGAATGTTAACCTTGAGAGAGACTATTGGAATAAACTAGTCCAGTGGTTTCCAGATTTTAAATAATAACTAAAATTTCAAAACATTGTATAAAAACATATTTTAATATATAGTCATGAAATTGTAGCTTTATAAAAAATCTGCGATTAATTGTAATGTCCCTTTTTTTTGGTAATTTGAAAACACGTATCTAAATATAATCATCTTGCTTTATTGATATAGAAAATAAGACCAAAGAACAAGACAATTAGCATTTACATTAGAGAAATAACCACTCTAAAAAGTAACAAAACTAACATGACATCAGCATCATGGTGGTATGCATTGTTCCTTTTTTCTCTCCCCTTTGATTTACAACTAATTGGACATCCATAACCAAACAAAAGTCCTCTGCATTTTATACCAGGATACTAGGAGATTTCTACCCACCTGTGCATTCAAAGTAGGTAGATAGGACCTCAGATGGGGCTGCAGATCCAAGGGAGTGGATGAGTCTGCTTTACTCTCACTTGCTCCAATTGGGAGAAAGGGAACCTGGAGAACACACAATTGGGTGGACCCTCACAGGAGACAGAGAATTTGTGGAGGTCCAGCCAGCCTGATGGGGGAACCCAGCATGCCACTAGAGCAGGACTGAGACAAGTTTGGAGACAGAGGAGAGGCAGGAACCTGCTGAGGCAGCCCCCCTCTCCAAGATGACCCTAAACAACACTGGACTTTTAGCAGTGGAAGTAGCTACCTCTGTGTTAGAGGAGGAGGAAGGCAAAAGTGGTGAGTGTCAAACTTCCCAGATGCAGGTGAGTTGCAGCTGGAGGGTCCCAATTCTCTCCAGCAGACCTGGAGTTCTGAGGAGGGAACCTCCATGACTGGGGGGTTGGGGAGGAAGAGGAAAGGAAAGGGGGCAGATAAGACTATCAAAGGGCATTGAAGGAACATGTTTCCTGCTATCTGCTTCAGGACTCTGGGAGGCCCCACTCTAGGATGCCCCTACCAGGCCATGGCACCCCTAAAGTTTCAGTTCCTAAGCCCAAGCCTCCTCCCATTCTGATGCCAGCTCTTTTTAAAACTCCCAAGCACAGCCCCAAGAGCCAGCTTCTATAGGAGAAACCTAAAACTTGAGCTACAGTGCCACCTTTTGGAAAACAAAAGAAAGTTTTCTAATTGCCAGCCTGATGAGCTGTAACAGCCAAAGCAAACAAATCCTTAACTAAGAAAAGTGCTTGCTACTTCAACTGCGAAAGTAGAGGCACATATCGTCAAACACTGTGAAAAATCAAGGGATATGGTATCACAAAAAGAAAATGATAATTCCCCAGGAACTCAAAGGCACAGTATACTGAGATCTGATAAAGAATTCAAAGTAGATGTTATGAAGAAATTCAATAAACTATAAGAAAACTCAGAAAGGCAAGTCAATGAACTCAGGAACAAAATTAATGACCATAAAGGATTCTTTACAAAAGAAACTGAATTTTTTAGGAACCAAACAGAAATTCTGAAGCTGAATAAATCAATGAATGAAATAAAGAATTCATCAGAGAGCAAAGGTAACAGAACAGATCAGATGGAAGAAAGAGTAAGTGACTGGGAGGATAAGAATTTAGAAATGATTCAGTTAGGAGAAAAGAACTAAGATTTTTTAAAAATGAAGAAGCCCTGTGAACCCTAAGAACTTGATCAGAAAAGCAAATATAAGAATAACTGGTGTACCAGATGGAGAAAAGAGGGAAAAGGGGAGTTTATTTAAAAAATTATAGCTGAGAACTTTCCAAACCTGGGGAAGGAATTAGACATAAAAGTCCATGAAGCTAATAGAACACCATGTTATCTCAATACAAAAAGTCTGTTTACAAGACACATTATAATGGAACTGTCAAAAAAATCAATGACAAAGAAAGAATCCAAAAGGCAGCCAGGGAAAACAATGAAAGTAATCTACAAAGGAATCCCCATTAGGCTATCAGGGGATTTCTCAGAAGAAACTCTACAGGGCAGGAGAGAGTGACATGACATATTCAAAGTGTTGAAAGATTGAAAATTACCAGCCAAGAATACTTTACCTGGCGAAGTTATCCTTCAGACATAAAGGAGATACAAACAAAAGGTGAAGGAGTTCACCACCACTAGACCTGACTTATAAGAAATGTTAAAAAAAACTCTTCAAGCTGACATGGAAGGATGCTAATTAGTGACACAAAAACGTATGAAAATACACAACAGTTTAGTAAAGGTGAAAAATAGACAATCACAATTAGAAAACTGTAACTCTATATTAGAATGGTGTGTTAGCCATTTAATTATAGTACAAATGTTAAAGGAAAGAATAATTTAAAATAACTATAACCACTACAATTTTGTAATGAATTCACAGTACAACAATAGGAAAATTTGGCATCAAAAATATAAAAGAAGTAAAAGGATGGAAACTTTATAGATGAAAAAAGAGAAGTTGTTATCAGGATAAAAGGGACTATTTTGTTCCTATGAGATGTTTTGTGTAAGCCTCATGGTAACCCAAAAGCAAAAATCTACCATAGGGACACAAAACATAAAAAGGAGGGATTGAAAAAATCACTAGGGAAAACCACCAATTTACAAAGGTAGGCAGAAACAGAAGAAAAAGAAAAATTGAGATGAAAAACAAGCAGAAGATGAATAATAAGATGACAGTAGTTAAGTCCTTACATACCAATAATCATTGTAAATGTAAACATACTGAATTCACCAATCAAAAGGCACAGAGAGGGATGGGAAAACCAAGACCCAACTATATGCTGCCTACAGGAGACTTATTTCGGGTCAAAGTGACATACATAGGCTCAAAGGATAGAAGAAAATATTCCAAATAAGTGAAAACCAAAAGAAAGTGGGGTTAGCTATACTTATATCAGACAAAATAGACTTAAAGCCCAAAACAGTAACAAGAGACAAAGAAGGTTATTAGATAATGACAAAGGGGTCAATACTTCAAGAAGATATAACAATTGTAAATATACGTGCACCCAACATGAGAGCACTAAAATATATTAAGCAAATACTAAAAGATCTAAAGTGAGAAACAGACAACACTACAATAATAGGAGACTTCAATATGCTACTGTCAGCAATGGATAGGTCATCCAGACAGAAAACCAATAAGAAAACATTGGATTGAACCATACTTTAGAACAAATGGACCTAACAGACATTTATAAAACATTCCACCCAACAGCAGCAGAATACACTTTCTTCTCAAATGTACATGGACAGTCTCCAGGATAGATCATATAATAGGACATAAAACAAATCTTAGCAAATTTAAAAACACTGAAATCATACCAACTATCTTTTTTGACCATGATGGTATGAAACTAGAAATCAACAAGAGAAAAGCTGTAAAGTCTACAAATATGTGGAAACTAAACAACACATTTCTGAACAACCAGTGAGCTGAAGAAGAAATCAAAAGGGAAATAAAAAATTATCTTGAAACAAATGAAAATGAAAATACAACATATCCAAATGTATGGTATGCAGCAAAAGCAGTTCTGAGAGCAAAGTTCATTGTGATAAATGCAGATATTAAGAAATTAGGAAAATCACAAATTAAAAAATCTAACTTTAATATCTCAAGGAACTAAGAAAAAAGAACAAAGTAAGCCCAAAGTTAGCATAAGGAAGGAAATAATAAGGCCAGCATTATCCTGACATCAAAGCCAGATAAGGACACACAAAAAAGAAAACTGTAGGCCAATATCCCTGGTGAATATAGATGTAAAAATTCTCAACAAAATATTAGCAAACTGAATTCAAGAACACATTAAAATGATTATACCTCATGACCAAGTGGGATTTATCCCTGGGATGCAAGAATGGTTCAACATATACAAATCAATAAATGTAACATATCACACTAATAAAATGAAAGATAAATATCACAGTCATCTCAATAGATGCAGAAAAAGCATTTGACAAAATACAACATCCTTTCACGATAAAAATACTCTACAGATTGGGCACAGAAGGAACATACCTCAACATAATAAAGGTCATACAGAAGAAACACACAACTAAC
The DNA here is from genome assembly GCF_963924675.1 of Phocoena phocoena. Classification (NCBI taxonomy): domain Eukaryota; kingdom Metazoa; phylum Chordata; class Mammalia; order Artiodactyla; family Phocoenidae; genus Phocoena; species Phocoena phocoena. Next base: position 91,628,626 of record NC_089219.1, on the reverse strand, counting down.
ATAATCAATGGAGAAAAATTGAAAGCTTTTCCTTTAAGATCAAGAACAAGACAAAGATGTCCACTCTTATCACTCTTATTCAAATAGTAGAAGTTCTAACTAGAGCAATTAGATAAGACAAAGAAATAAAAGACATAAAATCTGAAAAGAAAAAGCGAAACTGTAGCGATTAGCAAGTGATGTGACCTTGTATATTGAAAATCCCAGAGACTCAGCCAAAAAAAAATTGGAACTAGTCAATTTCAGTAAAGTTGCAGGATACAAAATTAACATACAGAAATCAGCTGTATTTCTATACACTAATGATGAACCATCTAACAAAGAAAGAAATCTATCCCATTCAAAATAGCATGAAAAACAACAAAATATTTAGGAGTAATTTTAACCAAGAAAGTGAAAGATCTGTACAACAAAAACTATAAGAATTTGCTGAAAGAAACTGAAGAAGACACAAACAAATGGAAAATATCCTGTGTTCATGGATCAAAATAATTAATAGTGTTAAAATATCCATACTACCCAAAGCCATCTATAGATTCATCACAATTCCCATCAAATACCAATGGCATTCTTCACAGAAATAGAAAAAAAAAAATCCTAAAATTTGTGTGGAACCACAAAAGACCCTAAATAGCAAAAACAATACTGAGGAAATAGAACAAAGCTAGAGATATCACACGTCCTGATTTTAAACTATACTATAAAGCTATAGTAATAAAAACAGTATGGGACTGGAACAAAAATAGACACTTGGACCAACGGAACAGAATAGAAAGCCCAGATTTAAACCCCCTAAATATACAGTCAACTACTATTTCAGAGGAGAGCAAAGAACACCCATGGGGAAAGGAGAGTCTCTTCAATAACTGGTGTTGGGAAAACTGGATAAACACATTCAGAACAATAAAATTATACCCCTATGTTACACCCCATGGGAGCTCAATAAAGATTTATTGAATTTTAAAAAAGATTACAATATGCAATATTTCTATCACATCTCAGAATCTCTTTGTAGTCAATTCATCTACCCAGACCTGGTCCCTTGGGCCTCATTCATCAGGTAGTTGTCTTATAGTTTTGTTTTTACATTACTTTATAAAAATGTAGTCACAAAGTATGTGACTTCCTGAGTCTGGCTTCTTTTATTGAACATGATACATCTGAGATAAAGCCATACTGTTCCATGTATCAGTCATCACTATTTTGTATACAGGTACTACAAAAGTTGAAGAACATTCGAGTTGTTTCCATTCTGGAGGATGATGTATAAAGCCACTGTAAATGTTTACATGCAGGGTTTTTTGTTCAAATTTTTGTACTGTTACACATACATCAAAATTTACCATCTTAATTTTCTAAGCATACAGTTCAATGGTATTAAATACAAACATAATATTGTACAACCATCACCACCATTGATCTCCATAGCTATTTTTGTCTTGCAAAAGTGAAATTCTGTTCCAGTTAAACTCCCCATTCCTCTCTCCACTCAGCCCCTGGCAATCACTGTTCTATTTTATGTCTCTATGATTTTTATTACTACAGGCACCTCATGTAAATGGAATCATATGGCACTTGCCTTTTTGTGACTGGCTTGTTTCATTTAGCATATTGTTTACCCTGCAAGGTTTATCTCTGTTGTAGTATATCACAGAATTTCCTCCCTTTTTAAGGCTGAATAATATTCCATGTATATACCATATGATTCTTATTCATTCATCTGTCAATTGACACTTGTGTTTCTTCCACCTTTTTTTTTTTTTTTTTTTTTTTTTGCAATATGCAGGCCTCTCACTGTTGTGGCCTCTCCCGTTGCAGAGCACAGGCTCTGGACATGCAGGCTCAGTGGCCATGGCTCACAGGCCCAGCCGCTTTGCAGCATGTGGGATCCTCCCGGACCGGGGCACGAACCCGTTTCCCCTGCATCGGCAGGTGGACTCTCAACCACTCCGCCACCAGGGAAGCCTTCTTCCACCTTTTGGCTGTTGTGAAGTTATATTGCTGCTATGAACATGGGTGTACAAATATCACTTTGAGATCCTGCTTTCAATTTTTTGGATATTCACACAGAAATGGAATTGCTGGATGGTATGATAATTCTACTTAAATTTTTTTTTAGGAACTGCCATACTGTTTTCCACAATGGCTATACCATTTTAGATTCCCACCAGCAGAGCACAAGGTTCAATTTCTCCACATCCTTATCGACACTTGCTGTTTTCTGTTTTTTTGATAGTAGCCGTCTTAGTGTGAGGTGGTATCTCATTCTTGTTTTGATTTGCATTTTCCTAATGATTAGTGATGTTAAGCATCATTCCACATGCATAAATTATGGGCTGTCTTCTTTGGAGAAAAGTCTATTTAATCCTTTACCCATCTTTCAATTGGGTTGCTGTTTGTTGTTGAGTTTTAGTAGTTCTCTATGTACTTTGGATATTAATCCTTTATTAGATACATGACTTGCAAATATTTTCTCCCATTATGTGGATGGATTTTTCCTCTATTGATAGTATCTTTTGATGTACAAATTTCAAACATTTTCATGAAGTCCAATTTGCCTGTTTTTTGTTACCTGTGCCTTTGGTGTCACATATAAGAAATCATTGCTAAAAAAAAACATTGTGAAGTTTTTGTCCTATATTTTCTTCTAAGGTTTCATTGTTTTAGCTCTTAAATTTAGGTCTTTGATCCATTTTGATATAATTTTTGTATATAGTGTTAGGTAGGTGTCCAAATTCATTCTTTTATGTGTGGCTATCCAGATTTTCCAGCATCATTTGTTAAAAAGAATATTTGCCCATTGAATGGTCTTGGCAACCTTGTCAAAAACCGTTTCACCATATATGTAACACGTTCATTTCTGGGCTCTCTATTTTATTTCATTGGTTTATATGTCTGTTTGTATGACATTACCACACTGTTTTGATTACTGTAGGTTTGTAGTAGGTTTTGAAATCAGGAAGTGTGGGTACTCCAGTTTTGTTCTTCTTTCAAAAGATTGTTTTGGCTATTTGAGGTCCCTTAAGATTCCATATGAATTTTAGGATGGGTTTTTCTATTTCTCAAAAAAAGTAATTGGGATTTTGATAGGAATTGCATTGAGTCTGTAGATCACTTTCCATAGAATTTACATTTCAACACCATTAAATCTTCCAATCCATGAACATGGGATGTGTTTCAATTTATTTATGTCTTTAATTTCTTTCAGCAACGTTTTGTAGTTATCATTGTACAAATCTCTCATCTCCTTTGTTAATTCCTAAGTATTTTATTCTTTTCATGCTACTTTAAATTAAATTGTTTTCATAATTTCCTTTTCAGATTGTTCGTTATTAGTGTATAGAAATGCAACTGAGCTGGTTCACTTTGTTGTATAGCAGAAACTAACACAACATTGTAAAGCAATTATACTCCAATAAAGATGTAAAAAAAAATGCAACTGATTTTTGTATGTTGATTATTTTATCCTGCTACTTTGCTAAATTTATTACTTCTGACAGTTTTGTGTGTGTGTGTGTGTGTGTGTGTGAAATCTTTAGGGTTTTCTAAGTAAGATCATATCTACAACTTAATAGAAAAAAACAGATAACCCAATTTCAAAATAGGCAAAAGACCTGAAGAGACATTTTTTCAAAGAAGACATACAAATGGGCAACAGGTACGTGAAAAGGCGCTCAATATCACTAATCACCAGAAAAATGCAAATCAAAACCACAATGAGATCACCCACTTTACACCTGTTAGAATGGCTATCATTAAAAAGACAAAAGATAATAAATGCTAGCAAGAATGTGAAGAAAAGAGAAGGCTCATACACTGTAGGTAGAAATGTAAACTGGTAGTCACTATGAAGAACAGTATGAAAGTTCCTCAAAAAATTAAATACATCTACTATATGGTCTACTAATCCCACTTCTGGCTATGTATTCAAAGTAAACAAAACCATTATCTAGAAGAGGTATCTCTACTCCTATGTTCATTGCAGTAGAACCAAAATGGCCATTAAAAAATTAATGGATCAAGAAAATGTGATATATGTATATATGTGCATAAACACACACACACATACATACACATACATAATATTCCATGGTGTGTGAATGAGCTTGGGGGTATTAAAGAAACCAGACAGAAAAAGACCAAATACTGCATGGTATCACCGTATATTTTCTATATCAAAAAAAAAAAAAAGTTGAACTCATATGCAGAAAGTAGGAAAAGTGGTTGCAGGGGCTGGATGGAGGGGGGGAAATAGAGAAACACTGGTAAGAAAAAGTACAGACTTTCAGTTATAAAATGAATAAGGACTGAGGACATAATGTATAACATGATGACTATAGTTGGTAACATCGTATTGTATAATTGAAATTTGCTAAGAGAGTAGTATGTAAATGTTCTCACCAAAACAAGATAAAACAAAAAAATGTGATATGATGGGTGTTAATTAAATCAATGTGGAAATTCCCTTCACAGTGTATATATATCAAATCACCATGTTGTATACATTATCTTAGAATTTTGTCAATTATATCTCAATAAAGCTGAAAAAAATCATATTATCTGTGAACAGAGATACTTTTACTTCTTCCTTTTCAATTTGAATGCTTTTTATTTTTTTCTTGCCTGATTGCTCTGGTTAGAACTTCCAGCACTGTGTTGAACAGAAGTGGCAAAAGTGGACATCCCTGAGTTGTTGCTGATCTTAGAGGAAATGCTTTCAGCCTTTCAGTATGGAGTATGATGTTCACTGTGAGTTTTTCATATAAGAATATTATATTGATGTAGTTTCCTTCTGTTCCCAATTTGTTGAATGTTTTTATCATGAAAGGATGTTGAATTATGTCAAGTGCTTTTCTGTGTCAATTAAGATGATTGTGTAGTCTTTGTCCTTCATTTAGATTTGATAGATTTTCATATGTTGAACCATCGTTGCATTCCAATATAGATCTCTCATGGTCGTGATGTATAATCCTTTTAATATGCTCCTGAATTTGGTTTGCTAGTGTTTTGTTGAGGAGTTTGGTATCAGTGTTGAACATAAGGGATATTGGCTTGTAGTCTTCTTTTCTTGCAGTGTCTTTGTCTGGCTTTGATATGAGGGTAATATTGGCCCCAAGGAATCAGTCAGGAAGTTTTCCTTCCTCTTCAACTTCTGTGAAAAGTTTAAGAAAAACTGGTTTTAATTCTTCCTTAAATGTTTGCTAGAAGTCAATAGTGAAGCTATCGGGTTCAGGACTTGTCTATTCTGATCACTGATTCAATCTCCTTACTAGTTACAGGTCTATTCAGAATTTCTATTTCTTTGTAGTTTAGTCTTTAGTAGGCTTGTGTTTCTAGGAATTTGTCCATTTTATCTCGTTATACAATTTGTTAATGGAGAACTGTTACAGTACTCTTATAATCCTTTTTATTTCTGTAGAGTCTGTAGTTTGTCCCCAACTTTATTTCTGATTTTAGTAATTTAAGTCTTTTTCTTAGTCCCTGTAGCTATAGGTTTGTCAGTTTTATTGGTCTTTCTGAGCAATCAACTTTTGATTTTACTGATTTTCTCTATTTTTTATTCTCTATTTCATTTATCTCTAATCTTTGTTATTTTCTTCCTCTGCTAGCTTTGGGTTTAGTTTGCTTTTCTTTTTTGAGTTCTTTAAAAGTTGTAAAGCTAGCTTGCTGGTTTGAAATCTTTGTTAATGTTAGTGATTGTAACTATAAATTCTCCTCTTAGACCACATTTGATGCATCCCATCATTTTGGTATGTTGTGTTTTTATTTTTTTTAAGTATTTTTTTTTTTCTAATTTCCCATGTAACTTCTTTGACCCACCGGTTGTTCAAGCGTGTCATTTAATTTCAACAATAGTGTGAATTTTCCACTTTTCCTTCTGTTATTCATTTCTAACTTAATCCCATTGTAGTTGGAGAAGATACTTTGTATATCTCTTTTCACTGAAACTTAATTTGTGGCCTGACATATGGTCCATTCTGGAAAATGTTTCTCGTGCACTTGAGATAAATATGTATGCCACTGTTGGCTACAGTGTTCTGCATATGTCTGTTAGATAGTTATTAAGTCCTCTATTTCCTTACTTCTGTTTGACTGAACTATCCATTATCGTTATTAGGGTCCTGAAGTTTCCAACTATTATTGTAGAATTGTCTATTTTTCCCTTGAACTCTGTCAGTTTTTGCTTCATATATTTTGATGATGTGTCATTAGGTTTGTAAATGTTTATAACTTTTATAACATTTTGCTCTATTGAAACTTTCATTAATATATTTTTCTTTGTCTCTTTTAACCTTTTTTTGATTTAGTGTATTATTTTATCTGATATTAGTATAGCCACCCCTGCTCTCTTTTGGTTATTATTTGCACTGAATATCTTTTTCAACACTTTCACTTTCAATCTGTTTGGTCTTTGGATCCAAAGTGACTCTTGCAGATAGCATACAGTTGGATCAAGTGTTTTAATGCATTTTCTCAATCTTGGTGTTTGGCCTGGAGGTTTAATTCATCTATACTCAAAGTAATTACTGAAAAGGAGGGACTTACTTCTGTCATTTTGCTTGTTTTTTATATCCCTTATAGGTTTTTGTTTTTGTTTTTTTTTTGGTCCCTCATTTCCACCTTAACTGTCTTTTATGTTTAGTTGATTTTTTTGGTAAAATGTTTAAAATACTTTCTCACTTTCTTTTGTGTATATTCTGTAGCTCTTTTCCTTGTGGTTACCATGGGGTTTACATTTACCATCCTAAAGTTATAACAGTCTAATTTGAATTCATACTAGCTTAACTTCAGTAACATATAAGAAGTGCCTTTACAGTTCTGTCTCCAGCCCTTTCTCCCCCAAATTACATCTTTATACATTGTATGCCCCTAAACGTAACTATTTTTAAATGCATTTGTCCCTTAAATTATGTTGAAAACAACATGTAGAATTAGACCACAGTTACAATAATATACTAGCTTATAGGCTAACAATTGTTTATTCAATGTATTAGTCTGTTAAATCATGTAGATAACAGTGTAGTAACAAACCACTGTTACAATAATATTAGCTTTTATAATTGTTCATGTATAAGATCTTTGTTAAGATCCGTATTTCTCCATATGGCTTCTAGTTATGGTCTAGTGTCCTTTCATTTGACTCTTCAAAGAGTCCCTTGAGTATTTCTCACAGGCAGGTCTAGTGGTAACAAACTCTACTGCTTTATTTAGGAATGTCAATTTCTCCCTCACTGTTGAAAAACGGTTTTGCCAGATACAGGATTCCTGGTTGAATTTTTCTTCCTTTAGCACTTTGTATATGTCAGTCCACTCCTTCTGGCCTCCAAAGATCCTAATGAAAAATCTGCTGATAATCTTATTGAGAATCCCTTGTATGTGAAAATTCACTTCTCTGTCTTTGTTTTTATAATAAGTTTTATTATGTCTTGATGTGGATCTTTGAGTCAATCTTACTTGGAATTCGTTGAACTTCTTGGATATTTATATTCACAACTTTCATCAGACATGGGAAGTTGTCAGCTATTATTTCTTCAAATATTCTGTCTCTTTCCTCCTCTCTTCTGGTACTCCCACAGTGTGTATGTTGGTCTGCTTGATGGTTTCCCATAGGACTCTTATGCTACGTTCATTTTTGTTCAGTCTTTTGTCTGTTCCTCAAACTTGATAATTTCCATTGTCCTATTTTCATTGTCCTATGTCCACTGATTCCTTCTGCATACTCAAGTCTTCCTTGGAATTCCTCTAGTGTATTTCTCATTTCAGTTATTGTACTTTCCCAGCTCCAGAAATTTTTGGTTTAATTTTAGATTTCCTATTAATTGATATTTCCATTTTATTCATAAGTTGTTTTGCTTTTACTTTCTCCACATCTTCTATTAGTCCCTCGAGCATCTTTAGAACAGTTATTTTAGTCTTTGTCTAAGTATAGCTTCCATCAGGTCTTCTTCAGGGATAGTTTCTGTCCATTTAGTTATTTCTCTTTGAACCACCCATATTTTCCTGTTCCTTTGTATGTCTTGTAAGTGTTTTCGTTGAAAACTAGACTTTTTTTTTTTTTTTTTCCAGCATGCAGGCCTCTCACTGTTGTGGCCTCTCCTGTTGCGGAGCACAGGCTCCGGACACGCAGGCTCAGCGGCCATGGCTCATGGGCCCAGCCGCTCCGCGGCATGTGGGATCCTCTTGGACTGGGGCATGAACCCGTGTCCCCTGCATCGGCAGGCTCTCAACCACTGCACCACCAGGGAAGCCCAGAAACTAGACATTTGAACTTAACATTACAGTAACTGAAATCCATATTCTCCCCCTTCCACATGGTTTGCTCTTTTTTTATTGTTTTTGGTTTTTTGATTATTGTATGGTGTATCTGTGTTAAGGACCAGCCTGAGGTGTAAAACCCAAGGTCTTCTCAGACTTTTGAGCCTTTCCCTGGGATTAGTGGGCAATTTCTAATTTTCCCCATATGTGCAGCTGTTTTTGAATATCCTAGTCTTTAAGCATGTCTGGCTCCCCAAAGGGGAAAAGGAAAAATAAAGAGGGAGGGGCAAAGGGGGTGCCTGCCTTACTATTCCCCTGTAAGTCACTTCAATGGGGCAGCAGATAGAAGGGATAGCTTACAAAAATGGGAGGAGGTACAACAACCATGGCTGCCAACCTCTTTGTACCTCTGTGATCAAAAGCAGCAATTAACAATTAGAGCATAGATTCCCCAGTATTTAGAGTTCAGGGTCCTTTTGCCTACCCTGACTCCTACCAGCTGCATGCAAGGTGTTCCAGGATACATACATGGCTGCTTGCCACATGGTTGGGGTTGGGGGATTGGTAGCTGCTACTATGGGCTGAAATTAACCTAAATTAACTACAATTTATTGTCCAAGGCTTCCCCTGGAAGTTGCAAGCTTTTAATAGACTCCAGAGTTCCAAAATAGTGACATCAGGCAGATTCTGCTGGTGTAGCTGTCTACGTGGGGAGATGGAATCCTGGTACTTCCCACTCCACCATCTTCCCAGAAACCTCTTAGGTATAGATTTTCATGTGAACACAGGTTTGGTTTTTTTTTTGTTCTTCTTGGATAAATACTTAGAAGTGTTGTGGATATGTCACATGTAAGTGTATGTTAACTTTATTACAAACTTCCCTAAACTGTTTTGCAAAGCAGGTGTACCATTTTGTACTTCCACCAGCAATGTATGAGAGCTGTAGTTGCTCCACATTCTTGACTGCTCTTAGTACTATCAGAATTTATCTTAAGCCTTTCTAATAGGTGCGTGGTCCCATCTTATTATGGTTGTATTTTGCATTTGTCTAATGGCTAATCATGTTTAGCATCATTTCATGTGCTTGCCATCTGCAAATCTTTGGTGAAGTGTCTTCAAATTTATTGTTCATTTTTGTTTTTGTTTTGTTCTTACTGAGCTTTTAAAGTTCTTTATATATTTTGGATACACTCCTTTGTCAAATATGTGTTTCCCAAAGACTTTTCCTAGTTTGTGCCTGCCTTTTCATTCTTCATAGTGTCTTCTAAACAAACAAGATTTTTATTGGACAAAGTCCTATTTAGTTTTTTAATGGATCAAATTTCTGGTGTTGTATTTAAGAACTCCTTGTGTAAGCAAAGTCACACAGATGATTTTGCTAGAAGTTTTATAGTTTTATATTTTGGTCTATGATTTATTTTGAATAAATTTTTGTGTGAAAGAAATGTATTAAGGTTCAACTTTTTTCGGGGTGGGGGCACATACAGGTGTCCAATTATTCTAGCACCTTATATTTAAATGACTACCTTTCTCCACTGAACTGCCTTCTCATTTTTGTCTAAAATTAATTTACTATACATGTGGGTCTACTTCTGGACTTTTCTGTTCCAGTGATCTATGTGTCTATCCTTCTGCCAAATACTATGTTACTTATTCTAGCTTTATAATAAGTCTTAGAAGTATGTAATCTAAGTCATACAACTGTTTTTCAAAATTGTGCTGGCTATTCTAGTTGTTGCTTTTCCAAAGAAATTTGAAAGTCAGCTTAGCCATATCAACACAAATATCCTGCTAGAATTTTCAATCTGAAATGAATCTATGTATCTGAGAAGAGGTGACAAAATAATCGTGAGTCTTACGAAACATGTACACAGTGTATCTCTCTGTTTATTTAGGTCTTCTTTATTTTTTTATCAAAATTTGGAGGAGGGTCTTCAGCATACAGGTCTTGTACACATTTTGGTAGATTTATACCTAATTATTTCATTCTGAAACTATTGCAAATGGTAATTGTAGAAAAAAATTTCAATGTCTAACTGCTCATTGCTAGTGTACAGAAGTATAACTGATTTCTACATAATTACTTTTAATCTTACAATCTTATTTAACTTGACTATAGGAGCTTTTTGATTCTTTGGGATTTTCTATATAAACAATCATATCATCTCTGTATAGGAATAATTTAATTTCCAATCTGCATAGCTCTTCTCTTTCTCATTTTAAGCACTGGCTGTCAGTGAGATTTTGAATAGGAGTAGTGAGGGTGCCCTTCCTTGCCTTGCTTCCCCTTTCCTTAGGGAAAAAACATTTAGGCTTTAACCATGGAGTATCAGGATAGCTGGAGGCTGTGCAAACACTTTTCAGCTTAAGGAAGCTCTTTTCCTAGTTTACTGAGTTTTTATTAAGAATGGATATTTAATTTTGTCAAATGCTTTTCTTTCACTTATTAAGATGATCATATGCTTTTTCTTCTTTAGTCTATTGATAGGATAAATTACATTTACTGATTTCCAAAGGTTCAATAGCCTGCATTTTCTAAGATAAACTTCTCTTGGTCATGATTTAAATCCTTTTAATGTATATCTTGATTCAACTTGCTCATATTTTGTTGAGGACTTGTGCATCTATATGAGAAATAGGAATATGTAGTTTTCCTGTAACTTTTTTTACCACCAGGATAATGCAGGCCTCTTAATATGAATTTGGAAGTGTTCTGTTGTATAGTATTGTTGGCTTTTTCATTTAATGTTTGGCAGAATTCACCAGTGAAGCTATTCAGCCCTCCAGGGAGATTTTTAACTACAAAGTAAATTTACTAGATATAGAATTGTTCAGGTTACCTACTTAAAAAAGGTTTGGTAGTTTAACACTTTCATTGGCCCATTTCATCAAAGTTGTCAAATTTATGGAAATAAATTTGTTAAAAATATTCCAATATCATCTTCTTACAATTTGAGGGCGAGGAGGGGTTGTTTTCCTTGGCAGTAAGGCTAGAACTTTTTCCACTTTATTCATCTTCTCAAGAACTAGTTCTGTTTCCAATGATATTTTCAACTGTTTTCTGTCTATAAGTTCATTGATTTATGATTATTTTTATTATTTCCTTGTTCTGCATGCTATGTTCTTACTCTTTTTTCTAGTTCCTTAAGGTAGAAGGTTAAACCTATTATTTTTCTTCTTTTCTAATATATCTAATATAGGCAAGTTCTCTTTAAACCCTCCTCTTAGCTGTATCCCCCAAATTCTGATGTTGTATTTTCATTTACATTCAAATATTTCCTAATTCCTCTTATAAAAAAGTCTGCTTTGATCCATATATAATTTAGAAATGTTATTTAATATCTAGGAACTTGAACATTTTTTCAGGTATTTCTTTTACCAATATCTGGTTTTACTCAGCTAAAATTAGAGAATGTACATTGTATGATTTAAAGTTCTGAACTTATTAATGTTTTGATATACTGAATCATTTGTCTTCTAAAGTATTCACTGTTGTTTAGTTCTTGGGGTTGGGTAGGAAGAAAAATCTTACTTTTTTTAAACAAAAGGATGGATACACACAGCTCAAAAAGAGACATAACATCATATTGTGGTATTACAATTTCATAAATGATGATTAGGAAAAAAAAAAGTCTAAAAATCCTCCTGGATGGGGGGAGGGCAAAAAATGGCTAAGAAACACTAGATTAGAGGTGTTTGACTATTTTATTTTTCATTTAAGATGTGATGTATTTATCATACAGAAAAGTAAAAAAATATAACAGACCCCATAGCCCAAGCCCCAGATTTAACAGATGTTAACATTTAGACAAAATAGTCTTCAGATATCTTTTTTAAAGAAAAATCCAATATATACAGAACTACCCAAACTTCAATCTCTTTCCCTTCCACCTTTTTCTTCCATAGCAAGATAGTCTTCATAAATAATATATAATATTTTGTGTATCTTATTAAGCTCTGAAAAGGTTTAAACAATAAAGAAATTAATCAGTTGCTCAAATTTTCTTCTGGAATTCTTAGATTTTCAAAGATCCTGGTATATAAGTAGTATAGAAGTGGTATACTGATACTATACCATAACTTAAAAAAATAAAATTTCCTGTGTAGTCAAATACCTTTTACTCATTTCTGATATGTATAAATATACACATATATTTTTAAAAGAATATAATCGCTTTAAATCTTTGTGTATTAAATCATAGATACCTCATTTGATCTCCCAGTTTTTCCCCATGGCATTAAAGCTTATGCTTAGTATGTAAAGGATCTCTCTTTCCTGGTACTTTTTCCGTATTCGGTGAGTCTTTGTTGTTTATTTTAGATTCCCTATACTGGCCTTTGTGTGACTGCTGTATCTCTACTACAGTTTGCTTTCAGGAAATGCCAGAGTAGAATATATAGTAGTTTAAGTTCTTGGGGTGGGAATTCTATTTCTGAGAATCATCAATTCTATCTTTTATGTGCCTAACACATGTAGTTAGCTCTCATCTACCGAAGAGTCCTACTGAAGTCTCTATTTTTCATTTTACATGCATTAGTAAAGGAAATTAAATGTAACAAAGTATCTTACTAATTTTATTAAACTTCTCCATTACTCACAAAGGCAAGTGTTCTCTTCTTATAGGGTAGTAAAGATCAAATTACTATACCTAAGCACTCAGTACTATGCTATTTGAATTTTGGATACTTAATAGGTATTGATTCCTTTCCCTTACTTCCTTTCAAAGACTTAATCTCTCGACATTGATTTTTGAAGGAGTCTCATTTGAACAGCAAATACATTCCAAATCATCTAAAACAGCAACTTGTATGCTACTACTTTTTATTTGGTGATTTACCTAATCAGGATTATGCTGATTCTGTTCATGACTAGGGTGAAGTTACTCTGAGAGCATATGCCTCCTTAAATTTTACACCCTAGGAGCCTCCCTCCCTATACACTAGTCCCTGCCCTTGTAAAAGGCATAAATGGAAAACAACCACATGGCAATAAGAGTTTTATATACTGTATATTGTAGTAAAACATTTGCTTTTGCCTGCCTAATACCTAAGTTTCTCTTTTGATTTCACAGTGCTTTGCTTTTCCTTTAGAGAGCAAGTCCATTCCCAAACTCTCCTTTCATGTGGTTTATATGAAACTTCACTTCTCACCTCAGAGGTGACATATTTGACCCACACTTGGCCAGTGTGCCAAATCCCTCCAGCAAAAAGAAAAAGGTACTTACTGTTTAAAGTAACTGAAAAATTCAATGACAGACTAGCTATTAGGGCTTTTGCTGTGGGATCAAATTATTAGTAATTCTCCATTTCCATGACGACTTTTTAAAAAACTCATGGGTTGGGGGCAGTTTCTGTACAAGTCCTAGAAATCTTTCTAATTTTACTTACTTGAGGCACATGCTCAGTTTATGAAGTAGTCATGGGGTTGGAATGTGCGTTATCCATAAAAAGGTTAATTCCTAGACGCCGAAGATCCTAAACTTATCAAAATAGTCTCATGCTCCCTAAGTGTGGCAAGGAAGAATCTGGGCATCTCAGTGATAATCATGGTGGAAAGATGACTAAAGTTTTATCTAAGACCTCGGAATTTTTACATCACCTTCAGGACCAGGTGAGTTGAAAACCACCACAACCACCACCATGACAGTTAATGTTTATTGAAAACTTGATTATATATATATAAAATATAAATACCAGATTTTATATATATATATATGAAATATAAATGCCAGATTTTATATATATATATAAATTATATATATAATACATATATATATAAATATATATATATATATATACCAGGTTTAAGTATTTTATATTCATCTGATCATCTTTACAACAACCCTGAGGTAGGTATTTTTACTATCCCCATGGAAACTGAAAAAAAGGTACAGAACTTGCCCAACGGCATAAAGCAATTAAGCTATACACACAAGATTTGAATTTAGAACCTATACCTGTAAAACCTGTAAAAACTATTTCTCAGTAAATTAGTTAGGCTGAAATTCCTGTCACTGTGAAAGGATAGGGACTCCAGAGTTTTATTTAGGTTGATTTTAAAAAATATTTTTTGGCATACCTGACAGATCTAAATGTCCTAAGGAATAATTTTTTTAGCTTTTGATTCACTACTCCTGTCGTAATTTTTGATAATTTCAAAATCCACTTAGGTGATCCTTTCAATACCTGAGTTTCTCAATTTCTTTATCTCTTTCCATGACCCCACTTGCATTCAACTACCATGTTCACGTTCTAGAATGTGAACTTAGTCACTAATTACTGTACTCTAATACTGTCAACTTCAGTCCCTTTCTCTTATTTCAAACTCCCAAATTTCCTACCTCTAGAAATTAACTACAACACATCCTCAACCACACTGCAATCTCAATGGATCATACCATTTCTCCACTGTGCTTCAAACTCCTTCCTTTTATTAATTTGCTCATTACCAGATTACTTTCCATGTCCCTCCTTCATCATCATTCTCTTGATTATAGCAACACCCTTCCCATTCTCCCTTTTTGTTGTATTCACCTGGGAAAATTCCAACTTTAATCATTTGACTCTGTGTCTACTCAATGATAGGACCAAGGCTAAACTTAACTGGAGAAAAACACAAAACCATGTTGACTGATCTCACTTAAATTAATAACCATGGACTTCAAGTATGCATTTTAAGTAACGTCTAGCAATTCTTCTTCTAACAGTCTATTCATTCTCTCACTTTCCTAAACATCTATTTTACATCTTCTTTTTTTTCCTCAATCCATTTTTCCCCAACACTTCTTCCCTCTACTTCATGACCTTGCTTCCTATTTCACTGACAAAATGTAACAAAACTTTTATATGCTCCCACTATATGTACTAAACTGCAAATACCTAGACATATATAATCTGTCCTTCCTTCTACTACTATTAATGAGCTGTTTACACACCCATCTTTAAAACTAACCCTTCTATTTGTACACCATATCTATGGCTCCAGCAATATTCCTCTCCTTCTTCCATCATGTTCTCTACTAGCTTAGTCCTATTAACACATAAATCTGCTATATCTTCAATCTTTATAAAATAAAATAAAAACAAAAACCTTGATACCATACCCCCCTATATTAACAGTCCCTTTCTCTACTTCCCTAGAGAGCAAGACTTAATAGAGTTGTCTTCAGAACTCATCTTTCTTGCATCATTAACAGACCTGACATGTTTAATCATTCCTTCCTAGTTGAGATTTTTTCTTCATTTGGCTCTACCTATTCTTAGTCATTCTTCTTTGATGTTTTCTTACCACTTGACATCTAAATAGTAATATGTTCCAGGGTTCACATTCTCATTCTTCTAATTCCTATCTTTAAGTTTCTCATTTGCCTTATTTCACAAAGCTTGAGTAAAAGGGAAGAAGCTATGATTCACAACATCATTCCAACAAAGACGTGACTCTAAGATAAAACTGTTATTACATACTCACAGGAGAGTATCAATCAGAGAAAATTAAATAAAACATATCAAAGTTTCATACTTAGCAGAGAGTTGAAATTAATTTCACTAAGGGAACAGAATAATTTTATATGAGAAACATTTACACCACTGAGTGACATTCTGATAGATTGGGGGACACAAAACTGGAAGACTAAGTTAGGGCAAGGATACAAATTCCCTAAACTGAAAAATCCCCCACAACTAAAAAAACACAAAAAAACAAAATCGACAACAACAAAAAAATCATCAAAACTCACAGCCAATCAAAACCACTCCTAGAATAATTACAAGAAATAAGATTACTATAAAAAAAATGTCAAGTGCATCAGTATCCTGGTAAGAATGAAAATGGGCAATATTTGTAATCATAAAAGAAAATTTATATTTAATATAAAGCCACTTAATAAAAAAGTTATGTAATTATCAAATTATACTTTCTTTGATGTATAAAACATAAAGAAAAATTAAGATCATTATTATATTGGAAAGAAAATAATTTATTATATATGAGGAAGATGATTAAAATACATGTGATATATCTCTAATAAACTGATTTAAATGCATATAGTTTTAATTTTTAAATACACTTTAAAAGCTGTTACGCACAGTTCCATAGTCCAGGTGGTCAATTTCATCTCCACAAAGTTGGAAAGCACTTGAGAGATATGAAAAATTCAAATGGAACCTAAAATACCATAGAAATTCATTAAAAATAATCATGATTATAAAACAGTTTAGTTTTAAAATAACTAAAAGCTAAAACATTTATATTTAGAAAATTAGTGAATCATGTCAGTACAAAATTTTAATTGTCTAAATAAACAGCTTACACAGAAACTGATTTATAACATTAAAAAATAAAACATTTTAACTGTGCCAGTAGAAAAAAGTAACAGCAATTTTAGTATCTCTTTTTGTACTCAGAATGACAATGATTAACAGAATTTTTCATTGGTTTCATAGTACTATTTATAGCAGGATTTGCAAGAAAGAAATGTAAAGACTCCAGTGCTTTATTTTCCTACTTATAAAAGTTTAGATGGTTAGGTTGGTATCTCGGATCCACCTTGCCATTTTAATCTAACAAGTAGAATCCAAACTGGTCAGTCCTTAGAACTACTAAGGGACCTTTTTAAATTAGATTCTTGGTCCCAATTCCAGAGATTCTGATTTATTAGCTCTAGGGCAGAGTCCAGGAATCTTTATGTGTAAAAATCCTTCCTCAGTAGTTCTCAACCTTGGTTGCACATTAGAACCAATACTTCGGGAAATCTGAAAATCCTAATATGTATGCTGCAATCCAGACCATTGAATCAAAACTCTGGGGGAGAGTTTCTTTTGTCAGTATTTTTTTAAAAAGTTCCACAAGTCATTCCAGTATGCAGCCAAAACTGAGAACCACTGTTCGGGTGGTTCTGGTTATCAACTAGTCTGGAAACCACTGCTCTTACATACCTACCAGAATTTTTCTTTCCACTTATTGAGCTACCCTGAGTCAACATTATGTATTCTCCTCTCTGTTACTCTTTTCTTATTCCTTTTGTTTTACTTTGCTTAGAAAAATAAAGAGGAAAAAAGATACTTCTACTTGCTATCTCGATAATAAAACCTCAGATGTAAGGTCTGCTACTCTTATTTGGAATTTACATTGAAATCCAGTTATTTAAATTTTTAACAAATGTACTTTTTAATAGGAAAAAAAACTCAATCAAATTTTACAACACATGATATATACAGAACACCTAAACCAGATACATCATAAAAAAGAAAACATATATGTTACTGAATTAGGTTTAGAAAATACAAAATAGAAGAAACAAGAATAAAATTTGTGTTAAAGCAAATGTATACATTGTCCAAGTAAAAAGCTGACCTGATTCACTAACTTTCCCTGGAAAAACTACATAACCTAAAGGACAGCACAGAAAATTAAGCAACAAATCTAAAAACCACATAAAAGATTTGTTCAATCAACACAGGTAATTTTTAAAATACTTCATTTCAATACATTGTAAAAAAATTACTGCTTAAACTGGATCAATGGGTTGGGGAGAGACAAAACACTTGCAGGAAAATCAAAAAAACACTGCCCCAAAAAGGATACGACAAGAAAGGATACACTTTGTATGACAGTATTACAGCAGTATTTACGCAGGAATGCTTCTAAAGAAGAACAGCAGAATGCAATTTAATTTTTTTCTTATTTTTCATGTTAGATTTACAAATAAAATGATTTTTTTAAACATACACTGAAAATGGTTTATTTTTATCTGTTCTTCTAAGGTATTTGTAAGACTTCTGGCTATACTAGTATAGACACTTTACAACAAAATTCAAATATTCAAGGTGCCTCCCAAAAGGAATAAACATTAGGCAAAATTTTCTTTATATAATTTTTTCAGCGTAACCATCAGTAATTCTGGCTCACTTACTTCATGTTCTTCCAGTATACTAAGGCAGAAAGATTTAAAATAATAAAAAACAAAAGGAATATATTTCTACTCATCTTTCTTAAATCAATGTAATATAAAATGCTTAATTCTACCATTTTTAATCATTAAATTACTTAAGTATGAATTAAAATTACTTATTTGAAAGATGAAATACTTCATTCCAAAAAAATATGTACATATTTCTGTGAGGTGTACAATTAGTAATTAGCAATGCAAATTGTCAGGTCCCACCAAGGGTAACCAACTTGTCCTGGTGTGGCAGACACTTTCCCAGTGTTAGCATTAAAAAGTCCAGTATCCTGGAAAACCCCTTACTCACAGGAAAACTAGGGATGATTGACTACCTAAGGCCCAAACCCCTTGCAGACCGACTGAATCAGAAACTCTGGGTGGGGGTGAGGGGAAACCCAGTAATCTGTGTTTTATCAGGCCCTCTAGGTGATTATAATACATGTTAAAATTTAAGAACTACTGCTTTACTTTATGAAGAAAAAGTAAATAAAGACTAATATACAATGCCCTTATGAAATTCATTCCCCAAATTTAATTTTTACATACAAATAAGTTTTATTCCATAGTTTTAATTGTGAAGTTTAATGGAAATTAACTGCATAGACAGAAAGAATCAGAGGGAGGATCCTTTAAAAACGTTAGAAGGTACACAAATTACTATTCTCTCAGGCTTTTATCCTTCCTTAATTTTAATCTCAAGAAAGTCTTGTCCTTTTATTACGTTATCTCCACACTTACCTTTAATAATTTTTAACACTTTCTTTTTCCTTCTTTAGAATCTTGTTTTGGTCTAGCAGATCGAGCAAACTGCTAATATTTAAAAATTAAGGTTTTGTTCACAAACATGAAAGTAATCTTTTCTAAAGAATTGTCAAGAACTTCCTAATGTAGGGTAGGAGTACAGTTTTTAATTTATCTCTATATTTGTCTTCCTACTCAGTCATTCATCAAATATTTGTTGACTGCCTCCTAGCTGTCCATGATCTGGGGAAGAAGTAAAAAATGTATCTTTTCTTTTAGTCATTTTTTACACCTAGACCTTTGCTCCTTCATTTATCCCACTGATTTCTAGTTTGAAACTGCATTAACTACTGAAAGCAGGATGGTAAGTCAATGATATAATTTGTTATTAAAATTCTCAAACATAAATATGAATTATAATACAATAAAATATAAGATAATAAAACTACAACGAATCATATCTTTAACGATTCCAAATGTACTTCTGGATACCATAGTATCTTAGGCTTAGCGTGAGTATGTATATTTTAAGCTGTATTAAGTAAAATGTTTAGACGGCTGGATTTTAATAACCTCACGATGCTTATTTTCCAATAAAAATTTAAATAACATTGTCATTTGACTCAACTAAGTATATTTATAACTGAGTATGCTCAAGCTAGAATGCCAGCTGTTGAGATGAAGGATTATATAAAAATTGGTTTCAATTATACCCTTACTCCTAAAAACTATTGATCCATAAGTCTTGGAACAGACAGATTTGAAGGATACAACCACCATAGGTTTTCCAAAAAGAATGTATCCATTAGCTTCCTTTAATGCTTTTGTTGCTGCTTTTTCATTTGGAAGTCCAATGAAAGCTTGTCCTTTCATGCGACCTTCTTTCATCAAGCGTATATCAAACCTAGAAGTCACAGAAGAAAAAATGGTTTTGACTCAAAGAATTGTCAAAGAATTCTGATGAAGTCAATGGGAATGCGTTGAACAATTTAAAAATTTGCTTTCAGAATAAAAATGACTATACTATCTGATTAGCACATTACTCAGGCTTTCTAAAATTATATTTTATATTCTGTTCTAAAATTGATTCTGTAAGTAGGTAATACTTACAGAATTATTTTGATGATGTGTTTATCTTTTTTTAGCTGTTATAAATATATGTGATTTAAAAATCGTATTACTAGCAACTATAAAAGCAAAGTTTTTCTTTCATATCTCTATTTTTAAACAGTTTTATTCAGCCAATTTAATGCTACTGATATTTACTCAAGTAAAAAAAACAACTATACGACCAAGAATAAAAGGGCTGACAGGAACTATGGAAAAGTAACCCGGAATTTCAGAGTAGGAAGGGACTTCACTGATCGTGTAGTCAAAACCCACCATTTAACAGATGATGTGTAGAGACGGAGTGACTTCTTCAAGGTCATACCGATCGCTAAAGTTAAAGCCAAAAACACAAACCAGAATTCGTATTCCAAGTGTAGTCTTCTATTCTCCTACTGTATTCATTTTTCAACATTTTGGGGGAGGAAACTATACTCAAACTACTTAAAAAAACAGACTAACTTATAACTAAAGTACTGCCTACCATTTAGTCTATGGGACTAGCAAAAGCATATAAAGAATGTTTAAAGTATCAAAAAATGCAGGTAAATTCTTTTTTAACAAATTCACATGACTAGTCCAACAGGAGACAATTATTAATTTATCATTTTGATGTGTACAGCTTTCTCAATATAGAATTTTCTTTTCCCTTCAAATTCTAATGGCAGGCAATACTGGAAATAGAAAGTATATACATGATATATATATATATATATATATATATATGTGTGCACGTATATATATATATATATATACAGACACGATACATATATATATCTATGTGACACATACATATATTTATATATATATACACACACACATTATCTATTTAAAAAATTTTTCCCCTTACAATCATGATTCAAAGGCGGCAACAAGAAAAACGGCCAGTATTTTGCATGGCCAGCAACATAAACTTTTGGTATCCTGATAAGATATATCTGTCACTAATGAATATAATATGGACATGGTTTTTAAGACATGGTGCTCACTGTGCATGCCTATATAAAAAGGTACATAGCCCAGATAAGACTTTAAAAATATTAGTTTCGGGCTTCCCTGGTGGCGCAGTGGTTGGGAGTCCGCCTGCTGATGCAGGGGACACGGGTTCGTGCCCCGGTCCAGGAGGATCCCACATGCCGCGGAGCGGCTGGGCCTGTGAGCCATGGACTCTGGGCCTGTGCGTCCGGAACCTGTGCTCCACGATGGGAGAGGCCATGGCAGTGAGAGGCCCACGTACCGCCAAGAAAAAAAAAAAAATTTAGTTTCACATGAAGATTAAAGCAAAATTAACTAGTCATTTCTCTAATTTACCTCCATTCAAAAGTCTCTCTCCTTACCTCTTCTAATTTTCTTTACTTCTAATTTATATGGCCATGGTCTTACATACTTTAGAGTTAACCAATTATAAAATTTTAAAGAATGAAATTCTAACTCCAAACATTAGCTTTTATATCATTTACAAATCATATCCTCTCTTTTGCACTCATAAAACTGGAAGCCTTCCCAACTGAACGAAGAGAAGTTATTGCCATGGTAAGAATCTAAAAAACTCTGCCTGACTGCTATATATTCCTGGATGAGTCATTAAAATGCTAGTTTTCAAAATGTATTCTTTGGACCAGCAGCTTAGTCATCATCCATACACATTTTAGAAACACAAATTCATGGGCCCTATCTCAACCTGGAATATCAGACTGTCTAGGGATATATCAAGGACATGGTTTTAATAAGCTCTTACACAGGTTAAAGTTTGAGAACCACTGCTTTAGAGCTAGGGATTGAGGCCTGTTTCTATAAATAATGCTTTACTGGAACACAGCCATTAATATTCATTTATGTATTGTTTACAGCCGCTTTAATGCAACAAAGACAAAACTGAGTAGCTGCAACAGACATCGTAATATTTTAGTATAAAAATATTAAATTTTTACTGTCAATTTAAAAAGAAGTTTGTTGACTCTTGCTCTAGATGTCTAAAAGATAAGAGCAATTTCTTCATATAATTTTAATCTCTAAAGGGAAAATGATGTTTAAAAAAGGGCTAATTTCTAACAGATTAAAAACAAAACACAATTTGAGAATATACATGACACTTACATTATGCGTTGTGTTTCTGACGAAAAGTCAACGTATCTTCCAAAAATAAATTTAAGGTCCTAGAATTTTAAAAAGGAAAAGACTAATAAGGAAAGCCAGGGGAAACACATGTAAAATAATAAAACCAATTTATAAATTTCAACTTACCTTTTCTTGAACTTGTTTAGCTAAATTCTTTACATAAATTCTACAGTTTGGTTCACCAGGTTCATAACTTCTAAAAACTGAAAGTGTTTCCATTTCTTATATAAAAACAAAACAAGGATATAAAATTAAGACAGTTTCATCAATTTTTCAAAGAAAAAGTAAAATGACATTCAAATATATCTGTTAAGTAGACAAAATAAGCATTAAGAAAATGTTAAAACCATACAAATTAATGGCAATGTTACTAATGGGATAAAATACCCATTGAAAATCTAAAGTGGTAATATGAAGAAAAGTTTAAAACTTTCAGGCATCTAGAATAACTAAAATTTATCCAATAAGATATTTCTGTTAAAACTCTGTAAAGCTTAACTTTAAGATGAGTTACTTTATTAAAAAAACTAAAGCAAATAAAGATGCTACCAAATATTTGTGTAATTATTTTGCTTAAAGTCAATCTCCCAAACTACTAGCACCAATATATTCAAATGTAAAAATAAAGTACTCAAATGTAATAATAAAGTATTTCAGGGAAACTGTGGCTTCTGAATTTCTATACAGCTACTCCTATTTAGTGACAATAACCATCTTTCCTGACAACTAGATGTTCTAGGCAAAAATATGTCAGTTGGAAGCCTGTTTCCATTATGGGAAAAATTATAATATGTTACATGTCAATCTAAAACCCCTAAATATTTTCCTAAAATATACTAAAACAAGAAAACTCCGTTAAGAAGTAAAAAACTATCACATTAGGATATAAAATTCATAAACACAGGCTTTTAATCACCAAATAATTAAAATTATTTTTTTTTTTTTTTGACAAATAATTGCTCTGCATACATCTCAGATACAGTACTGTGTTGGTCTGTCAACTGTAACCAGAATACAGAATTCCAGACTGTGGGCCACACTGATTTAACATGTCATATAAGTTTCAGGAATGAAAATATTCTTACAAACAAATATAGACTGGAAACATTATACTGAGAGATACTTTTCCTCCCTATAAAGTATGAGTACTAAAACCCAAAAGTGGTGATTAAAAACATTAACTGGAGGGTGTTCTGAAGATGGCAGAAGAGTAAGACATGGTGATCATCTTCCTCCCCACAGATACACCAGAAATACATCTACACGTGGAACACTCCTACAGAACACCTACTGAATGCTGGCAGAAGACCTCAGACCTCCCAAAAGGCAAGAAACTCCCCACGTACCTGGGTAGGGCAAAAGAAAAAACAGAGACAAAAGAATAGGGACGGGACCTGCACCAGTGGGAGGGAGCTGTGAAGGAGGAAAGGTTTCCACACACTAGGAAGCCCCTTCACGGGCGGAGACTGTGGGTGGCGGACGGGAGAGGAGAGCACAGCAACAGAGGTGCGGAGGGCAAAGCGGGGAGATTCCCGCACAGAGGATCGGTGCCGACCAGCACTCACCAGCCTGAGAGGCTTGTCTGCTCACCCGCCGGGGCGGACGGGGCTGCGAGCTGAGGCTCGGGCTTTGGTCAGAGCACCAGGGGAGGACTGGGGTTGGCTGTGTGAACACAGCTTGAAGGAATTAGTGCACCACGGCTAGCTGGGGCTAGCTGGGAGGGAGTCCGGGAAAAGGTCTGGAGCTGCCGAAGAGGCAAGAAACTTTTTCTTCCTTCTTTGTTTCCTGGTGCACGAGGAGAGGGGATTACGAGTGCTGCTTAAAGGAACGCCACAGAGCCACGGCTAAAAGCACGGACTCCAGAGACGGGCGGGAGACGCTAAGGCTGCTGCTGCCGCCACCAAGGGGCCTGTGTGTGAGCACAGGTCACTATCCACACCCCTCTTCCAGGGAGCCTGTGCAGCCCGCCATGGCCAGGTTCCCAGGATCCAGGGACAACTTCCCCGGAAGAATGCACAGCAGGCCTCAGGTTGGTGCAACGTCATGCCGGCCTCTGGCGCCGCAGGTTCACCCCGCAATCCGCGCCCCTCCTTCCCCCTGGCCTGAGTGAGCCAGAGCCCCCGAATCAGCGGCTCCTTTAACCCCGTCATGTCTGAGCGAAGAACAGACGCCCTCCGGCGACCTACATGCAGGGGCGGGGCCAAATCCAAAGCTGAGCCCCTGGGAGCTGTGAGAACAAAGAAGAGAAAGGGAAATCTCTCCCAGCAGCCTCAGAAGCAGCGGATTAAAGCTCCACAATCAACTTGATGTACCCTGCATCTGTGGGATACATGAATAGACAGCGAATCATCCCAAATTGAGGAGGTGGACTTTGAGATTTATGATTTTTTCCCCTTTTCCTCTTTTTGTGAGTGTGTATCTGTATGCTTCTGTGTGAGATTTTTTCTGTATAGCTTTGCTTCCACCATTTGTCCTAGGGTTCTATCCATCTGTTGTTTTTTTTAAATTTTTTTCTTAATAATTAATTTTTATAACTTTATTTTAGTTTACTTTATCCTCTTTCTTTCCCTTCCTCCCTCCCTCCCTTCCTTCCTTCCGACAACGAATCATCCCAAATTGAGGAGGTGGACTTTAAGAGCAAGATTTATGATTCTTTCCTTTTCCTCTTTTTGTGAGTGTGTATGTGTATGCTTCTGTGTGAGATTTTGTCTGTATAGCTTTGCTTCCACCATTTGTCCTAAGGTTCTAGCCGTCCGTTTTTTTTTTTTTTACTTAATATTTTCTACTTTAATAACTATTATATTTTACTTTAATTTTATCTTCTTCCTTTTTTGCTTCCTTCCCTCCTTCCTTCCTTCCTCCCACTGTCCCTCCCTCCCTCCCTTTCTTTCTTTCCTTCCTCCCTCCCTACCTCTCTTTCTTTCCTTCCTCCCTCCCTCCCTCCCTCGCTCTCTCTCTCTTTTTCTTTCTTTCTTCCTACTACTACTAATTCTTTCTCTCTACTTTTTCTCCCTTTTATTCTGAGCCGTGTGGATAAAAGGCTCTTGGTGCTGCAGCCAGGAGTCAGTGCTGTGCCTCTGAGGTGGGAGAGCCAACTTGAGGACACTGGTCAACAAGAGACCTCCCAGCTCCACATAATATCAAAAGGCGAAAATCTCCCAGAGATCTCCATCTCAACACCAGCACCCAGCTTCACTCAACGACCAGCAAGCTACAGTGCTGGACACCCTATGCCAAACAACTAGCAAAACAGGAACACAACCCCACCCATTAGCAGAGAGGCTGCCTAAAATCATAATAAGTCCAAAGACACCCCAAAACACACCACCAGACATGGACCTGCCCACCAGAGAGACATGATCCAGCCTCATCCACCAGAACACAGGCACTAGTCCCCTCTTCCAGGAAGCCTACACAACCCACTGAACCAACCTTAGCCACTGGGGACAGACATCAAAAACAACGGGAACTACGAACATGCAGCCTGCAAAAAGTAGACCCCAAACACAGTAAGATAAGCAAAATGAGAAGTCAGAAGAACACACAGCAGATGAAGGAACAAGATTAAAAATGCACCAGACCTAACAAATGAAGAGGCAATAGGCAGTCTACCTGAAAAAAAGAATTCAGAAAAATGATAGTAAAGATGATCCAAAATCTTGGAAATAGAATAGACAAAATGCAAGAAACATTTAACAAGGACCTAGAAGAACTAAAGATGAAACAAACAATGATGAACACCACAATAAATGAAATGAAAAATACTCTAGATGGGATCAATAGCAGAATAACTGAGGCAGAAGAACGGATAAGTGACCTGGAAGATAAAATAGTGGAAATAACTACTGCAGAGCAGAAAAAAGAATGAAAAGAACTGAGGACAGTCTCAGAGACCTCTGGGACAACATTAAACGCACCAACATTCGAATTATAGGGGTTCCAGAAGAAGAAGAGAAAAAGAAAGGGACTGAGAAAATACTTGAAGAGATTATAGTTGAAAACTTCCCTAATATAGGAAAGGAAATAGTTAGTCAAGTCCAGGAAGCACACAGAGTCCCATACAGGATAAATCCAAGGAGAAATACGCCAAGACACATATTAATCAAACTGTCAAAAATTAAATATAAAGAAAGCATATTAAAAGCAGCAAGGGAAGAACAACAAATAACACACAAGGGAATCCCCATAAGGTTAACAGCTGATCTCTCAGCAGAAACTGCAAGCCAGAAGGGAGTGGCACGACATACTGAAAGTGATGAAGGAGAAAAACCTGTGACCAAGATTACTCTACCCAGCAAGGATCTCATTCAGATTTGATGGAGAAATTAACAGCATTACAGACAAGCAAAAGCTGAGAGAGTTCAGCACCACCAAACCAGATTTACAACAAATGCTAAAAGAACTTCTCTAGACAAGAAACACAAGAGAAGGAAAACACCTACAATAACGAACTCAAAACAATTTAGAAAATGGGAATAGAAACAAACATATCGATAATTACCTTAAATGTAAAGGGACTAAATGCTCCCACCAAAAGACACAGATTGGCTGAATGGATACAAAAACAAGACCCATATATATGCTGTCTACAAGAGACCCACTTCAGACCTAGAGACACATACAGACTGAAAGTAAGGGGATGGAAAAAGATATTCCATGCAAATGGAAACCAAAAGAAAGCTGGAGTAGCAATTCTCATACCAGAAAAAACAGACTTTAAAATAAAGATTATTAGAAGAGACAAAGAAGGACACTACATAATGATCAAGGGATCGATCCAAGAAGAAGATATAACAATTGTAAATACTTATGCACCCAACATAGGAGCACCTCAATACATAAGGCAAATACTAACAGCCATAAAACGGGAAATCGACAGTAACACATTTACAGTAGGGGACTTTCACACCCCACTTTCACCAATGGACAGATCATCCAAAATGAAAATAAATAAGGAAACACAAGCTTTAAATGATACAATAAACAAAATGGACTTAATTGATATTTATAGGACACTCCATCCAAAAACAACAGAATACACATTTTTCTCAAGTGCTCATGGAACATTCTCCAGGATAGATCATATCTTGGGTCACAAATCAAGCCTTGGCAAATTTAAGAAATCTGAAATTGTATCAAGTATCTTTCCCGACCACAATGCCATTAAACTAGATATCAATTACAGGAAAAGATCTGTAAAAAATACAAACACATGGAGGCTAAACAATACACTACTTAATAATGAAGTGATCACTTCATTATTCATATTATATTCATATTCATATTATATAAAAAGTACCTAGAAACAAATGACAATGGAGACACGATGACCCAAAACCTATGGGATGCAGCAAAAGCAGTTCTAAGAGGGAAGTTTATAGCAATACAAGCCCACCTTAAGAAACAGGAACCATCTCGAAAAAAACAACCTAGCCTTGCACCTAAAGCAATTAGAGAAAGAAGAACAAAAAAAACCCAAAGATAGCAGAAGGAGAAATCATAAAAATCAGATCAGAAATAAATGAAAAAGAAATGAAGGAAACAATAGCAAAGATCAATAAAACTAAAAGCTGGTTCTTTGAGAAGGTAAACAAAATAGATAAATCATTAGCCAGACTCATCAAGAAAAAAAGGGAGAAGAGTCAAATCAATAGAATTAGAAATGAAAAAGGAGAAGAAACAACAGACACTGCAGAAATACAAAAGGTCATGAGAGATTACTACAAGCAACTCCATGCCAATAAAATGGACAACCTGGAAGAAATGGACAAATTCTTAGAAATACACAACCTGCCAAGACTGAATCAGGAAGAAATAGAAAATATGAACAGATCAATCACAAGCACTGAAATTGAAACTGTGGTTAAAAATCTTCCAACAAACAAAAGCCCACGACCAGATGGCTTCACAGGCGAATTCTATCAAACATTTAGAGAAGAGCTAACACCTATCCTTCTCAAACTCTTGCAAAATATAGCAGAGGGAGGGACACTCCCAAATTCATTCTACGAGGTCACCATCACCTTGATGTCACAAAGAAAGAAAACTACAGGCCAATATCACTGATGAACATAGATGCAAAAATCCTCAACAAAATACTAGCAAACAGAATCCAACAGCACATTAAAAGGATCATACACCACGATCAAGTGGGGTTTATTCCAGGAATGCAAGGATTCTTCAATATACGCAAATCAATCAATGTGATAAACCATATTAACAAACTGAAGAATAAAAACCATATGATCATCTCAATAGATACAGAGAAAGCTTATGACAAAATTCAACACCCATTTATGATAAAAACCCTGCAGAAAGTAGGCATAGAGGGAACTTTCCTCAACATAATAAAGGCCATATATGACAAACCCACAGCCAACATCATCCTCAATGGTGAAAAACTGAAAGCATTTCCACTAAGATCAGGAACAAGACAATGTTGCCCAGTTTCACCACTCTTATTCAATATAGTTTTGGAAGTTTTAGCCACAGCAATCAGAGAAGAAAAGGAAATAAAAGGAATCCAAATCAGAAAAGAAGAAGTAAAGCTGTCACTGTTTGCAGATGACATGACAGTATACATAGAGAATCCTAAAGATGCTACCAGAAAACTACTAGACCCAATCAATGAATTTGGTAAAGTTGCAGGATACAAAATTAATGCATAGAAATCTCTTGCGTTCCTATACACTAATGATGAAAAATCTGAAAGTGAAACCAAGAAAACAGTCCCATTTACCATTGCAACAAAAAGAATAAAATATCTAGGAATAAACCTACCTAAGGAGACAAAAGACCTCTATGCAGAAAATTATACGACACTGATGAAAGAAATTAAAGATGATATAAATAGATGGAGAGATATACCATGTTCTTGGATTGGAAGAATCAACACTGTGAAAATGACTCTACTACCCACAGCAATCTACAGATTCAATGCAATCCCTATCAAACTACCACTGGCATTTTCCACAGAAGTAGAACAAAAACTTTCACAATTTGTATGGAAACACAAAAGACCCCGAATAGCCAAAGGAATCTTGAGAACGAAAAACGGAGCTGGAGGAATCAGGGTCCCTGACTTCAGACTATACTACAAAGCTACAATAATCAAGACAGTATGGTACTGGCACAAAAACAGAAAGATAGATCAATGGAACAGGATAGAAAGTCCAGAGATAAACCCATGTACATATGGTCACCTTATCTTTGATAAAGGAGGCAGGAATGTACACTGGAGAAAGGACAGCCTCTTTAATTAGTGGTGCTGGGAAAACTGGACAGGTACATGTAAAAGTATGAGATTAGATCACTCCCTAACACCATACACAAAAATAAGCTCAAAATGGATTAAAGACCTAAATATAAGGCCAGAAACTATCAAACTCTTAGAGGAAAACATAGGCAGAACACTCTATGACATAAATCACAGCAAGATCCTTTTTGACCCACCTCCTAGAGAAATGGAAATTAAAACAAAAATAAACAAATGGGACCTAATGAAACTTCAAAGCTTTTGCACAGCAAAGGAAACCATAAACAAGACCAAAAGACAACACTCAGAATGGGAGAAAATATTTGCAAATGAAGCAACTGACAAAGGATTTATTTCCAAAATTTACAAGCAGCTCATGCAGCTCAATAACAAACAAACAAACAACCCAATGCAAAAATGGGCAGAAGACCTACATAGACATTTCTCCAAAGAAGATATACAGACTTCCATCAAACACATGAAACAATGCTCAACATCATTAATCATTAGGGAAATGCAAATCAAAACTACCATGAGATATTATCTCACACCAGTCAGAATGGCCATCATCAAAAAATCTAGAAACAATAAATGCTGGAGAGGGTGTGGAGAAAAGGCAACACTCCTGCACTGCTGGTGGGAGTGTGAATTGGTACAGCCACTATGGAGAACAATATGGAGGTTCCTTAAAATACTACAAATAGAACTACCATATGACCCAGCAATCCCACTACTGGGTACATACCCTGAGAAAACCATAATTCAAAAAGAGTCATGTACCAAAATGTTCACTGCAGCTCTATTTACAATAGCCCAGAGATGGAAACAACCTAAGTGCCCATCATCGGATGAATGGATAAAGAAGATGTGGCACATATATACAATGGAATATTACTCAGCCATAAAAAGAAATGAAATTGAGCTATTTGTAATGAGGTGGATAGACCTAGAGTCTGTCATACAGAGTGAAGTAAGTCAGAAAGAGAAAGACAAATACCGTATGCTAACACATATATATGGAATTTAAGAAAAAAAGTGTCATGAAGAAGCTAGGGTAAAACAGGAATAAAGACACAGACCTACTGGAGAACGGACTTGAGGATATGGGGAGGGGGAAGGGTGAGCTGTGACAAAGCGAGAGAGAGGCATGGACATATATACACTACAAAACATAAGGTAGATGGCTAGTGGGAAGCAGCCGCATAGCACAGTGATATCAGCTCGGTGCTTTGTGACCATCTGGAGGGGTGGGATAGGGAAGGTGGGAGGGAGGAATATGCAAGAGGGAAGAGATATGGGAACATATGTATATGTATAACTGATGCACTTTGTTATAAAGCAGAAACTAACACACCATTGTAAAGCAATTATACCCCAATAAAGATGTTAAAAAAAAATAAAAAATACATGTATAGACAAAAAAACAAACAGAAAAAAATCATTAACTGGAGAGATGTTTTGAAGCATGTGCTTTGAATAAAGTAAACAACATGAAGAGATTTGTTTTGCTTCTGAAGGGCCAAATAAATGTAAAATGGAATAAATGCTCATTTATTTCATGAAAATTACCTTCTCTAGAAATTCTGCCCTTTTCCAACTCCCTTCTAGAAATACATTCTGATGGCATTTCATCAGAGTCTTCTTTAATCTCCTCTGCGATGCTCAAATTTGGTTTTGGGAAGATTTTTCCAAATCCTATATTGGATGCATCAACTTCAGAAGCAGGTAAGTCTAAGAGTTAACATTGACATCAGCCATTAAAAATCCCTCCCTTCAAAACAGTTTTTCTTTTCCATTTTTAATTTTTAAGATATATTCTAGCACTAAAACTCTTTGGTGTTTTTCTCAATACTCTGAAACAAGGATAAGCAAACTTTTTCTATAAAGGTTCAAACAGTAAATACTTTAGGCTTTGCAGGCCATATGGTTTCTATCATGACTACTCAACTCTGCCACTAGAACATGAAAATCATAAAAGAAGACACTTCCATTTGAGGGTACTAAAAAACATCCATTATACTTCCCACCAAAAAAAAAAAAAAAGAGCCAATCGTAATCAAAGTCAGGAAAAAGAATATTTGCACACCTAATTATTCAATTAGGAAAATTAAAAACCATTATACATTTTAAATTTACAACACAGCAACATAATGGATTGCATTCAGAAAACATGAATCTTAGCTTCAGCAAAAATTAAACTGACTTGGGGAGAAGGTTGGGAAGGACAGGATTAAACATTCAGTAGAAAA
The DNA here is from genome assembly GCF_963924675.1 of Phocoena phocoena. NCBI lineage: Eukaryota > Metazoa > Chordata > Mammalia > Artiodactyla > Phocoenidae > Phocoena > Phocoena phocoena. The sequence continues at coordinate 91,596,956 of NC_089219.1, read as the reverse complement.
AATCTAGTTATACTACCTAAAAAAACAAACAAAACCCTAAAAAAGCTGTGAAAATGATGCAAATAACATGCCATATTTAGGATTATAAAAGTCTCCTCATAACATAGGAAAGCCATCGTACCAACAGACCTCCTGTGGCCTGAAGGCATTAGTAAGAAAAAAAACTTTTAAAACTGTTTTTACTGTTAATTCAGCATTACTCTACGTTGATGCAGAATGGGACAATTGTCCCCCCCTCACAAAGGTCTAAGTCCTTAAGTAAATTAAACTTAAAAAAATAAAAATTTGTGTCAAGGGGTGATTAGTCATGAGATAAGATAGAAAACCTTACAAAAATACAAATATAAATACTGAAACAAACAAAAAAGGAGCTATCTGAAAAGGCAATGCATTCTCACTAACCATCAGAGACAGGAATTAAAACCAGTTACAGTTTATCACTCAGTACATTTGCAATACTTACTAGAACTCTATCCTATATTCACACAAGTGCTCAAAGATATATGTACAAGAATGTATATTCCAGAATTTGCTGTAATAATAAAGAAAACGGAAACAACCTCAACTTCTATCAATAGAGTATAATTAAATAAAGATTGTTATAACTATACTATGGAGTGCTATGCAGCCATAAAAAAGTAATCCATGATGGCTACTTAAAAAAAGAAGTAAGGGAAAATAAAATGTTTATACACAAGTATAGGATACGATCTGGAAGGACTATTTTCATACCGAATTAACAATGGTTATCTCTAAGTATTGGGATAGGGAACAGTGCGGTTTGAGGTGTTAACTTTTTAAAACTTTATATGCTCCTGTTTTGATTATATTTTCTATAAGCTGGTATTATTCCTGAAATTTAAAAATTAAAGAACAAGGAAATGCCACTGTAGTATAACATCAAATTAATGTTTAAAATAAGCAGAAAAAAATCTGTAATTTCAATACATTATCTTCAAACTTAACAAATAGTATCTTGTAAACAATCTTCCATGTCTTTTGGATTAAAAAAAATTTTACATGAAATCTACAACTCAAAAAACAATCACACTGCTTGTTTTCCTAACCAATAATACAACTGTACTAATAAAACCAGAGCATCACATATAACAAGCAATGAAAAAACAGATCAATAAAAGAAACTCTTTTATCACATTTTTAGTGTAAACATCAGCAAAAATGAGACTAAACCTCACCCTAGAGTTCATTACTAGCAAAAGGTAACTGTGACAATCTTACCACTAAGCTCCAATTTTAGTTATATAAAAAAGCTTAAAATGGATTGTATTCTAAGACACTAACAAAGACCTAATTGCATATTTTAAATATATTCACAAATACTAAAAAAACAGAAACATATAAAATTTAATTCTAATACAAAAAAAACTGAGAAGAATTTTTACATAGCATGTTAAAGAACTAGAATACGCTTACCACAATTTTGTTCTTCATAATTTTGTTCTTTCTCTAAATCTTTCTTAAATGCAGTTGACATGTCGGTAGATATATGGAATTCAATTTTTTTATTACCTACAGGTTGTGGTTGGTCAAATACATCCGAAGGTAACAACACTGGATGTAAACTGCTGTTTACAAACAATCACAGCATTACTTTGTAATTGCAAATAAAATTTTGAGTAAAACATTTCATATTTACTTTAAAATTAAAAAGCTAACACTGATAAAACACACTATAGGCATTGAACAAAGTAACTTACATTTAACTTCAATAAATCCTAACAAATGTTCTCATATAGGTATTATTAAATTCCTAGTTTAGACAGATAAGGAGTTTGAGGCTAAAGGGTATTAAGAAATTGCATAAAGTCACTCAGTAAATGACAGAAATAGGACTTTAGGACTATTGATTCTAAACTTCAGGATATTTACCAATAAGCAAAAAAGTTCATTCTATGTTTAATGTAAGCATTTTATGCACTGTATTCTATATACTATATATAATAAACCTATGCAGGTCAATGCAGTAGCCACAAGCCACATGTGGCTAATAAGCATTTGAAATGTTGCTGTACTTATGCTCTAAGTACAAAATATACACCAGAGTTTAACAACTTTGTGTGAAAAAAGAAATATAAAACGTTTTAATAACGTTTTATATTAATTATATGTTAACATTTCAGATATAATCAGTTGGATAAAATATATTATTAAAATTAATTTTATCTTTTAATGTGGCTATTGGAAAATTTAATTGGTTCACATTACAGTTGACCCTTGAACAACTTAGGGGTTAAGGGCCCCAACCCTGCAGCAGTTGAAAAGCTGTATATAACTTCATCAGCCTTCCATATCCATGGTTCCTCTATATCTGTGGATACATATCTAGGGATTCAACCAACCTCAAATCATGTAGTACTGTAGTATTTATTGAGAAAAAGTCTGCATATAAGTGGACCCACACAGTTCAAACCCGTGCTGTTGAAGGGTCAACTGTATTAATTTTTAATTGTTTGGTGCTGCTACAGATCAAAAGCATGGGACTGTGGTGTCAAAACATACATAGGTGGGAAATATGCATCATATTATGTATACTTAACATGAAATAATAATTTTAAAAAACCCAAAGACCCATTCCTTTAAAAATGTAAAAAGATAATTTTAACAAACTTCTTCCTCATTTATAAAGTTACTTACAAGTTCAAGGGAAATTTACATTGTAGAAAAGCTGAATAAAATTAAAACTGCAATTAATGGTAATTTTCATCTGATTAAGATATTAAAATACATAGAATTCCATGGCAAAAAGGCAAGTAAAATTTCTGCCATAATTTCAAAGAAAATTTGTTAAGCAAAATGTCAGATAATCGGTGAAAAAGGAAAAAAAGGACAATATATTTCAAATGAAATACACAGTAATAAGTACTATTTCACTGGCAATTTCTCTACTCTAACTGAAAGTTTAAGACATAGTCGGAAGTTAATTTATACCTAATAAAATTCTTTCGTACCCACAGCCCTGACCATCACCCAACATCTACATAATTTTCCTGGAAAGTTTATTACAAGGTGACAAAGTCTGACAGAAATTCTTAATTGTTTTTAATATCAGTGGCGTTACAATGGCTCCCTCAATGTATTCAAACACCATAACTTAACATTTAAGGCAGATCTCTCCACATCCTTCCAGCTTTCCCTTTCATCATTTCTATTCCTACGCACCAAATTTTCCTACCTCTGGAAACTCACTTTTTCATTCACACTGGATATCTCTTCCCTGCCTAAGTTTTGCCTCTCATCCTTCAAGCCCAGCTCAAATGTCTCCTCTCTCTTAAAGTCTTTCCAATTTCTTGACTGGCTGTGACCTCTCCTTCCTCATAACACTTCATTCTTAATTACATCTTCTTCTTATGTCATTTATTATAACTGCTAATGCAACAGTCATCTGTGCATATGGCTTACTTACCTATAAGACTATTAACTCACTGTTTGAAAAGATAGCATTGAGCTTTGGAAGAATGATCCAAACCACATAATATTTAGCAGAGAACTTATCACATATTTGATAAATATTTAAAGGTGGGTCCTGTGTGCTAAGCCATGTGAACTTTTACCAGGTAGGGTACTTTGCAGTAAAAAAATGTTTGGTATCAGGTAGTGGAGTTAGGAGAAATTAACAAAATTTCATATAAACACACTGGTGATGGATGCCATCATCAAAACTGTGAATGCAGGAGGAGAAAGAGATAATGAAAGGAAAGTAAATGAATTTTGTGTTGGATAATGTCTTAAGTGCCTACAAGACACTCTGAGTATGCAAATAGGAAGCTGGAAATGAAGACTTTAGATCTCAGGAGGTTAAATCTAGAGATGGAGATTTGGAATCTATTAGCTGCAACAGGTGAACCATAAAAAAATTAATGATATTAACAAGGAGTATAAATATATGAACAGAAAATGACAATGGACAGGAGTATATGGAATCCAGTATTTTAAAAAAAAGCAAGTGAGTCAGAGAAAGTCACAAAAGAAAAAAGTAGGAAGGAAGAGAGAAAGTAAGATGAGAAATAAAAGAGAATGTAAAATTAAGGGTGGACAATTTTGAAACCTGGGGTAGTCAATAGTATCAAATGCTGGTCAACTTTGAGAATTAAGGATACTTGTGAATTTGGCAAATAATCAGTCACTGGTAAACCAGTGGACTGATGAAATAAAAGTCAGAGTGAGGTATGATTTGAGTTAAGCAATCAGACAAAGTACATACAAAACCCTTATCTTATAATCCAAAACAAAATTACCCGTGTGAAGCAGATGATGGTATATTCAACATATCCTTTATTTTTCTCTTTTTTCTCACATGGTGCTGCTTTATTGTTTTTGGTCTTTTGGGGTGAAGATTTGCTAGTTCCATTAGTTTGGTCATTCTACATTGGAGGAAAGAAAAGTAGAAAAGATTTCTTTGTGTAGAAGCATAGCTATCTACAACTGCTTTTGTTAAACAAATTTGTATTGAGCTTATAAATTATAAAATGATTTATATGGCATAAGTATAATCTCTAAGCCATCAAATAAGATATAATCAATCTGACAAAAGCTCGAGTTACAAATCTCCTTGCTCAACTTTCACCTTTGTTTGAAGGAATTTGGAATTTACTTAATTGCAATTTTTAAAGATATGTTTTACTAAAAAAATTATTAGTTGCCCAAATGACTGAACTTTGATTCCAAGTTAAACAAAATACACTAAATATAATCTTTGTAACTTTATTGCTCTTTTCTTGACTAATATTCAAAAGACCTTACGAATGTAGTAAAATTATTTTGATTCATATTCTAATTATTAAAGAGAACCTGGACTTAAGTACTTTTACTTAAAAATATTTTGTGCATGATTGTTGGAAAGCATCATTATATAAAAAAGATACTTGAGAACAGTTTTCAAATACTATACTCTGAAGTAGCTTAAACAATCAAGGGGTGACAACTGATACCTTATACATAGCTTATCTCCATTATGATTATGAATAATATTTAGAATAGATCTTGTCTAGGCTTTCTTGGATCTTCCACAGGATCAGATATAGTGCTTCCACAGAGCAAGTTCAAACACCACTAGTCACAGCTCTACTTCTCCAGAGTTAAGTTTGTGAAATTTGAAAGCAAAACAAGCACAGTAAAATGTAGTAAAGAAGAATTTGGTTAAAATAAATTTTAAACATTTTTCCTTAAGCGAGGAAAAATGAAAACATGTTATAAATTTTTAAAGCCTCTTAACAATCACAGTTTACCAAAAATTTTATGAATAAATCCAGTTATACAAAATATATGTCTATATTCATAGATTGCTCACCCAAAGTATACTAAGGCTCTACACAGTGCAAGGCATATGTTAAGTAAGTAATCAATAGACATCTGCTGACAAATACATAGTGGCATATTTTATATTTCCAGAAGATAACAGAGAAGCATGAAACCAGAGGTTAGTTCATGCAAAGGCTTTGTTCTCATGACTTAAGATGAATTAGCAGAATTCCTCACTACATCCCTAAATGGAAACATAAATAAACAAAAACAAAAATGGTTTTAGCTAGCCTATTAAAGCATTTCTCATTACTATCATTATTTTTATAAAGAAAATAAAATTTACAGTTTAAGTAATTAGCCCACTGCAATGTTCTACATTCTTTATTTAACAAGTTAGTCTATGAAGAACTGCCAGCCTTCCTTATTGTCTCTATTCAAGACAGATACTCTATTCACTCCTATTTTAGTAGTTCCAACATAACTCCTTCCTTAAGAAAGAGAAAATACATGGAGCCACTACTCAAGTGGATGTTGCCTCAGTAATAGTCAAATTGCTGCTGATTACGTGTATATGTTGCTTAGATTCTCTGCTTGGATTTTGACTCCTGTCAACCACTCCTTCTGTATCTGGTTGCTTCTGTGCATATCTGCCTAAGATTCCCATCATTGGCCTACACAGGTCTTTTAGGCTAGGGGTTGACAAATTACAGCCAAAGGAACAAATCTAGTCAGTGTCTGTTTTTCTTAAACAAAAAGTTTTATTGGAAGACAGCAACATCCAATTATTTAGGTATCATCTGTGGCTGCTTTCCACTATAACAGAACTCTTTGGCTCTATATAGAAAATGTTTAGCAATTCCTGTTTTAGGCTATGCTGTGGATTATATACCTGAACATTATTAACAATTTACTGCTCTTTGCCAGAAGCTTTAAACAAAATATATGTAGATCATCAAGAACAACCAATAAAAGAATAATCCCTTTGCAGTAATTTTTGTGAATGTTTTTGTATAAAATCCTATAGAATTGCTCTAGAAATTATTCTGAGGTGAATAAAGTCCAGGGGAATAAGCTGACAAAAACAGAAATACAACTTAATTTTGTTCTGTAAAGTCTCCACAAACACTGAAATAATAAATAATGGATCACTGCCCCTAGGGCAGTGATGTTCCTGCAAGCACGTGCTCAATCAGTTGATCAATACATATCTAGTTTTATGCGTGTTTCTGTTTAAGAACACCTTATTTAATATATATTGTTGATTCATTAACATTGAACTCACAGTCAATAGTGCTATAACTCAGGCCTGAACAAAGTTTATCTAACACACAGCATTTTCTCCATAAAGCACATCACAACCTTCTTGATCTTGGAAACACTAGACAGCACGTCAACACTATGCTTGGAGACCATTTTAAACAGCAAAATCAACAACAAACAGCACAAAAATGTGCAAAACATGGTACAAGTAGACAGTGAAAAAGACACTTGTTTACGGTATGAGAGCTGAAGCAAGAAGGCAGAATGTCACCTTGTTCTACCTTATCTAGGAATGTGCATGTCAAGAGACTCAAATTTTTCACCATTCTGCACATGCTGTCTTCAGAAGACCATAAAAGCACTGTAATTATTGACACTGAAATCATAAATAAATTGTAACAAGTAGGCAAATTTGCAAATACAGAATCAACAAATAATGAGGATCAACCGTATACCATAATCATCAATCCAAAAAATTACTCACAATACAAAAATGTTCCCTTAAGTCTTGATATCTAGTTTCAGGTCTTAATCTATAGCATGATGGGAAGTTGGGGATGGACAAATTCTAAAGACCCCGAATTATGAAGAAGTGTATTCAAAACTTAAGAAGAGCAAGAGAATCTCTCTCCCATATTCTATGTTTCTTAGAATCTAAACAAATATTATTTGACATTGCAAACCTTTGACGGTCTTCATCATCACTGCTTTCATATTCTGATTCTTTACTAGATAATTCCTCATCCTCATCTGGCAAAGGAGGTTCCTCCGGTGGCTGAGGAGATGCAGGTGGAAGAGGAGCATGTAGTGGCATATAGTCCTCATACTAATTAAAAGAACAAAGCAAAAATACTATGGTAATCTATGATGTTTAGAAAACCATTTCCAATCAGATACATGATTCTCACATCTCTCTACCTCATGATTTTCTTCTACACATTCGACATATATTGATGAAACACTTGTCTTAGCAGCCTTTAGCTAATCACAAAACTTGTTTCTTCTTTCTTGGCACTTAGCTGGACTAAATTTCCAAACCTCCTTTGCAGTTAGATTTCCCCTGAATTTTAGTCAATGAAATGTTAGCATAAAAAACTCCCACACATATAATTCTCTCTTTCTTCTTGATCTGCAGGCTGCATGGTGATGTCCTCACCAACTTGGGAATGCAAATAATGAAGATAACTTATCTTTTAAGTGACTCAGTAAAGGAGAACACCATTCTGCCCTACTTTTGGAATGAACTTGGCATGAGCAAAAAATAACTTGTATTGTGTTAAATTACTAAGATTTGAGTTTTATTTGTTAATAGTAGCTAGCATAATCTTTGCAATGTGCCAGGAATTGAGGTGTTGGGGTTATAAAGAAAAATTATGCAGTTAATAGTATACACATTAGAAAAGCAACCAATACACAATACAAAAGCAAATTTTCTATTTAAATGTTAGCTCTCGGGCTTCCCTGGTGGCGCAGTGGTTGAGAGTCCGCCTGCCGATGCAGGGGACGCGGGTTCGTGCCCCGGTCCAGGAAGATCCCACATGCCACAGAGCAGCTAGGCCCGTGAGCCATGGCCGCTGAGCCTGCACGTCAGGAGCCTGTGCTCCGCAACGAGAGAGGCCACAGCAGTGAGAGGCCTGCGTACCACAAAAAAAAAAAAAAAAGTACTAAGGGTACATATATATATATAATGGAATATTACTCAGCCGTTAAAAAAGAACGGTGTAATGCCATTTGCAGCAACATGGATGGACCCAGAGACTGTCATACTGAGTGAAAGTAAGTCAGAGAAAGATAAATATCATATGGTATCACTTATAAGTGGAATCTAAAAAAATGGTAGAAATGAATTTATTTACAAAACAGAAAGAGTCACAGATGTAGAAAACAAATTTATGATCACCAACGGGGGGAAGTGATAAATTGGGAGATTGGGGTTGACATATACACACTACTATATATAAAATTGATAACTAATAAGAACCTACTGTATAGCACAGGAAACTTAATACTCTGTAATGGCCTATATGGGAAAAGAATCTAAAGAAGAGTAGATATATGCATATGTATAACTGATTCACTTTGTTGTATACACCTGAAACTAACACAACGTTGTAAATCAACTATATTCCAATTAATAAAAAATAAATAAAGAAAAATAAATAAATAAAAAAGTACTAAGAGCACTATAGCAAAATATTGGGTTGGCCAAAAGATTCGTTCGTTTTTTTCCATAAGATGGCTCTATTAGCGGTTAGCTGTCTTTAACTTCATTCGAAACAATTTTGTTTGTGACAGCTTGTCATACCAACGTGCATTAAAAGAAAAAAACTATCAAAACTGGTGAATTTTTTGTGTGGCCATTTTAATATCGATGGAAGAAAACAGCAACATTTTCAGCATATTATGTTTTATTATTTCAAGAAAGGTAAAAACGCAACTGAAATGCAAAAAAAGATTTGTGCAATGTACGGAGAAGGTGCTGTGACTGGTCAAACATGTCAAAAGTGGTTCGCAAAGTTTTGCTGGACGATGCTCCATAGTCGGATAGACCAGTTGAAGTTGACAGCAATCAAATCGAGACATTAATTGAGAACAATCAATGTCACAGCATGCGGGAAATAGCCGACATACCCCAAACATCCAAATCGAGCAATGAAAATCATCTGCACCAGCTTGGTTATGTTAATCGCATTGATGTTTGGGTTCCACCTAAGTTCAGTGGACAAAATCCTTCTTGATCATATCTCCGCATGCGATTCTCTACTTAAACGTAATAAAATCGTTCCGTTTTTAAAACAAATTGTGATGGGCAATGAAAAGTGGATACTGTACCATAATGTGGAACAAAAGAGATCGTGGGGCAAGCAAAATGAAGCACCACCAACCATACCAAAGGCCGGTTTTCAACCAAAGAAGGTGATGCTGTATATATGGTGGGACTGGAAGGGAGTCCTCTATCATGAGCTCCTTCCAGAAAACCAAATGGTTAATTCCAACAAGTACTGCTCCCAGTTAGACCAACTGAAAGCAGCACTTGACAAAAAGCACCCGAAATTAGTCAACAGAAAATGCATAACCTTCTATCAGGATAATGCAAGACCACATGTTTCTTTGATGACCAGGCAAAAACTATTACAGCTTGGCTGGGAAGTTCTGATTCATCTGCCGTATTCACCAGACATTGCACCTTCAATTTCCATTTATTTTGGTCTTTACAAAATTCTCTTAATGGAAAAAATTTCAATCCCCTGGAAGACTGTAAAAGGCATCTGGAACAAACAGTTCTCTGCTTAAAAAGATAAAAAGTTTTGGGAAGATGGATTATGAAGTTGCCTGAAATATGGCAGAAGGTAGTGGAACAAAAGGGTAAATACACTGTTCAATAAAGTTCTTGGTGAAAATGAAAAATGTGTCTTTTATTTTACTTAAAAATTGAAGGCACTTTTTGGCCAACCCAATAATAACTAAAATTATTCAAGAGCAGACATAGCCTACCATTGAAATTATTGATAGATCTGAACAGTAAATTCTAATAAAAAATTATCAACCTTTTAAATAAAACCAGAAAAATGGAAATTTTAGACAATTCAGTATGTTAAATGTAACTATCCTATAGGATAGCACAACGTCCTAGGTCAAAGGCCTGAACAACAACACTGGCAGAAATGATGGCCTCTATTACCAAAGCATCTCTTTAATGTTCTGGCTTTCTCCCACTTTCAATTCTCCACTGGACTATTATTATGTTAACTTTACACTTGTTCATTTTCAATACACATTAGAGGTCACTGGCACAACATTTGTAAAATTTAGCCTCAATAATTTCACCTCAAGAAGAGAAATTTTGAATCTTGAAAATTCTAAGAGCTTTCTTACCATGGGAGGCCTTGCAGTAATTGGTCCAAAAGGTGTGGGCAAATTCATTTTATTCATAAGATGAAGCACCTTAATAAAAGTGGTAAAACATTTAAAATAAAATAGAAAAATGATGATTCAACGCATATCTGATATTTTATGTACTTAAAAACTTTGCAATAACACTATTCATTACTTTAGTGCAAAGGAAGGACCACCTCTTGCCTTTATAATCCCAGGACAGGGCTAAACTAGTATATCTCAGGCACTGGTGTATCTCAGAAGACTGGCCTTCCTAAAATATTTGTCAATTCTACAAATACAATTATTCTCATTATTAAAAATGTCATGTTCTTCCAACGTAAAAATTTACTGAACTGTTTTTTTCCCTTGATTATTGTGAAATCATGAAACACAGAGAAGTACAACAAAGAAGATAAGTATCATCTATATTTTGTACTTAAAAGTACGTTTTATTGTCAGTACTTTCAAGCATTTGCTGAGGGGTCCTCTATGTCCTTTCCTTTAAGAAAGGAAAAGGTGTATGCTAAAGTAACAAAGAATTACCAGAAATTATATTTCCCAAATTAGCTTATGTTTATTAGTATTATTAATACTAAACATGTTAGTATTTTTAAGCTATAGTTTATCAAAGCCTTTACTTGAATGTAGTAATTTTTCATTACCTTTTGCAATGGACTGAATGTTTGTGTCCCCCTCCAAAATTCTTATGTTGAATCCTAATCCACAATGGGATGGCATTAGGACATAAGGCCTTTGGGAAGTAATTAGGTCATAAAGGTAGAACCCCCATAAATGGGATTAGCATCCCTTATAAAAAGCACAAGAGAGAGCTCTCTCACCCTCTTTCAGCTACATGAGGATACAAAGAGAAAACGGCCGTCTGTAACCCAGAAGAGGGCCCTCACCAGAACCTAACCGTGCTGGCACACTGATCTCCAACTTCTAGCCTCTAGACTGTGAAAAATAATTTTTTATTATTTAAAAGCCACCCAGGCTATGGTACTTAGTTATAGCAGCACAAACTAAGACACCTTTAAAATACTGAAACATCATTGTCCCTACAGGAATTAGTGTAATACTATTATAAAAAAAAGTTTGAGAATTAGCATGAAAAGTAACATATAAGGTTGTACAAGTACTTACTTTGAGGAACGTTTTATTCTACTTACCTGTACATAGAACTTAGGCACACTTGCCAAAGCATTTACTATGTTTGCTAGAATTGTGCTTGAAGGTGGTGGGTACATATACTTGAGGCATGAATTTAGAGGAAAAGTCAGCCTAAAAAACATATTTAAAAATGCTTATTGTGTTTTAGTAAGTTTCATATCAATAACTCATTTTAGGTAACCTAATAACATACAAATTGCTCAAATGATTCAGTAAGAGTACTCTGTTCCTAACAGATCCAACTGATTACATTTTAAAAGAAACTTGCCTTCTGATTGCATTATAGAAGAATACGGCATTTCTTATCAGAGAATATCTTACAACTTTGAACATTTTAATGGAACCAAATTCAGTGACAAACTCTTAGAGCTCAGTATGTTTAATCAACACATTAAAAATATGCACGATATATAATAAAATGTTCTTTAAAAAATTATCTTATTTGCAATAGACACACATCCACCACATACACCACCTATCCAAAACAAAACCAAAAGAACAATGAAATACAAACAAAAAATGCTAACCCATGGTTTGGTGCAATTCCATTTTCTATGGTTAAACAATCAAGTTCTTTCTTTTCTTTATCATCTTCCACAGTATCATCAGACCTAAGAAATACAGAATCAAAGTTGATCTTACCTTTAGAAATAGAATGAAAAATTGCATACAAAAATTACATATTATCTTTTCAAACAGGGCATTATGAAAACAGTTCCATAAGTAAAACTTTCAACTATTTCTTAAGTAAACACCAATAAAAAAGAGTATCTATTCCAGATATTATAGAAGGCATGGCACATTTTCATTTACTCTTCACAGCAACCCTATGAAGAAGGTATGATAAATCTCACTGACAAACCCGCCCCACCAAAACTGAAATTCACATGGTATAAATCAGTGGCACACAAATTTCCTCAATGTACATCAATGAGGGTCTGTTAAAACTCAGACTGCTGGGGCCTGTCCTCCTCCCCACCCCCAATACCCCAAATTTCTGATTCAGTAGGACTAGGTTAAGGCCTAAGAATCTTTCTTTCAGTCAAGATCCTAGACGATGCAGCTGGTACAGGGATTATACTTTGAGAGCCACTGGTGTAAAGCAAATTTATAAAGGTTATATAACTACAAAGAATTACAGCTGGGACCCGAATACGAGGCCACGCCTATTCATGACACCTTGCTATATCTAACACAAGGACTTTATACTAGTTACCTTCCCTCCACTTAAAGTTGAATGCTTTTCCCCCTACTCTTTTCCCACTTCACATTGATTAATTCCTAATATTAAATCAATACTCAGGTTCCTAATGCACAATTAGGAATGAACAAATATATTGCTTTAATGTACTAGATTCAGTAGAAAGATATAACCATTTACTGTTTCAAATTATTTACCTGCTAGTCTGAAAACAATCCAAGAGCAATACAATGGGTTAAAAAAAACACTTTTAAAATGTACGAAAACCTATCTACATACCTTTTCTTTTTTTCAGTGCTTGAAGAAGGACATGGTGAATGAACCTGATCTTGCTCTTTTGCAAATTCAACAACTAAAGTATGACCTAAAAGCTTCAGCTGATGAAGTCTTGTCAATGCCTTCAGTTGGAAGAGTAAAAAAAAATTAATAGCTGTACCAAAATTATTTGTTAGAGACCATATATAATTTATACATGTTTTTTGTTAACGCTCTTAACATTTCCTTGGCTATTTCTTACCCATTTCTCATCTCAGGCTGCCAAGGCTTCATTACTTATTAAGCAACTGCTTCCAATCACTTAGGAAAACTAAGATCTGGTTAAATACAATGCTGCCTATACCCAGGCAGCTGAAAATGGTTAGAAAAACAAACATAATGAATTGGGCTAGTCTCACTTTAAATTCACAACCACAAATCTGAGGGTGACCCTTAAAGAAGCAACAGTCAAATATATTAGTTCATTTTTTCTACTAATCTCTAAGACAATATTTTGTACTCTTTCCTTCTTCCTCAACCTCACAATACTCCTGTCCCATTCTTTTAGCCTAGGATACTGCTTCCTACTTTGAGAAAACTGAAGCAACAAGATGAGAACTTCAGATTTCCCACCATAAGTTCCCATCTACCAGCTTCTGCATCCACATATTCTATCTTCTATCTGTTATCACATGTTAACAATCCATGTTTTTATTTAAATCTAGTTGTTTTACTTGTATACTAAATCCCAGCCTCTCTTCTGCTCTCTGGAACTGTACAGGGTGTGTTCCTACCTACATTGCTAATTTTCTGTCCTCTACTGGATCATCGACATCAGCATACAAACATAGTCTGATTTCTCCCATCCTAAAAAATATTTTTTCTTCATCTGTTGATCCAACTTATCACTCTTGCCCACCCGCCCCCACCCTCACTCCGCTTTAAATTACTCTTGCAGTAAAACTCAAGAATTATCTATGCCCTCTATCTAAAATTCCTCTCTGCCCATCCAGTCTCAAACTCACTCCAATCAGGTTCATGCCTTAATCAGTCCACTGACACTGCTTGTCATAAACAACAAATTCTGTACTGCCACAACAATGGTCAATTCTCAATCTTCATTTTACTGCATTTAACGCAATCGCTCCACTCCCTCCTTCATACATGTTCTTCACTTGGTGTCTAGACACTATAATTTCCTACAGGTTTCTTCCCAGCTCATTTGTTTCTACTCCTCAATCACGGTGGCTTATGCCGTCTCAAACTCTTAATGCTGTCATGCTCCAGAGGTCTATTATTGGTCCTCTGTATCTAATCCAGCACCTTAATTTTAAAAACCATCTCTATGCTGATGATTTCCCAACTTATAATTTCAGCCCAAACCTCTGTCCTTAAATCCAGGAACATATATCCAAACTACTGGAAAGCTTCTCTTAATTTTAAATATTTTAAAATTAAGACTTCAGGAATTGAATCTTCTCTCCCCATCCCCCCTCAAATGGTCTCCATCTGGAACCTTCCGATGGTAACCCCCTTCTTTCATTTACTCATGTCAAAAATCTTGGAACCATCCTTAACACCTCTTTCCCACATTGCATATCCAAGCCACTGAGAAATCCTGTTTGCTTCTACCTACAAAATATATCCAGAATCTATTTCCTACCATTTCCATTGCTACCATCATGGTCCAAGCAACCATCATCTCTGGACCGAATTAACAGTGTAACCTTTTAAGAGATTTCCCTGTTTCTACTCTTCCCTGCCTTCCATCTACTCTCAACACAAAGTGATACTTTTAAATATAAGGTGAATTATGTTACTGCTTTGCTCACAATACTACAATGGCTCCCAGTTTTACTCAGGGTAACATCTATGGTCCTTACAGTACCTACATGATATGGCCCTCTTACTTCTCTGATCTCAAATTCAATATCTCCCCTCATTTTTTTTTTTGCTTTAGCCACAAGCTAGCGCATGCCAGCTATTCCTCTTACTAGAATGCACTTCCCCAAAATTCCCTTAGCTAATTTCCTTCACTTCCTTTAAAGTGTTGCTCAAATATGACCATAACTACCTTAACTGTAGCTTAATCCTCCCAACCCAGCACTCCTGATCCTACTGTTCTTTTTTTATAGTATTTATCACTTTCTAAAATATTAAACTCATTAAGTTTATTATTTATGGTCTGTCTCCCCTTTGAGAATGTGAGCTCCGATGAGGGCATAAATCTGTGTTTTATTCATTGATATATCCCAAGACCTAAAGCAGTATCTAGCACATAGCAGGCACTCAATATTTTTTGAACAAATGGAACGTTAGGCCTTAACAGGGACTATAATTTTTTTTTTTTTTTTTTGCGGTACGCAGGCGTTTCACTGTTGTGGCCTCTCCCGTTGTGGAGCACAGGCTCCCGACGCGCAGGCTCAGCGGACATGGCTCACAGGCCTAGCCGCTCCCCGGCATGTGGGACCTTCCCAGACCGGGGCACGAATCCGTGTCCCCTGCATCGGCAGGCGGACTCTCAACCACTGCTCCACCAGGGAAGCCCAACAGGGGCTATAATTTTATTCTACCATCTTTATGCATCCTTATTCAACTTCATTATACAAAGCAAGTTTCTATACGTTTCAATAATTTTCAAGTCCTTAAATCAGCCTAGACCTCTTACTATCCATGAGCCTTTGATTATCTGAAATACAGCTGAATTGCTTTAAGTTTCTTCCTCTCAAAATCTACGTCACACATTCTTTTCAAAGTTATGGCTTTTAAGTTTTAATGTTAGACAATGACTGGTTCCATGCCCTCTCCTCCAAGTTAATCTTGACTCTAAAACAAGGTGGTTTTCATTACCATATTTTACTAAACACTTTTTATGCTATATTTCAAAAGGTCTTTTCTGAAAAAATTTTTTCCTATACTTTAATACATATAATGTGAAAGTCCTCTGTAATCCCATCCTTGGAGAAAGACATTTATTATTCAATTTGGTGTATAGCTCTGCTACATTTTGTTCTATGCATAAACTAACATACACAGTATTGATACTAGTTTTCCAAAATTCCAAGGTTACATATTATATAATGTTTTGCAACTTTATTCATGTACTCTATCTGGGCTACATTCCTTATTAATACATATTCATTTGAGCTCATTCTCTGAGAGTTGTAGTCCAGTGTATGGATATACTACAATTTAAAGTATCCTTCCCTCTTATTGATAAGAATTTGGGTCATTTCTATAGTTTCACAATAAAAATACTTTACTAATAGACTGTGTTCGTTCTTCACCTTGTGTCATCACAGGATCTTATCTTCTTAAAACTCTCTTCTTCTTGCATCCATGAGAATTTATTTTCTAGTTCTACTTCCTTTTTAACTTCTCCCTCCCAGTCTTCTTTGCTGGCTCTTCTCCCTTTGGGCAACCATATCCATTTACCTTGTTGAGGAAACTCCATTTTTAACCCTGCCTCAGCTCTAGGTCCATATTTTTAATTGTTTTTAAAATATTTCCACAGAAGTAGCCCACAGACTCCACAAAATTAATAGATAATATGTGAATTCATTACCTACCTTTGCAAACATCCTCTGAATCCTGCCCCTGTCAACTAATGTTAATAACCCAATAACTCAGTCCAAAAATTTCCAAGTATTCCCTCTCTCTTAACCACTACATCTACAAGGATCACAGGACCAAAAAACACAATCTCTACCAAATGTGTATCTACTTCTTCCTTTGTCTTCTTACTGCCTTATTCAGATCCTTTCTCTTGCCTTAGCCATTATAACATTTCTCTTGTCTTTGCTTTCCATTTGGTCTTTCTAACTCTAATCTTTTTCCATATCCAATCCATTACATGAACTCTACTGGACGTCTTTCACAGATCTGACCATATTACTGGTCAGCTCAAATATATCAAGTGCCTTAAGAATAACTACTAAACAAAATTCAATCCCTCCCTCCCTTCCACCCAAATTTAGACTCAACCTATCTTCCAAGTCCTATTTCAATTTCAACCCTTAGTTTTTGCTCCACTTAGAACTTTCCATGCCCCACAGCTTTATTTAGTGTTCTCTAAACCTAGAAGGTCCAACTCCCTTTGTTTTCTTCTCAAAATCTAACTAATCATTAAAGGTCTACCTCAAAGGTCACCTCCTTTGCAAATGATCCCCTAGGATTTTTTTAAATATATATATTTTCCATTTAATGCTTAAAACATCTTGTCTTGCAACAGTTACAGAGATAGTTATCAATGTTTGCATCCTTTTGAATTTGTCACTTTTAATTACATATGAGATTACAATTCAATTTTAATTCATGTTCCAGTTAATCTACTAGTCTTATGTCCAAAGATTGGGCAAAATCTGCCAAATGACAAACCAAATGTAGCCTATGGAGCAAACTCTGAAAATACAAACCCTTTCGCTTTTAAAAACTATAGTTTAACATTATGCTGCATTTTTTAAAACTGGATAACAGAAAATTGTTAATAATAGAAAAGAAAAAGTCATACCTTTATAGCTGCTTTTTCATTAGGAAAAGTAGCAAAAGCTGTATGTTTCTGAAAAAGAAGGTACAAATTATTTCAAATATAATTTCTCATAAGGAAGTCTGATATTTTACCAGCTGACAGTGATTTGACACATTAATAAAATCACAGAAAAGGACAGAAAATCCAGATCATTTAACTGATTACTAAATTCAGTACACTGCTTTTGAATCAGTTTAGGATCAAACTTCTTTGAGATGAAAGACTTTCTCATATAAAGGGGCACACACACACAGCATGTTTTACATATATTTTCAAGTAGTTTGACAGTCCATAAGTTTAAAAACCCCTACTATACACAGAGGACCACCCTTAAGCCATCCAAAAATATAAAATATCTTCCATGCATAACGCATCTATATAGCCAAATGCAAAGTTTAAATTGGTCTTTCTCCTAACTCACTACTTCTCAACCCTGGCTGCATTATTAGAAACACCTGGGGAGACTGTAACCACTGATGTTTGCCCCATCACAGGCCATCTGGCAGAAACTTAACATCACCACTGCTATTTTAATGGAGAGAACTCATCTAAAACATCTTCAGGTATAAAGGAAAATAAAGTAATTGTGTACATCCCAGTGTTGGACTTTGAACAGTCTTAAAATATTGCTCCCTGAAGGATTCCGTTGGAAATTTTTTATGAATAACATCCTCGTCAAAAACTTAGAAATCCTGTAACTAGTTTACTCAAGTTACCGACTACTGTAGCTTCTCCTCTATTTTGATGAATGTCTTAACGCTGGTTTATAAGTACCAAGATTTTTAAACAGTCCTTCGTTACATATTTCTGAGAGTACTCTTGAGCCTAAGAGAAATACCTCCAAATTCAGCGGAATTTCGAGATTCCCAGGATGGGAAAATGGAACATAACTAAGCTTCTCTTTTCATTTTTTCTTCTTTGCCTTTCTCACTTGCCCTTTTCCGCAGCGCGGCGACTAACCTAGGCTGGAGCCAATTAAAATCTGACTTGGGACTATTTTGATATGAAGGAGGAAAGACTGGGAAGCCCCCACTACACAAGCGCATCTCCCTCACTCTTTTCTGTCTTCTTCCTTCTGTCAGAACTCCCCTCCCCAGGTCAACAGCCAAGGGCCTTCCCCGGAGGCTCGGGACTGGCGCGCCCTTACCAGTCGCCCCTTATCGGACAGGACGCGCACGGACTGCGCCCCGAAATACTTCAGTAAGTCCTCTTTCTCCTCAGCGGTCAGCTCGGCTGGCAGGTGCCTCACTAGAAGGGTTCGGTCGCCCCGCGGCGGAGAAAGCGAAGCAGAGCTCTGACATCCTCTCGACATTGGCAGAGGCTGTTCTGAAGCCGCCATTTCTCACGGAGAACCAACAGAAAAGCCACTGAAGAAACCGCAGTGATCATAAAAAGCTAAGCTAAATGAGTGTTTTCCCACTTCGCGCTAAGGATTCTGGAAACAAGGAAGTAACGCGAGAGACGTCGCCTTCTCGCGAGACCTGCACCACGGACGGGGGCCAGCTCTTCGGAGACACGTTCCTCAGAGTGAAGGGCAAGGTTCCACGGTGATGGGAAAGCGAAATGATTCAAATTCCAGGTAGTTGATGACGGCATTAAAAACAAAAATTCCCCCGAGATAGGTGTAAGGATTTAAAAAAAACTGTCAACGCGTGAGAGACTTAAGCCGCGTTCACGAAAGAGGAAGTAACCCCAAGGACAGAAGGAGTCACTGCTGCGCATGTGCTAGCTGGGAGCGGGTCTGGGCGTGGCGCCAGGGAGGTCTGGAGTTGCTATAGCCGGGTTTCTAATCCTGGCAGATTGCAAAGTGCGTCTGATTGGCTGGCTGGGACTTGGTGTGGGAATACCGGGTCTGTGTCTACATTCGGGATGATAATGCCTAAAGATTGCACATTCTTTCTTTGGCTCAGTAGCCTTCACGTAGGCAGGCGAGCTCAGTTTTAAGGAACAAAAAGTTGAGACAGACACTTGTTTTCTTGAATCATCGGACACGTAGCAGCAGCGTGATAACGGTCTGGCCGTGGTTCCTTTTCACGGAATTAGCGGCCTCTAGGAAGAGATGCCCTAATATAAACCCCATCAACAACTCTAAGGTGTAGGTACTCCTCCCCATTTTACAGTTGAGCACGCTGATGTACAATACAGGGAGGTGTAAGTCACACAGCTATTAAATGACCGAACTGGGATTTGACCTTGCTAGTGTGACTGGCCTTTACACTATTCTAACCCGTTTCTGAATGGAGCGAGGCAGAGAAGTCTTCCTTATTCCATACAAAGAGGGCATTGAGGATTCTGGATAGAGGTATTATTTTAGGTGCAGCTACTACAGTCTGGAGGCCCAAGGTGCCTCTTAACTGCTCTTTTTATTTGCTACTTGATTAGATGGTAACTGTGTCGCAGTAAACAACATATCGAAGTTTGGCTCCCATGGAAGACGGGTTGGGGAACAAGGGAGGGACAGACATTAATAAAAACTTGAAAAACTATGGAGAACCCCTCCACAAAATGTCATGTATATAGAGCCAGACCATGAGTGCTCTGTGGGTTAGTCTGAAGTCTTGATTAAACCAAAGAGCAATTGGAAACTGACAGAATTTTTAGTAGAGGTCTGTGTGTATGTGTATATGTATGTAATGATTAAATTTTAGGTATGAAAATTTCTCTGGTTGCAGTATGAAAAATGGAGTAGAAGCAGGAAGACCAGTTGGGCTATTGCAGTAGCCCAGGCAAGACACTGCTAGAAATAGTTAGGTAACAGTAGACATGGAGAAAAGGAACAGGAATTGAGATGTATTTTGGAAGTGGAATTGAGATGTATTTTGGAAGTGGAATTGAGATGTATTTTGGAAGTGGAATTGAGATGTATTTTGGAAGTAGAATTGATAGACTTGCAGATGAAGAAGAGTAATTAAGGATAAATTTTGAGGTTTTGGCTTGAACCCCAACTGTCCACCATCTAGGTGGATGATGATGCTATTTACTGAGCATGAGAAGAGTTAACTAAAGTGTAGCTAGATTAGAGACTGTAGGGGAGGAAGGAACACATTAAATTTAAAGTATCTATTCAGTATCCAATGTTTCAAGTAAGCAGTTGGATGTGTAATTATGGCATTTTGGAGAAACATCAACACTAGATACATATGTAACATCAACACATATAATATTTATATCCAAGGTACAAGAGTGTAGGTAGAGAGAGAGGGGACCAGTATTGATCCATGGGGCATGCCAGTGTTGAGAAATTGAGAGGAGGAAGAACAAGGTAATACTTTTTCTCTTGGCACTTACACTGTAGTAATAAAGACAGACTAAAACATGTAGATAAGTAAGTAAATGAGTTCCTTTCGGAGAGTAAATAAGTGCTTTGAGGGAAAAAAGACAAAAATAGACCCAGGGTAGAGGGATAAACTGATTGGAGAGGGCATGCTACTTTAAACACTCCTTTACAGGCTTTTCCCTGCATCTCTTATAGTTATTATTATGTATGATTAGCATATAGTAGACATATATAAATATTTGTTCAATGAATGAATGCATGAATGGATTAACTTTAATATTACCACTGCCACCTATGGTCAAGAATTGCTACATGGGTCATCAAGATAAGTTTAGTGGTCTTCACTGTAATTGAGATATCACAGCTCAGTGAAATAGGAACATGAGAGAATTTTATTTTCTCTTAATTACTTTTAGTTGTACTCAATTAAATCCGCCTTATCCTTCTCTTGACAATAGCTCAGGCAGATTTCATAATGTCTTGGTCATTTTCAGTTACTAACAGTCTAAGTCGATTTGAAATGTCAACTTCAAACTCTAATAAGGTCACGCTTTTTACCCTCCCCTCATATAAGGCTTGACCTGAGGGATAGGAAGAAGACGTAATTTGCTTTCATCTCTGCCATGTTTAAGTGGAATTGGGTGTGGTCTGCTTTGAGTTGCATTTTTCTCATTTCCTTTTCTTGGTATAGCCCAGAGGTTCCCAAACTTTCTCAGCTCCTGGTGCCCTTATTGTCTCAGTAATTTTTTTCATAGCATCCCTAGGTGCCACCTTGTTTCCTGTTACCCCTTGATTTTTAAGAGGCACTACCACCTAGGCTGACTCAGTAAGGTTCAGCAATTATTCCATATATTCCTCTACTTTTTCCAACTCCCATGTGAGGTGCAGCCGTGAGATTCATTCTGGTCAGTGGGCTGTTATGAAGACAACATGTGTCTATTCCAGACTATAGTACAGAAGAGGGAGTGTGAAAGCAGTGATCCTGGAGGCCACATATTGAGGTCAAAGAGCTGTGAGGTAAACACTGCATAGAATACCTGGTCACCACATCAATGACAACTTCCCTACAAAAGTGCTTGACCCCCTCCAAACCTTGCATAAGTAAGAAATAACTTTTATTAACGTCTATTATGTAAATACACTGATAGTTTAGGGTTAATTCTTTTTATTTTTTTAATTTTATTTTTTTACCATAGCAAAGCCCATTCTTTCACCAGTAAAAATACACTCTGATGGTTCATTTTATGTGTCAATTTGACTGGCCACAAGGTACCCAGATTAAACATTATTTCTGAGTGTGTCTCTGAGAGTGTTTCTGGATGAGATTAGCATTTGAACTGTTGAACTCAGTAAAGTAAATTGCCCTTTCCTATGTGGGTGGGCATCATATATCCATTGAGGGCCAGAATGCTACAAAAGGTAGAGAAAGGAAGAATCACCCTTCTTTTCCTGCATCACTGATTAGACTGAGACATCTCATCTCATCTTCCACAATCAGACTGGGTTCTACACCATGAATTCCCCTTGGTTCTCAGGCTTTCAAACTTAGGCTGAATTACACAACCAGCTTTCCTGGATCTCCAGCTTGCAGATGGCAGATCATGGGACTTTTCAGGCTCCATAATCACATGAGCCAATTCCTCATGATAAATATCCTTTTATTTATATATATATATTTATACTTTATAAGTATATAAATAAATATAATATATACATGTATAAATAAATATATGATATTTTAACATATAAGTATATAATATTTTATATTTTGTTTTTATAAAATATAAATATACATATTAAATATACTTTTATTTTTATTTATTCATGTATAAAAATTATATACATAAATTAAAATGTAATTGTTATTTATTTTTATTTATAAATTTTTAGTTTATTATACATGTGTAATACTATATATAATATATTCCTCAATATGTTTTTATTATCACAGCCAGAGTGATTCTATTATACCCTCAGAACTCTCCAGTGGCTTTTCCTCTCACTTAGACTAAAAGCTAAAATTCTTCCTTTGATTTCTAAGAGCTTATATGATCTGGCTCCGCCAATGTATTACTTTTTTGGCTTCATTTATTCTTTCCCCCTCCTTCACACTTCACTATAGACATACTAATCTAGCTATTCTTGAACTCTTCAGACACATGACTCAGATCTTTGTAGTACTTGCTAAAACTTTGAAAAAATGCTTTTCCCACAGATATCTGCGTTCTGGCTCCCTTTCTTCAGGTGCTCAAATGTTACCTTTTAACTAAATTGTTCGTTGTCAGTCAACACCATCTCTGCCTCTTCTGTTCTGTTCTCTGTGTTGCAGCAGCTGAAACATAGGAAACTAGATTTTTCATTATTTTTGTTGTCTATTGCTGTGTAACAAATCACTCCAAAACTTTGTAGTTTAATACAACCACTATCAAAGACTTTTCCTTTTCTCAAGGCAGAATTTATGTCTTCGTTACATTTATTTTTATACTAGAAATCATCATATATAAATTTGAGTGTGTATATAGTTTCCTTATTACTGGTAAGCTCCTTGGAGATAGGAATTGCTGTATTCATCTCTGTATCCTCCAAGGATTAACATAGTGCCTTAGAAGTAGATTAGTAGTCACTGAATGTTAAAACATGTAAATTAATATTACTCACAAAAAACTAAAATATATCCTGCTGGCAACTAGCGATTGCATACTCATTGATTTGCATGATGACTTTAAGAAACCAGGCTAAAGAGTTCACTGAAAAATTATCATACTGGTCAAAGGCAAAATGTCAGTATTATTCTCTGTTACTTATTGAGTGATGATTATGTGTGGATCTCATGGATAGTCATTTGTAGATTTACTCCCTGTATAAAATAAACAATTTACATAGCCATGAAATTTTTGTCATCAGCTTTCAGAAAAATAATCCTTAATATTTGTTTAGGGCTTCCCTGGTGGCGCAGTGGTTGAGAGTCCACCTGCCGATGCAGGGGACACGGGTTCGTGCCCCAGTCCTGGAGGATCCCACATGCCGCAGAGCGGCTTGGTCCATGAGCCATGGCCGCTGAGCCTGCGTATCGGGAGCCTGTGCTCCGCAACGGGAGAGGCCACAACAGTGAGAGGCCCGCGTACCGCAAAACAAAAAACAAACAAACAAAAAATGATCTATTTTTGCAAAACCTTTGGCTGATATAATCATCTATCTTTGTATTATGAATACGTGGGTACTGACATCTGCTCATAACATGTAAATCTACCGTAATCCCAGTTCAGTGACATAACACAGTTCTAAATAAATTTTACCTTCAATTTCTTCAAAATATAAATCACAGCAACAAGTATATGTATATTTTACAGCTTCAAACATGTTTTATTGGATCTCCCTTCCCTGACCTGTTCCTTAACTTTCCTACTCATTTTGATTTTAAAAATAAACCATTATTTATCATCATTCAGTCCAATTAAAATACTAATCTCACTTCTAAGCTTATACCCTTCTCTAAGGAAATCTGTAGTGGATTCACTACAGATTTCCTCAGAGAGGACTTTGCCACTGCTCTGGAAATAGCATGCCTCTTCACCTACCCATCACTAATCACTTACTTGCCTTATTAATTTCTTGGCATATAACAGCCTAGAAATTATATATTAATTCTTATGTTTGTGTGTGCATGCCTGTATGTGTTTATAATATAAGCTCCATGACATTAGAGTATCTATCTTGTCTTTGTTTTATTTGCTTCTTTATCTACAGGCCAAACATAGTATCTGGTACATTGTAGGAGTTTGGTAAATATTTGTTGAATGATTGAATGTTGTCCAGTCCTAATATTATCTTGCTTGCATATATCACAGTTTCAGTTTTACATTCAGAGGCAATTAAAAGCACAGATTTGGGAGTGAAACAGTCTTAAGTTTTATAATCCTGCTCTATTCTCACACCTAGGGGAAGTTACTTAACCTCTCTTCTTCAGTTTTCTGATATGTAAAATGAAGATAATGTCTTTATCATAGAATTGTTATAAGTATTAAATGAATTATTCTGCACAGAGTCGGTGCTATAGAAGTGGTTATATTTGTTATTTTTATATTTAATTGGTGATTATTTGAATAATTTCTATCTTTCCCACTACAGTTTTAGGAACCACATTAATTTTTTCCAATCATTGTATCTCCACATCCCAGCTCATAATAGGAGCTGTATAAATGTTTATTGGGGAGAAAAAAAGAATGGTTGAAGTTTTGAGGCAAAGCATGCATGTTTGTGTGCACTGTGTTCCCATATTCTGTAGTTACAAGTCATTGTCACTAGATGGCAAGCTTGTCCTAGGCAAGGCAAGTGTTTGCGTTAAACCATCAAACTGAAGAATGAGGGTGCAGGTAGGGGGAAATGTCACATATGTGTTTCTTAGGTTGGTGAGATGATATAGGAAGATGAAAGTTTAAGCATAAAATAAAAATTGCCTGTTTTTATTCTGCTTCATGACTAGCTAACCCTTCTGACTAGCTCATCTTTTGCATAATAATGCATTTTAGCATTTCTGTCATTCCACTGACCTCTTATTATATTCATAATTTCTGTTAAAAACAATGTTTAAAAAGGTCTCTTATACTATTCATTATTAACAAGAGTTCCCTAATTTTTTCAACCTCAAACCCTTTACCTGCTGTTTTCAAAATCGTATGATTTTGGCTGGGACATAAGTTTCTCTATATCTTATATCCTCTAGTCCTCATTCTTGAACAAGTCTTTCATTTATTTATTTTTTTTCTGATTATTGGTCACTCAACATTCATGGGAAGCACATGTCTTTTTTAAGTATATAAATTTATTATTTTTTTCTCCGAGTGTTGTTAAGATATAATTGACGTACAGTTCTGTATAAGTTTAAGGTATACAACATAATGAATTGAATTACATACTTCATGAAATCATTACCACAATAAGTTTAGTGACCATCCATCATCTCATATAGGTACAAAATAAAAGAAAAAGAAAAAAAACTTTTTTTCTTGTGATAAAAACTCTTAGAATTTACTCTCTTAGCAACTTTCATATATAACATACATCAGTGTTAATTATATTCATCATGTTGAACGTTACATCCCTAGTACACTTATTTATCTTATAACTGGAAGTTTGTATCTTTTAACCACCTTCATTCAATTCCCCCTTCCTCAACCCCCTGCTGTTGGTAACCAAAAGTCTGATCATTTTTCTATGAGTTTGTTCTTTTGTTGAAGTATAATTGACATCCGACACCATGTTAGTTCCTGGTGCACAGCACAGTGATTCGATATTTCTATACATTACGAAATGATCACCACAATAAGTCTAGTTGCCATCTGTCACCATACAAAGATGTTATATTATTATGACTATATTCCCCACAATGTTACCTTTCATCCCTGTGACTCATTTATTTTGTAACTGGAACTTTATACCTCTTAATTTTCCTCACCTATTTCATTCATCTCACCACCCCTCTCCCCTCTGGCACCTACCTATTTGTCCTCTGTATCTATGACTCTGTTTCTGTTTTGTTATGTTTGTTTATTTGTTTTGCTTTTTAGAATCCACAATAAGTAAAATTATACAGTGTTTGTCTTTCTCTGTCTGGCTTATTTCACTTAGCATAATGCCCTCTAGGTACATCCGTGTGTTGCAAATGGCAAGATTTCATTCTTTTATGACTCAGTAATATTCCATTTTGTGTGTGTGTGTGTGTGTGTGTGTGTGTGTGTGTGTGTATCACAGCTTCTTTATTCCTTCATCTGTTGATGGGACTTAGGTTGCTGCCATATATTGGCTATTGTGAATAATTATGCAGTAAACGTAGGCTTGCATATATCTTTTTGCATTAGTGTTTTCTTTTTCTTTGGGTAAATACCCAGAAGTAGAATTGCTGGATCGTATAATAGTTCTATTTTTAATTTTCTGAGGAAACTTCATACTGTTTTCCATAGTGCCTGCACCAATTTGCATTCCCACCATCAATTTCAAGGATTCCTTTTTCTCCACATTCTGGCCAACACTTGTTATTGGTAATAACCATTTTGACACGTGCAAAGTGATATCTCATTGTGGCTTTGATTTGCATTTCCCTGATGATTAGTGATGTTGAACATTTTTTCGTATGTCTTTTGGTCATCTCCATGTCTTCTCAGGTCCTCTGCCCATTTTTTAATTGGGTTTTTTTTTTTGATAAGTTTTTTTTATATCTTGTATATTAACCTCTTATCAGATATATTGTTTGCAAATATCTTCTCCCATTCAGTAGGTTACCTTTTCATTTTGTTGATAGTTTCCTTCGCTGTGCAAAAGATTTTTAGTTTGATGTATTTCCATTGTTTATTTTTGCTTGTGTTGCCCTTGCCTGAGAAGACATATCCAAAAAATATTGCTAAAACATGTCAAAGAACATACCACCTATGTTTTCTTCTAAGAGTTTTATGATTTCTGGTCTTACGTTTAAGTCTTTAATCTATTTTGAGTTTCTTTTTATACATGGTGCAAGAAAGTAGTCCAGTTTGATTCTTTTGCATGTAGCTGTCTAGTTTTCCCAATACCATTTTTGATCTCTTCCAGTTAGTGTACCATCTTGGGGAAAGAACAAGTTAGGTTCAATGCTATTATGCTTGTCTAACTTTACCTTTGTTGAGCAAAATTATCAATAAGGACCTGGTAGAAAAGAAAGTATTGAAAGCCTACAAATTAGATAGTCAACTTCTGAACGATCAATTTTGGGGGGAATTCTGGAAATTAATTTTATAAATATCAATTAATTAAATTGATTAAATGTATGCATATTCTTTGGTAAATTAAATTTATCAAAATAAATGAAAAATGTGGACATGTAAAAATGAATAATAGTACTTTGAGACAGTAGAAAAAGTTTTCATTATAGTAATATTTAGACAGTATATTATTTTCTTGTTTATTTTTTGAAAAAATTGACTACTGAAAAAAGTTGACTTTTGTAAAAACTTATAAATAATAATTATAAATAATAATTTATTTCTTTATAATATTTTCCCTTTGTGCCTTTATGTGACATATTATTGGCCAAAAGACAGAAATTTTGTTAATTTTCTTTCAACTGCTAAAGGAAAGATTTTTTCCTTCCTTCTCTCTACTTAGTAAGAAAGGTAATTATTGCTTAATTCTCTACTTGACTAGAATGACTTAAAATGAAAAGAATATAAATTATTTAATTGTTAACATTTTTTTCCAAGTTAACCCAGATCTTCATTAGCAACAATTAGCAATGTTGGTAGAGGTTCAGATATACTGATAGTCTTTCTCAGGTTAAATGGTTCAAAGTGGAAAAAAACATTCAGTGATGGTGATTTCCTATACCTTGGGAAGACTTAACAGTATAAATTCCAAGTTTTGCGTTGACTTAGACCTCCTCTCTATTCCCTCTACCCCATTCCCAACTTCTCTTGCAAACCAGACTCATAAAACTGTTTTACATTCAACTTAAGAGAGGATTTATGAGTTGACCTATTTTAGTGAGAAGGCATCCTCCAAGTAAATTTTCCAAATATATTATTGTCTTATAAATATCTTAGATTTAGTCAATCTAAGAACTTACATTTTAAAAACAACTATAACTTAGTTCAGATTAATATATTACTATTTTCAAAAAGTAGTATATATTTATTGTTGAAACTCTATACTGATTTGCAAATGAAAGAAAGAAAACGTGTAACCCCACCAACTATTAATAATTTATATTAGCATTTTTGTATAATTCCCTCTACTCCTTTATCTACCTATATTATACACATGTATTTGTAAAACTTGAATATTATGATTCATATGAGTTTGTAATTTTTAGTAATGTGTTGCAGACTTATTTTTGTGTGATTATACATTGTTCTTCAAATCATGTTTTATAGGATCCCAATGCATTGATTTTACCAATTTCTTTATTATTTGCCTTTATTGTATCTTAAAATACAGTATTAGATGGATATGAAAGAATATATGTGACATAAATGTTTTACAGCCTAATAATAATAAAATGAACACCCATGAACCTAACGCCTCACTCCCAAACTAAAACATTGTCTGACAATGATCATTCTACATTGTTAAGTTTCCCAGTGTGGAATAATAACATGTGAGGAAGTTACAGGTGAATTATCCAGGTTGGACTGCAGAACTCCTGGTCCTGCCCCATGTGCTTGAGGTCAATTTTTTCCTTCTTGCCTTTATCTAGTGTCTTGGTTTTATCTATCCCTTATGAGTAACTGTTTGAATAAGGATAGGCAGACACATGGATATCACATCTTCCCCAAATAGTTTTCAGAGAAACATTGTCTTAATCCAAGTTTAGCAAAGATCCATTTTCATGAAGGAAACAATAAACATTAATACAGCACCTCTTTTTAAACTTTTCATTCCGGAATAAAACCTTTGCTTTACATTTTTATAATCAAAAGTCCAGGTAATTTTTCTCCACTTATAGAAAAAAGGAAAGGCTAACTTAAAGATTTCTTCTGCTTCTATCCTATCAAGTTTTAAAAAGATTTATTTATTTTTATCAATAGATACTTTTAGATAGTTTTATCTAGATTGTTTATTACAGTTTATTAAGTCAGAGAAAATATATTTTTTTTAAGATCAAAACCAATATCTTATTCTCTTCTGGGTAATTTTGTGGTATACCTAACTAATAGAAGTCTGGCATTTAGTCAACATTTGCTAAATGAATGATTGTGGTCAGTAGAATTATTCAGTAATACCTCAACTGAAGCAAATTGGCAACCTATTCTATGTAAAATAAAGCTTAGCCACCCCTCAAAAAATATATGCAAAAGTCTCTTAACACTCATATGGGGAACTTGCATTTCTCAGACATGAGGTTTCAGTTGAGTTACCCCTCTCTGTTTCAGGGCTAAACTTATTGGCTTGAAGCAATCCTGATCTAGTCACTGAGCTTATTTCAGGGGTGAGCAGAAGTACTGGTCCAATTAAAGTACACTTCAAGACTTTTGCTGTGAATGCCAGAGCAGATCCTCTCTTCAACACTAGTTATGATTATGAGTGGCTTGGAAATAGTGAAGCATTTTTGTTAATTGGAGGGGCATGGCATAAGATCAGGGCCTCCAAAGGGAGTAAAGCCTGAGAATTGATCCTGGTGCAGTTTTGTTTCTGACCTGAAGATAGATCTAACACTGTATGTTTTTTCTGTATGTTAGCCAGTATCCCCTCCTTTTTTGCAGCTTCCAACTTTATTGCATTTCCTGTCACAATCAAAAGAATTCTAACTGATTGATTTAGTTTATTTATAGGTGATTTATTTAGTTCTTATTTCAGATACATATCTTTAGTTTATGAACAATTTGAAAAATCTCCATTTTGTGGTTTTCAGGCAAATAGTGGAGAAACCAAAATTTGAAGGGGAAAGATGGGCAGGCCCACTGTCATTAGTCAGCCATTCAGTCAGTGCATGTTTGTTAAACCTTTTAGACTAAAAGATTCATGAGGGTAATGGACTATATCATCCTTTTAATGTCTTTGTCCCCAATTCCTATGGTAATTTCTTGCACATTGTAACTGCTCAATTAACATCTAATGAATAAATGAATAAAATAATTAAGGGCATTATAATTTAGTAGGAAAAAATCTGGATTATTGTTGCCAAAAATATTTGATAATTAAAGAAAAGCAGATTTATGTTTAAGATATTAAACTACAGATAGGCATAAATGGGTAAGGAAAAACTTTTATTATTAGTTTTGTGATCGTGAGGAACTTCACTTCTCTGAACCTCATCTGTAAAATAATTGTAATATCAAGCTCAAGAATTTCTGTGAGCATTTAATGAATTAATGTATGTAAAGTGCCTGTAAGAGCTCAATGCATGCTAGCTGTTAATGGTCACTGTACTTCACTTTAATAAAGCCAATTTACAAAATTGAGTCCTAGAATACTATGTTTAACAAAATTTTAAAAAAAACACTATGAAAATTTGTCCTGAGAATTTAATAATTTTTTTTCTCACGGTATGCAGGCCTCTCACCATTGTGGCCTCTCCCGCACAGGCTCCAGACGCGCAGGCCCAGCAGCCGTGGCTCACGGGCCCAGATGCTCTGCGTCATGTGGGATCCTCCCGGACCGGGGCACGAACCCGTGTCCCCTGCATCGGCAGGCGGACTCTCAACAACTGCGCCATCTGGGAAGCCCTAATAAAAGTTTTAACTGATGTATCTATATATTTATCTTACAAATTAATTCTGTGAAAATATAGAAAAATGATATAAAAATTATAACTAAATATTAAATCAATGTTATCATTGTTATCATTATGGACCATGGAATCAATGAGAATTCCCAATGCTGTAGGAATTAGTGTGGTGCATATTAATAATAAATATTTATTAATGTCCAAACATATAGTGCCTATCACATCATATGGACTAAATCACATGATATGGACTAAATACCTATTTTTATGTATTTATGTCTTTTATATATTTATTTTTTTATTTATTGTAAGATAGCTAGCTAGCTAGGTCAGTATTTATAGGAAATTGGGTTTGGGGTGAGTTTTTTACTTGTCTGGTAGGTTGAATTATTTGCTTCAGTTCTTTCCCCCCTCCCTGTAATCATTTGCCCTGCAACCTCTCAATTTCTACCAGCACACACAAAAAAGGAGTACACTTCCTTCCCTACCCCTCGATGTTGAGCTCACTCATGTGACTTGCTTTCGACAATGGAATTTTAGAAGGTGGAACACCATGTGTTTATGCTGTCTCTCTAGCTCTTTGCCATCACCATGAGAAGAATATACCCTGGCTAGCTACTGGCTCCAAACGGAGAATGGAGACTACATAAGCAGAACCACCCCAGCAAACCCAAAGACGTGAGTAAAATTCCTCTGAGAGTTTTCTGGGAAGTTTTAATACATCAAAAGATAACTGATAGAATTTAATTCCCTTGTTTTCCCCAGGGCTTTTTAAAACATCTCTTCCAGGAAATCTTCTCAATACTCTTCCCTTTTCTCTAGGCTGAAAGAGATGCCTCTCCTCATGTTTGTGTATTATCCTCTCCATATCTTTATCACTGAACTTACCACATTATGCTATAATTCTGTTGATTTTGTTATAATATTTCACCAGACTGATTTTCTATAAAGCAGGAGATGTATCTTCAATTGTTTTTGAAAGAAGTCTGTGCCTCATATATAATAGCAGTCAAGTAAGGATTTAATAAACGAATTAGTTTATAGAAATAAGTCTAATACACAAAGTGAAATTACATCCACTTTGGAATGGTACAAAATAACATCTTATGGTAGATTGATTGAGTGGTCCCAATTTTTGCCTCCTATTAATAGTAATATATAGCCACACCCTTGCCATGTCTCAAGGTGGGCAGAATGTATTTCATCAGCCCTTAATTTTGGTCATGACCACTTGACTAGCAATGCCAATGAACTGTTAAGCACACATGACACAGTGAGGCCTAAAAAAATAATGCAGCAGTTGAGTTTGCCCTCTTGTGCTTCTGTTATTGTCACATGAAGAACATGTCCCAGGTAGCCCACTAGTCCCACTGATCCAAGAAAGACATATGGAGCGGACTTGGACCTAACTTATAGCTTGGAGCCAAGTTCAGTTTAAGTCAGCCAACTTCCAGCCAGCACACAGATGTGTGAGCAAGAATAAATGATTGTTATTTTGTAGATCAGGGTTGTGGGATGGTTTGTTACAAGCCCAATTGTGGCAATGGTTGGTACTTATTTATGAAGAGATTTTTTCATGTGAATAGTTAATGAATAAACCTCACAGTTTATTTTATACCCACAGAGAAATTTTCTAGTGCTTATAAATTTTCAAAATCAATCAAAATGAATCTAGTATGGCTCATGACATAAAGCAAATTCTTATTGACAGAGTTATATTATATCACCATAATAGCAGATGAGTATTTATAATTTTAATTAATTTCAAGCTATGAATCATACTATTTTTTCTTCTAGATACGTATATATGTATATATGCACAAATACACACATGCATATATATTTTTTTTTACTTGTATCTTTTGACCATTGTGAAAAGGATAATTAGGCTAAAGCAAAGCTCCTAATTATATATATATATAATTTATATTATATATTTATATATAATTTATATATAATATAAAATATATAATTATATATTATATATATATATAATATAAATAACATATATATAATTATATATATATATATATATACACATGTATATAATTAAGCTAATGTTTAGATATGTGGTCAACACTGCTGGTTATTTACGCCCTATTATCCATTTTCCTTCTTCTTATAGTACCGATAAGGTCATCTAGACTAAAGATTCCCAGTCTCCCTTCAAGCAAGGTATATTTGTGTACTGGGCAATGGCATGTAAACAGACATAATCTCTGCCTCCTGTAAGTAATACCCTTAGAGAAAAGGGAAATATCTTTCCTTCCCTCTTTCCTCTTTACTCTTGTATAGGTGGTAGTGAGTCATCTAGGAACCTATATGTGGGCAAACCACAAGATAGAAGGAAGCTGACCCTGTGATTAATCTGTATAGTACAACTGCCATACCAGCATGGGCCTTTAACTTGTGTGAGAATAAATTTCTGTCTTGTTTGTGCCATTGGTAATACTGTATTTGACATGTGTATCATAAATATGCATATCCTGTTCATCTGAGTTATTGCAATTAGATGGCCTACATTTTTACATATTTTTAAAAATTACAAAATATATGTATGTTAATGTGCTTGTGCATTGAGTAAGAAATCAGAAATTTTACCCTCTGCACTCTCCTGTCTAGGAATGACCATCTTAAGAGTTTGGTGCTATTATTGCCCTTGCCTGACTGGGCCAGTTGTCATGTCTGCATTCCTTTCTGTGTAAGGTATTACATGTCAAACATATCTCTCCAGAGCCAGTGATCCCAAGTCCCTGGGCTTAGAGGCTGCCAAAGAGAAGAGGGGAGAGGAGGGAAGCAGAGGAAAGGAGACGGGGAGTGAGAGGAGGGGAGAAACAGAACAGGCTACTTACTGCCTCCTTGCGTTTTGAATAAGCCTGATGTAAGACTAACATTGGTGTCTCTTCCAGTAGGTGTAGGGGTTGGGAAGCAGGGGTGGAGATCAAAGACAGTCAATTTACTGTGGACAATTTATTTATCTGGAATAGCAGAAGTGATTGAGGTGAGTATGGGCATCTGACAGCTTTCTCCCTGGTAGTGATTTATTACACTCAACTCTATTTCTGACAGGCATGTATCCTCTAGTTCATTTTTAAAAGTTGCATTAAACTTGACTACAATTAAGAATGGGCAAAGTGACTCATTTTATGTGTCAATTTGGCTGGGCTATGGTGCCTAAATATGTGGTCAAATATTATTTTAGATGTTTCTGTGAGGGTGTTTTTAGATGAGATTAATATTTAAATTGGTGAACTTTGAGTAAAACAGATTACCCTTCATAATGTGGATGGGTCTTATCCAGTCAGCTGAAGGCTTGAATAGAACAAAAGACAGACCTCCCCCAAGTAAGAGGGAATTCTGCCTTCGACTTGAACTGCAGCATTGACTCTTCCCTGAGTCTCCAGCCTCCTGGCCCACCCTGCATATTTTGGACTTGTTAACCTCCATAATTAGGTAAGCCGATTTCTTAAAACAAATCTCTTCATATATTCAGGGAAAACCCTGGACAATACAAAGGCATAACCAAAATAGTTACTAAATATGAATTATGTTCATATTCATTGTCTAGGAGAAACTTCAGCTCCACATGAAAGTAAGATGATGGTGATGATAATTGCAATATAGCTATACAAATTATATTATCATTCACTTTATTTAAAACCTCACAGTGTTATATTGTCCTTAACATATTACCAGCCATCTATCTTGGCCCCTATATTTTATTTATTAATTTATCAAACAAAACTATTGTGTATAGCAAACTAGTTCAACCATAAATAAAATAATTTACCATGACAAGTAAACAGGAATGTTTACCCAGTAAAGCTTTACCTTAGGTTTGGTCTGTAACTAGTGGAAAATGCTCCCTTGTACTAATGAATAGATTCAGTGAAGCTAGCCAAAGCACCTGCCAAAAATACCTTAAAAACATTCCTTTTACAGAACCCCCAAAATTAAGTGTTCAAGCTGTTAATTCAGGGTACTAAGGGAACAAGCACGTACCTTGTGTTAACCAGTGTGTATATGAAGTGGGAATTCAAATTACTGAGGCTTAATTGTATAAAGATATCTGGGACCTAGCAATAATTTTTGGGTAAGGTGTTTATATAAGGCACTACTCAAGTAAGTCAATATATTTCTCTCAATTTTTTTATTCAATAAAATACCTTTCTAAATTTCCCTTTTTTTGTGGGGGAAGGGATGCTTTTATAATACACCAAGGAAAACAAGGAAATTATTATTTTTGTTATTGTTTTCAAACTTGTGGGGTCAAAAATGAATATTCTCCAAGCTTCAGGTGGAAGCCCACTCATGCTGGGACACACCAAAAAAATATTTTCCTAGATTCCTAGGTTCTCCATATTGATACCTATCCTTACATTTTGTGTCACAGAAAAGATCACTGAGATAAATGCCTTTCCCATGCTTTAGAGCCCATCCAGTCCCATTTCTTCAAAAATATTGTTTTACAAATTAATCATCAGTTCTTTTTTCATAGCTTCATCTTACCACTCTTCACTATTTCCTTCTCTTCTGAAAATAAATGTATATACTTAATTTCTCCTATCTTGAAACACTCTCCCTTAGCTCTGTGTACCTTGATCACAATCACTCCTTTATTTCATAGCCAGACTTCCTGCAAGGGTTGTTACAGGCTTGCTCTCTCCACCTCTTTATTCAGTAATTCAGAAATATTTCTAAGCCAAAGCTTAGAGCTTGAACTTTGCACATGTTATCAAATTCTTAACTGTCTGAGGAAATATATGTAGATATCCCTATTTTCAATTTATAGATGAGGAAACTGAGATTAAAAGAGGCCAAAGGATTTACTGAAGGTAACCTATATCCAAAACATGTCCACCATGATATAGGTATTGTCATCCTTCCCTAAAATTGTTAACTGGTGTTCACTGATGGGGTGCTTACTCTGTTAATATGTTTAAGGCACTGGGCAAGCTCTTTACCCACTTTTTCTTGTTTATTGCTTATGATATCTCTGGGAAGTGGATGCTCCCATTCATTCCTCAACCTCCATTCATCTTCCAAATTCAAATGAAATGTTTTTTTTACTTAAAAAAATTTTTTTTCTTCCTATTTTTATTTTTAATTTTTACTGAAGTGTAGTGGATTTACAATGTTGTATTAGTTTCAGGTGATTCAGCAAAGTGAATCAGTTATACATATATGTATACAACCAATCTTTTTCAGATTTTTTTCGCATATAGGCCATTACAAAGTATTGAGTAGAGTTCCCTGTGCTATACAGGAGGTCCTTATTAGTTATCTATTTTATATATAGTAGTGTGTATATGTCAATCCCAATCTCGCAATTTGTCCTTCCTCTCCCTTACCCCCTGGTAACCATAAGATTGTTTTCTACATCTGTAGCTCTATTTCTCTTTTGTAGATAAGTTCATTTGTACCTGTTTTTTAGATTCCACGTATAAGCAATATCATATGATATTTATCATTCTGACTTAACTCAGTGTGACAATCTCTAGGTCCATCCATGTTGCTGCAAATGGCATTATTTCATTCTTTTTTATGGCTAATGTTCCATTGTATATATGTACCACATCTTCTTTATCCATTCCTCTGTTGATAAATGAAATGGTTTTTAAATTGTGAAAAATCTATTAATAGCCAGATCAAGTGAACACTTCTTTTTCCTTTTTATTTATTTCTCTGTGGAATTTTAGTATTTCTGAGCACTCTTTGTAGAGGAAGATACCTTCATTAATGTTAAAGTGAAAAAAAAGAAAACCCTTGGCTTACACATATTTTTAATAGGAAAATTAGAAAATGTTAATTAAAAGGAGAAAAAAATCAATAGTAATTCTATTATTCAAAGATGATTACCATTACCATTTCACTGTATATACTTATAGATTTTTTTTCTGATACACACGCACACATTAATATACACAAACAATTTTCTGGCCCCTCCATCATTATCAGTTTGCTTGAATCACTCTTTTCTGGTCCTCTGCCTATTTCCTCAAACACTACTTGTCAATCTCCTTTACTGATAGCCTCTTTTTCTCCGAATCCCTGAAGTGTTTCTGTTTCCCAGGGATCTAACTATGCTCTTCTCACTATCCATACTCTTACTGTAATATATTATCAGGCACCTGATTTCTACTTCTAGCTTCCTGTTGCAGTTTCATCACCATATATTCAGCCTTTACTAACAATTTACTCTCTACTTTTCAAGGCTCCACCCTTCACCCAGTCTCCAAGTCAATGCCATTTGCTTTGACTTTTAATACAGCAGTACTTATTTCTATATGAATTATTTACTACCTAACAAATCATCCGAAAATTTGGTGGGTTAAAACATCAAACAGTTGTGTGGATCAGCAATTGAGCTAGGCTCAGCTGTGATTCTTATGTGTCTGTAGTCATCTGAATGCTCAACTGGGTACAGATGATCTAAGATAGTATATTAGTTTTCTATTGCTACCATAATAAATTACTACAGACTTAGAGGCTTAAAATACACAAATTTATTATCGCACAATTCCATAGGTCAGAAGTCTAAATTTACTCAGCTCGTTTCTCTGCTCTGGATTTCATAAGGAACAAAATCACTGTGTTGGGTAGCTGAGTTCTTATGAGAAGGCTCTAGGGAGAATCCACTTCCAAGCTCATTCAGGCTGTTGGCAGAGTCTAATTCCTTATGGTTGCAGGGCAGAGGTCTTCATTTCCTGTCAGCTGGGGGTTGACATTAGCTATTAGGTAGAGGAATTTTTTCTTCTACATATCAGAACCAGCATCAGTGTTTTGAATACTTCTCATGCTTGGAATCTCTTGGACTTCCCCTTCTGTCAGTCTCTCTTACCCATTTTTCTGCTTTTAAATGAAACTTCAACTAGTCATATAAAAGGAAACATGTTAACTCTGGAACGCAAAATACAATTGAATTTTGTATTCACAGGGGCACAATTGAAACTTGTAGTTTTCCAGTTGATACTCCCATTCCATTTTTTCATAAGAAGGGAAGTATATTAAGATGTTCTGCTACATTTTCTTTCATTTATTCTGTCAAATTCTTTTGGTTTCAAGGTACAGAAACCAACTTAAACTAGGTCAAGTAAAAAGTTGTTTATTATAAAGCCACAGATGTCTCAGGATTCCAAAGAATGAAAATAATTAATGTTGGGCTTCATGGAATTTGGATTTGGGATGTCAGGAACTGAGACCACTCTGTTATTTTCAGAAGCCCTATGAACTCTAAAATCTGCTTTCTACCTTTCTATCTGCTGTTGTGCTACTCAGTTTCTCTTTATCTCTTACCACCTTCTTACTCTTATTGTTCAATGCCCATTAGAACCACCAGCGACAACTCTAAATTATGACTGCTCAGCATCTATTCTTATTAGTAATTGATTTTGATCTCTCTGTCTCAGTTCATTTCATGAAATATTTAGCGTTGGGCTGCCAGTGTGCCTTGACTGGCTTTGGGATAGATGATTATCCATGGTTGGACGTGAGGAGGTGAGTGAAAAGCTTGTAAGGTCTGCCTTTCAAGGGTCTATGGTTACAGTAGATTCTAGAAAATGAGTGTCTAGGAAAGTAAGTGACAGACATGTCTACTATACTTGTCAAAAATTTGGAAAGTTAAGAAGAGTTTTAAGGAATATTTAAATAATATATCATTACTATTCTTAAATATTCATGAAGAAGATTATACTATATTTCTCTCCAGTCTCTGTATATGCATGTATATAGTTGTGACCTTATGTATGTGTGTAGACTTTTTTGTTTTGTTATTCTGGATATAGCATAAAGATTTCCTTACATCATTAAAAAACATTAAAAGATAAATTATAAATGGCTGCATTTTATTAAATTATTTGGGTATGTGATTCACTTAGCTATATTCCTCTGATATTGCAAATGTAGTATGTTTCCAGCATTATAAATATTTTGATGAAATTCTTTGTTCATAATTTTTTTTCTGCATTTTAGATTTTAATCTTTTTTTTTCTTTTCCTTTTTTTGGTAGATTTTTGGTATGTAGTAAGGAAGCTGGGTATGAAAACTTTTAATGCTTTTGAATTTTGCCAAGTTATTGTCAAGTTTCTGAAAGGATTTTATCATTTTACAACACTGCTTCTTTTAATCCTTTGTACTCATGATCTAGTGATGCACTAAAGAAATATAATAGTCCTGAGAATATGAGTCTTGTTAAAATTTAATTCCAGCTGCAAGGAGAGAGATCTAGTTTTGTACTTTATCCAACTAAAAAACATACATTCTATGAAATAGTGGCAGAGTCATGAAAAGTACTAGCTATCTTTTTTTGTGTGAAATATCTGTTATAATTACATTTGTTTGCATCAGTTATCTTCACATCATTGCCTTAACATAGCCTGAGCATAATGTGATGAATTGTTTCAGGTTGGTCACTCTATAGATAATGGTCTTGTGCTTTTTATAGCAGAAAACTATTTATGACCTTTCTCAATCTTTATACTAGTATTAAATTGTGTTATCTAGCCTAAAATAATGACCTCATCAGTGATTGGCATCATATTCTCTGTGTCCTCATACTGGATGGCCACTCTGATGTCTCATAATCTTAAACCCTATGAGTGATGACCTTTCTAGAGGAAACTCCTCAGAAAATAAAGTGACAGCATAAAGATTGAGGGCTGGCTCTGAAGTCACACAGACATGGTTTCATACCACATATCTGTTTCTGTTACATATTAGCCTGGATGACCTAAGGTAAATTATGCAACTTGTCTAATTCTTTTTCCTCATCTGTAAAATAGGAATAATGCTAGAACTCATCTCATGTCGTTGTTGCGAGGAGTAAATGAATTAATGCATGTCTGTTACTTGGCCCATAGTAAGCACTCAGAATGTTAGTTAATATTATCAATTTAATAAGCTAATAAATGTTAGCCATTAACTATTTCTATCCTATTTGCTCTTTATTATTTTTATTTTATGTAAACCTTTATTCTCTGAAGTAAACAAAAACAATCCATTTCCTACTTCAGCTTTATTTTCTCCATATTCACTTTCAAATCTTTTTGGATTATTAGTTTTAATGATAAAATTTCCCCTATGTAAATCCATAATGTAAATTGGAAGTCCATCCAATATTATTAAAATGGATTTTTTAAAAGATCACATCATTAGTTATAGTAAAAACTTAAACTTAGTAAAATTAATATTGAGTCACTCCACCCATATTGCTTATTCAGCAGCACATTTGTGTCCACACATGATGACAAGTGGCCGAAAGTTGCACTCTTCTAGTTATAAGATAAATAAGTACTAGGGATGTAATGTACAATATACATGATTAATATAATTAACACAGCTGTATATTACATATAAAACTTGTTAAGAGAGTAAATCCTGAATTCTTATCACAAGGAAAAATTTTTTCTTTTATTTTATATCTATATGAGATGATGGATATTCATTAAACATCATGGGAATCATTTCATGATGTATGGAAGTCAAATCATCATGCTGTACACCTTAAACTTACACAGTGCTGAATGTCAATTATATTTCAATAAAACTGGAAGAAAATCATTTAAAAAATACACATGGTGGTATAGTACAGAATTGAGTAAAAACAAAGCCACCACGTACATTTTTACTGAGTTAAAATCAACTAATTGTCGAAGAAGAGAAAAAAATCAACTAATTGTCTTTATGAATGAATGATGACAAAGAGAAAAGCCTCCCCTGACATTTGGGAGTTGGCCTGATACTATCAACCAGGCTTTAGTGTTCCTATTAACTGCCCTGACATTCCTAGCTAAATGATGGAGTTCTCTTTTTGCACATAGAATAATTTCATAGAATGCCAACATCAGAGAGGGCCACTCTGTGACCATGATAGAGCAAGACAAAAACAAGCCCACTTAATAATCATGTCTGAATACAAACAAAACATCAATAATTGTGGAAGCCACAGGTAGCAAACACTTCCCTCTTCTAGCTAATATAAGTGACTGTTTCTTCTTTACCAATTATAGCTTTAGCCTCACTCTAGTGTACCTTTCTTATAAATAACATTTATTGAGATACCCAATTGTAAAATTGTCTCATTTTCTGACAGAACCAAACTCAGGGCCTCACCCCTTGTACCCTCCCCCAACTCATCCAACTATAGCCCAGCTCTTATAAGTGATTTCTAACATCCCCTTACTGAAAACTTCCACAGTTCTCCATAGTATACATTCTCTCTCATAGCACCAAGCAGTAAAACCTAACTTGTTCAACTATAGGTATGTTCCTTGTGGTCTTTTTCTAGAGGGTATGACAGAACATAAAAGTTGACAACATACCCAGATTTTCTTTACTTTTACCCAACATTAATTGTTATCCATTTTGTTGAATAGTAAGGCCACTTTTAAAGTGTCATAGTTGGTTCTTTAACATTAAAGTTTGAAAATTTTGTACAGTTGTTATAGCTTCAAAAAATTCAGTTCTGCCAATTGGTGGTTGCCAGAGGCAAGGGGTGAGGGTGGGAGAAATGGGTGAAGGTGGTCAAAAGGTACAAACTTCCAGCTATAAAACATAAGTCTTGGGGATATAATGTAGAGCGTGGTCACTATAGATAAAAATACTATATTGTATATTTGAAAGTTGCTAAGAGAGTAGATCTTTAAAGTTCTCATCACACACACACAAAAAAACTTTGTAAGGTGATAGATGTTAAATTAGTCTTATCGTGGTGACCATTTTGCAACATATACATATATTGCATTATTATCTTGTACACCTGAAAATGTTATATATCACATGTCTCAATACAAATTTTTAAAAAAATTCCATTCTGTTTCTTCATTTAGTGATTGCCATGCATGTTCTCTTATATTTAATGATATCCCTCAAATGCTGTGCTTACCAAACAAATACTCTTGGATAGCATTCAGTTTCTTTAAAGTAAGTTCATTTAAGAGCTAATTAGAGCCACATTCTGAATTAGAATACACTATTTAGTAGCATGCTGAGACAATGGTTGTGATTGCAGAGTACAATGTGAAAACTTTATAATGCTGTATTTTTAGTATAATAAAATAAGATATAGTTAGTTACACTAATTTTTATATTGAACTACTGCCTAGAAGAATTGTTTAATCACTAGTTCCAAGGACAATAATATTTAACAAGATAAACATTTAAGTAAATGGAGATTTTTAATACTCTGCTATCAATTGCAAATTCAATTTAATAGGGAAAACTTTCTCATGAATTCTTTTTTCACTATCTCATCTAACCCACTTAAGCTAGTTTGGGCATTTTTTCCCCCTAATTCTTACAAAATGTCAGGGAGTGGAAAATGAAATAATATTTATATTTGTACTCCTTACAAATGCAATGTTTTATCTATCAAAGATTATGTTTAACTCCTACTTTGTCATAAAATGTATATGTTATAGCAATGTGAGATAATCTTTTTTTATATTTATAGTAATTAACCATCTAGATGGACAATAATATGTTCAATGGAATTGCAGAAATTTCAAACAAAGCTAAATTTGTATTTAGGCCAATTAGATCTTTTAAATTAACCACTA
The DNA here is from genome assembly GCF_963924675.1 of Phocoena phocoena. Lineage (NCBI taxonomy): Eukaryota > Metazoa > Chordata > Mammalia > Artiodactyla > Phocoenidae > Phocoena > Phocoena phocoena. The sequence goes on along the minus strand of NC_089219.1, from coordinate 91,554,377 downwards.
TAGATCAGCAGTACTAGACCCTATTCAGGGGAGGCATAAGCAAATAGGATAAATACTATTTTCTTTAAGAGTCTTTTAGTATGACTTAGTTATTCTGAGTTAAAGGAGAAGAATTTGTATGTGGGAAAAGAATTGAAAATAATAATAATAGACATTTATTGAGGACTTACCATGAATCTCTGATATGTAAAATACTCAGAAGAGTATTATTCCAGAGATAAAATCACTAAAAACAATTGTATTTAAAAATGTAATTAGAGACCATATTCCTGTAGAATATTTCCCCCCTTTAGTTTATTAAGAACAGAGATGACTTAGTTTGTTAAGGAAGATTGTTAAAGATTTCAATTTGAGATTCAAGTATTAATCAGAATGTTCTTTTCTTTAATCTCTAGCCTCTATTATCTGTAAGTTGTTTAGCTACTTTAAAAAATTGTATTGACTTTTGGTTCTTTCTCTGTGGTTTATTCAGAGAATAAATAGTATTAAAGTAGAACTTTAAAAATTGGAGCAAAAAAATTAAAGTACAGATTTTAAAAGGATAAATGTCAAGATCTTAGTGGTCTCTCCCCCCAAAAGTATAGTTAATTACTTTTACACTGGAGATACAAGGGTGCAGTTGAGATCTAATTCTAAACTTTGCCCAAGTCTTTTCAGCAGCTTTTACAGAAAAGAGCAAAGGGTTGATGATGAAATGATCACAGCTTTTGAAATTTATAAAATATTCCTGAACCTCTGCTTTGAGTCTAACTTGCCATACAGATCTGGACAGAACTGGGGGCATTCTTGTAGTACATTATAGTTCTTCAAAATGCAGGATAATTAACTTTGGTGTGGGATGTAGGTTGGTTTTTGCAGACTAGTTATTAGACTCTTTCTGTTGGTAAGCCTGTGCCTGGAGGATTGCTATCTCTATTCTAAACCATGAAGTTTAGGGGAAGTTAAAAATATTCCTGTTGGGTAAGCAAAGAAAGGAAGGATGAGAAAGCTATGGATAGTGAAGTTAGTGACAGTGAGAGTGTGACAGATGTTTATGTGATTAGATGAGCAATGTAGCAAATTAAGTTATCACATTTCATCCAACTGAAGATGCATTTTTTTTTTCAAATACTAGCATGTCTAAAATTAGAACGCATCTTACAATGGCTGTCAACTAAGTGTCAGTTGTGGTATACTAGTTAATGCCTGCACATGTGCAAACTAGGCATAACTATTTATATTTAATTCACCTAACTGAGTTATGTGTGTTTTTGGAAATATATCTATTGTTACTACACTTTAAACTATGCAACCGAAGCAGGAGAGATTACCAAGTCTGTTGAAATAGATAAAACAAATTGTAAAGACAGGCTAGAATGACCAAATTCATGCATCACACAAGATATAAAGTATTGAAACATCAATTTCTTTAAAAACTCCCTGTTGTTTTTTAACAGAAGCTGCTTAATTTCCAGCAAAATGTAATTCAACTGAGAAAAAAATAAAACTATGAGCTTTCAAATAGAAAAGCATCAGCATCACAACTTTCAGAATGAATATCAGAAACTTGAAAGACAAATCTTGGAGACAACAAAGCAGGAGTCTTTTAAGAAATGCTGCGTCACCCACAAAATTTGATGAAACAGAATAATATTGTGTTGAAAGTCATGGAAAACAACGACTCCAAATTAAAAACAAAATATAGTAGAGTTAGATTTTATGAAGAAGTTTTTAGGAATAAACAAGCCAATTTCCTTAACTAACATTTTCCTCATGTGATATATGTTAAATATCTATACCTAAATAGATATGTTTTCAATAAAAATTAGAAGTGAAAGAGCATTTATAACTAGTGTTAGTGCAAGTTCATGTGCCCGAAGCACAGTGAGGCCAAACAAATTGGAACGTAAGGAGTTTGGAGTAGAGAAAGGTTTATTGCAGGGCCATGCAAGGAGATGGGTGGCTCATATCCTAAAAAGCCCTGAGCTCCCCAAAGGGTTTTGGCAAAGCATTTTTTTTTTTTTTTTTTGCGGTACGCGGGCCTCTTTTTTTTTTTTTTTGAGGTACGCGGGCCTCTCACTGCTGTGGCCCCTCCCGTTGCGGAGCACAGGCTCCGGACGCGCAGGCTCAGCGGCCATGGCTCACGGGCCCAGCCGCTCCGCGGCACGTGGGATCCTCCCGGACCGGGGCACGAACCCGCGCCCCCTGCATCGGCAGGCGGACCCCCAGCCACCGCGCCACCAGGGAAGCCCTGGCAAAGCATTTTTAAAAGCCAGGTTGCGGGCCTGGGGTGGGTGTGGGTGTGTTGCAGGGTACGTGATCTGCTCATGCATGTTCTGTCTGGCTGATGTTGAGGGAACAGGGTGGTGTCACAAGGTTAACGTTATCAGTCCTTAGGATCCAGGAAGCTCATGATCATCAAGTAGTTAACATCTTCCATTCAGTCAGGGGTTTTCACATCTGTAAAACAATTCAGGAAATATGCATCAAATACTGTTCTCTAGATACTTCAGAGAGGAGCTAAAGCAAAGGATATGGGGGAAGGCCTCATAGGGTCCTGCTTGCTTACATTAGGAGCATTTGCTAATACTGTATCATAAAAGATAGTGGGACATCTTCTAATACAATAATTTATTATAACTTCCATGATCTAATAGTATAGTATTTTAAAGCACTTTTTAAAAATGTCTTAAGCCCAAATTTAAGGATATGTAATATTTAAATATTAAAATGCCCATGTATTGGTTGATCCCTTTTGCCCATCTGGTATTACAGAAGTATTAGGCTATCCCTTGTTGAATCTTCCTCACCTGTTTGTCTAATAACAGAGGAAAAGGAAGAGTGACTACATTATCATAATCATGGCTTACAGTGATTGAATACCTCCAGTTATTGAGCTGAGTGTTCTTTGTGGGCTACCTCATATAATCCTGACAAAGATCTGAACAAGACATAATTCTATACACCATTCTAGTATGCAAATGAGGAAACTGAAGCTGAGAGAAATTACGCTCAACATCAAATACTTAGTACGCAGTGGAGTCTGTATTTAAATTCAGGCAATCTGGCTCCAGAGTCTGTGCTCTTCACCTCTGTTCTATGCAGGGAGGTTATATTGCATAGTGTTTAAAGCATAGACACAGAAGACTGATTGGTTGGGTTAAAATTCCACTCTGTCACTAACCAGTTGTGTGACTTTAGAAAAATGACTTGACTGCTCTGTCTCAATTGTCTCTTCTGCAAAATGGTTATGAAAATAGTAATAATAGTATCTTCCTCATTAGGATGTTTTAAGGATAAATAAGTTAATATATGTAAAGCATTTAGAACAATGTCTGGTATATGACTTGCATTATCTAAATGTTAACTAATATTATACAATCTCCTTTATATTATGATTGGCCGGAAGGGGGATTATCTGCCCTGAAAGAAACAACCTGATGATCTCAGAAAAATCTATCTGTACACACTCATTGTCAGCAGAATACCAAGTGAGATGGCTCTTTTCCAGTTGTTCTATTTAATTGAAAAATTAGGATTAAAGGTCAGCATTTTTTTTAATGAGTTTTCCTATAGCCACATTAACCCTACTCTTTAAATTGGTGCTCAGTGGATCTTTGTATTTTCTCATTGATGTTAGCAAATACAAATTTAAAGTCATTGTTATATTCCCCTCTTTTGGAACTAGATATGAGTACTCTAAAGTTTGCTTCATATTGTTAAATGCCTTTTTTTCCCCAATGTGAGAATGCTAAGAAAGTTTAAAAGGACACCTGAAAAATCACAAGAACAGGTCATATAGGTATAGAGATTATTATTGAAATGTACTTAATGTTGTATTCTTTTTCCAAGAATTGTGTTGTCATAAATCCTTCTTGATAGAACCAAGTATTTGTTTTGGCCCTGAAAGTTACCCATGCTTTAGGGAATCATATTATAACATAGAGGGTAGATTACACAGTGACACAGATCTGGATTTTAATCCTTGTTCCGTTAATTACTAGTTGTATGACTTTGAGGAAATTGTTTAACTTTTATGAGTTTCTGTTTCTTAGTAAGCACTGAATAAATATCTATTTTATAGGTCAGTTGTGAGGATTAAAAAAGTAAATTAATATAAAATATCTAATACAGAGACTCGAAAACAATTGTTTACTGTTCTCCTGTTTCCTTACACCCATCCTCTGCCCCAGGCTTTTTCAAAAAGTAGGGCCACTGCTAGGATGTATGGGACACCAAGAAAATACTTCTGATGTGTCTCACTGTAGAAATAAGTAAATTGACTTTAAAAACTACAAAATTCATGGGCCCTTAGGACACATAGTGATATATTAATGAAGATTTAGAATAGCGGCTAAAGAAGAGGCACATACATATTTATTTATTGCCAATCAGTGCAAATAAAGATTCTTCATAGTATTCAGACACTATCCCCTCCTGTTTAAGTTTAGGAACCATTTCTTTTCGTTCTTTATTGTCAAAGGTGTGATTCCTGTCTATCGTCATAGCTCCCACCACAAGAATAAGATATCAATGCTTATTTTTCACAAGGCCATGGCTCTTTAAAACATATTTTTGTTGGAACAATACTGGTCTTTTTGCCTCTGCATTTCCAATACTATTTATTTAATGCTGGTGTTAAAAAACAAACAAACAAAAAAACCTCCAAAATTCAACTGAGTAAAGATCTAATTGGCTTTATTCAACAATTCAAGTATCAGGCAGCATCCCATCTAGAAAACAGAGAGGAGCTCTGAAGAGCTGTACAAAATGAAAATCTTTATAGGCATAAGGGGTGGGAAAAGGAAGCTCTAGCAAGGAGTGGATTGTTTCAGGCAAGGTCACCAGCAGTATGTGCAGTTAGGTCCCCATTTCATTTCTAATCCTTTTTATTTGGGCCTTCCCTCTTTTCACTTGATCAATTTTATACATTTTATTGACTATTAAGTTTTTTGAAAAATGATTTTTTCTGTATTTGTTCTCTATTTTGTTGTTCCATAGTTTTTGTTTTTATCTTTATTACTTCTTTCCTTCTACTTTTGTATCTAATTTGCTGTTTTATTTTTCTAAATTATTATGATTATTGATTTCTCATTTTTACTATATGCATTTAAGGCTGTAACTATTCTTCTATATATGACTTTGACTATAGCATCCAAGTTTTAATATAGTAATTTTAATCAGTTCAAAAATATTTTCTGATTATAATTAGTATTTCTACCTTGGCCCATGAAGCAATGTGAAGTTTTTCTTGATTTGCAAACGTATAATGATTTTTTAGTTATTTGTGGGTTAGTTATTTATTCAGCTTAATTTCACTGTGATTAGGTAGTGTGGTATGTATGTTATTAATATTTCAGAACTTTTAAGACTAGCTTTAAGGCTCAGTATATGGTTGTATTTCATCAATGTGTGATAAAATCTGTCACTATGATGATAAATTTGATATTTTATGTAGTTCTATTAAAAGTACTTTTATATATATTTGGACCTATAAAAGTTTAGAAGTGTTGTGTAATCTTGATAAATTAAAACATCATTTATGGACCTTCTTTAGCTCTAGGGAGATATCTATATCTGTATCTATATTCTTTTTTTTTTTGTATCTATATTCTTAAATGCAATTTTTAGTTTATAATTACTATAGTTATGTGAGCATTACTTTGTTTAACATTTGCCTTATTTTTTTCCAAATTGGTTTTCAACCTTTCAGCATCTCCTGCTGATTTTCATCATATTTAGTATAATTGACAAACTAAATATTTTGACTCTGTGCTTTACCATTTTTCCTTTAATGGGCAAAAGAAAATGAAAGGTATCTCTAAAGGGAAAAACAGAATTTCTGTGATAATTAAATGTATTTTAATTATTTTAATTTTAGTATTTTAAAATTATTTTAATTTTATTTTGTTTAATTTTTAGTATTTTATTTAATTTTAGTATTTTCAAAACTATTATATAATAGATATATATGAAGTATGTATGTGAAGATATATGAAATAGATATATGTGAAGATATATTATTAGTCATTCATAATTCAAAGTATGCAAATTTAACTTAGATAAAAAATAAAAGGTTATGCTCATTGAAGGCCCTGTTGTACCTATCCCACCAAAGACTATCCGATGAAATTATTGAAGGAATTTCTGTAGTATTAAACACATAACAGTTTGTGAGAACAATTCAATATCAAAAAATTTTAACTACACTAGATGTTGTAAGATTTTTAGTAATCTACCATCTTAGAAATGACTTATAAAAACACTACACACAGCATATGCAATTTTTTTTCTGGCCCTGGATAAAGAGTTTGAGAATTTCCATCCCGTGATTCATAATCCACATCACATGAAATAGAAGAAAAACTGAGGTTTGAGACCATTATCACAGAGTTAGGAAAGATATGCTTAATTTGTCTATAGTCCATATAACTGCTTTCCCACATTCATTCCTGACCTCCACGCCACACATCTATGTCCTTAACTTCGTTCTACAGAGAAAGAAAACCAGTGTCAACTCTGGGATATTTTAAAGGTTATCATTATACATCTTCCCCCAATATCTGGAAGCGTACATACGGATACAAGAAGGAAATGTTGTATTTCCAAGAGCACAATAACTGACATTGAATTCAGCCAATATCTACAAGTAGGGGATGGATAAATATTTACAGATTTTTTTTTTATGATGGCATTCTTCTAGCCCTTTTTGAAATTGTATTGTTCAATTGATAGTTTGATCCTGCAATATTCCTAAGCAGATTGTATGGTTGTTAATATTATAAAATAGCGTATTTAAATAAGTATCCTGGGACTTCCCTGGTGGTCCAGTGGTAAAGAATCCGTGTTCCAATGCAGGGGATGCAGGTTTGATCCCTAGTCGGGGAACTAAGATCCCACATGCTGCAGGGCAACTAAGCCTGCATGCCACAACTACTGAGCTCGCATGCCTCAACAAGAGAGCCTGCGTGCTGCAAACTACAGAGCCCATGTGCTCTGGAACCTGCGTGCCACAACTAGAGAGAAGCCAGCGGGCCACGACAAAGAACCGTGCTGCAGTGAAAGATCCCGCATGCCTCAATGAAGATCCTGCATGCCTCAATGAAGATCCTGCATGCCTCAGTGAAGATCCCATATGCCTCAACTAAGACCCAATGCAGCCAAAAAATAAATAAAATAGAGAAATATTAAATAAATAAGTAAATAAATATCCTGAGAATTTTAGAAGGCCCCTTAAAATGAGGGGGACCCTTTACAAACGTGATTTTAAGACTAATTTTCCTGACCCTTAGTTTTGAATAGTATTATTATTTTTTTAATGGGAAAAACATTTATTTTATAAATCAGGTGCTGGAGTTTAACCTTTGATTTCAATACCCTGGTAACCTTGAATACATTACTTAAAGTTGATGAATGTCATTTCTCTTTCCGACATAATGTGGCTAATAATACATACATGTGTTCTCTATACCTATTTGCTTTTGAAGTACTGTCTTCAAGTCTTTACTGTTTTTTTATTTGCCTTTGTTGACAGAAGGTGAAGATAAGGCTAGTGAATCATGTTTTTTTTAAAAAATATTAACAGTATTAAGTAGCATTGTTCTGCATTCTAAAATCTGTCTAGGAAATCCCTGAAGATCAAATGACAATAGAGTCTTTTAAGGTAGAAAGGAAAATAAGTGTTATTGGATGAAAGCTATATATTTAAAAAATCATGTCCAAAGTCACTTCATTATGCAATTAGGAAAGAGTCCTTTAAGTGCTATTTATAGGTACTAACAGATATTTTGTTTATGTGAAATCTCTAGGATATAGGAAAGCTTTTTGAACTTTATCAGTTAGCTTTTACTTCTTGGTAAACTACCCTAAAGTTAGCAGCTTAAGACAGCAACTATTTATTTGCTTATGAATCTGGGCTGGCCTCAACTGGGCAGTTCTGTTCTGGACCAGGCTTGACTAATCTTGGCAAGATTCATTCATGTGCCTATGATCAGTTGGTGGGTTGGCTGGGGCTGGTTTGCTTATAATGGTATTGACTAGGAAAACTGGGATAACTGGAATCCCTTTGATATAGTCTCTCAATCCTTTACCAACCTAGGTCAGGCTTATCACATGTTGGTGTCAGAATTTCAAGAGCAAGAGAAGGAGTTACAAAGCTTCTTGAGGCCAATGCTTAGAACTCAACAGCTCAACAGCACTTTTGGCATGTTCTTTTAGTCAAAGTAAGTCATAAGACATGCCCAGATTCAAGAGGTGGAAAAGTACACTCCAATTTTTGATGGAAAGGATTTAAGAACTGTCCATCTTTTAAATCTACTACACCAAGTAAAGTGTCCAAAGAATTTAAATCAGCTCTCTATCTCTGATGTCCAAACATTGTGAACAAAACTTGAAAAATTCACTCAACATTTAAATATTTTGTTCACAAATTTTGATAATAGCTGGAAATAACTTATACCACCTTAAATAAATTTTCCTGAATGTTGGACATTATAATTCTTCCAGTCTTTGTTAGAGGACATAAAACTTTAAAAAGTTATTAATATAGGAAATTTTAATATTCCTTATTAGTACTCATAAGTAGTGTGATGGAGAATAGAACATTGGCTGAAACAAGGTTTTGAATTATTTATGGATTCTATTTTCCATTTGTCTCTACCTTTATTATTGCAAAAATTTACGTTCTCTATTGGAATTGATAAGAACATTTGACAACTTGATTTAAGAAATGTTTTATTAAAAATGAAGATTTTTACGGAAACTCCTGAGTATGTAACCTCAGTAGAATTTTACATAAACCAAGAAATAAATGGAAATCCTGATGAACTAAACGTGAATTAATCCTTCAGGGTTTTTTGGCAAAACTGCAAACTTAATTCAGGTAATTAAATGTTTTTCACAGCCCTAGCTTCGTCATCCTCTATTTATAATCCTTAACCTAGCACAAGAACTACATTAGAGGCTTAAAAAAATGAAGTTCTAAAGAATGACAACCGTCAGAAAAATGTGTTTACTGCTAGAGCATAATGAATATATTTTATAGAATTTTGTATTTTGTTAAAAATGTGCATTATTTAACTTATTTATAATTTTATCAGCATTGCAAAATCCAAGTATATATAATTTATATACCTGTTCAAATACAGTTTATAGACGACAAAACTTTAAAAGATTTTATGAACATTATTGTACAAAAATAAATTATAATGCATTATTTTTTACTAGTTATTGAGCTGTTGAAAAATGAAAGAGTAAAGTGAGGGATTATAGTCAAAGATGGCTAGTTCCAATTCATCCAGGAAAATATGGGGTAAGATTACAAAAATGTGGGTGGACAAAACTTTCTAGTTCAGGAAACAGACAAGGAAGAGCTTAAAATCATATAGTTTTTAGAGAGATTGATGAGACTATTCTTCAGAGTATACATATGAAAACTGAGTCTTGGACTTAGGGTTGTAAAACTAACAACTGTCATTTATTGATTGAAAGTCAAATTTTATAACTTTAAGCCCAGTGTTCTTTGTTCAATACCAAAGTATGGAAGGAGGAAGATGAATAAGCTTCAGTGTCTTTGTATCACATTTTAAAATGTTTACCCTACTTAATGATTTTATTGTTATTCTGAAGATTATCAATAAAAAGGGTTTTGATGATTTTTATTTCTAATAATAAATGTCAAAAATCGGGACACTTACAAACCACCTTTTCCCCTGAATGTCTACATTCCTGTTGGCTCATAATACAAAACATGGGTCAACCTCATTTCTGTCTCCCTCATATACATAAACATAAATGCACACACCCACACACAAGCATATCACCTGAAAATGTTAAAGATAATTTTTCCTTCCTCATCGTTATTGGGGCAAATGGTTTCTCAAGACATACACTTTGAGTTCATTTTAGAACCTCTTTTTTCATTTAATTTCCACATCACAAAATCCTTCCCTAATAACTCAAAATAAATCTTTCTAAATAGCTATTTTCCATTTTCAGACCTCCTAATGATCTCCCAGTCTGCTTTTGCCCTCTCCCTTGTGCCATCTCCCTAATTCATCTTTACAATCTGGACCCTATATTCTCCCACAATATCCCAAATTTCAGCTATACTATACCATTTGATCTTTCTCCAACAAACTCTGCCTTCTCATGGCTCCATGCCTTTGCTTATTCCATTCCTATACCTCCAACACCCTTCTCCACTTCCACTGTTTCATGAAAACTCAGTCATCCTTTAAGACCTGACTCAGATATGCGTTCTTGTGTTCCATAAATGGCTCCTCCAGCAGCAGTAAAACTATCTTCTGGTATACCAGGTGTCCTTATAGGACAGTTAGGTTAAATCAAACTTTATGATAAGCCCTGAAAGCCCCCATGGCTAAAATAAACAAACAAATGTCCCCTGTAGTGCTATGGATTGAGAATAAAATACTGGTTATGGAAGGTAGGTTGTGTTTCATTACATTGTGAACAAAGTCTATTTTAGACTCTTTCTATCCCCATTCCATTCCACTCATATGTGTTGAATTGTATAGAAGACAGAAAAATCTCAATATTGTCAAATCACCCAATGCTCAATAATACCTTTTCTTTTTGGAAACTTCTATCACTATAAAAAACTAAATGTGTTTATCCCAAGGGCTACTACTCCCAAATAATTTTGAAAAATTATATTTAATCGTATATATTTTTAAGATGACTTCTATATATTTTATAAGCTTAAAGCTTAGTGGATTGCAAATAATATAATTGTTGTTGTATTATAAACATTTCATTTTAAAAAAGTTAGATCACAGTTTTGCGTCTATAAAATAGACCTGAAATGCCTTAGCAATTTAATACTTACTGTCCTGGTTGAATAGTTACCCCCCCCTCCCCCAAATCATGTCTGGAATTATTTATAATACTTGGTTATGACAACCCTAGGGGACTAATGCAGATTTTGGTACTGAGAGTAGGGTGCTATTTTAACAAATATCTAAAAATTTGTGGGTGGTTTTGGAATTGGATAATAGGTAGAAGCTGGAAGAGTTTTGAAATGCATGATCAAAAAAATCTAGATTGTCTTGAAGAGAGTGTTGGTAGAAATATGGACATTAAAGGCCATTTTGGTGAGGACTCAGAGAAATAATGAACATGTTATTGAACATTAGAGGAAAGGAAATCTTTGTTATAAAGTGGCAGAAAACTTGACTAAATTGTGTTCTGCTATTGAAGGGAAAGTAGAACTGTTAGTGATGAATTTGGATATTTGGTTGTGGAGAGTTGATGAATATAGATGCAAAAATTCTCAACAAAATGTTAGCACCACATATTGAAGAGACTGTCTTTTCTCCAATGTATATTCTTGCCTCCTTTGTCATAGATTAATTGACCATAGGTGTGTGGTTTGTTTCTGGGCTCTCTATTCTGTTCCATTGATCTATATGTCTGTGCATCATGCTGTTTTGACTACTGTGGTTTTGTAGTATAGTCTGACATACCTCCAGCTTTGTTCTTTTTTTATCAGGATTGCTTTGGCCAGTTGGTGTCTTTTGTGGTTCCATATGAATTTCAGGATTATTTGTTCTAGTTCTGTGAAAAATGTCATGGGCATTTTGATAAGGATTAAACTGAATATGTATATTTCTTTGGGTAATATGGCCATTTTAACAATATTAATTCTTCCAGTCCAAGAACATGGGATATCTTTCCACTTCTTTGTATCATCTTCAATTTCCTTCATCAGTGTTTTATAGTTTTCAGAGTATAGGTTTTTTACCTCCTTGGTTAAGTTTATTCCTAGGTGTTTTATTATTTTTAATGCAATTTTAAACAGGTTTTTTTTTTAACTTTCTCTTTGTGATAGTTCATTATTAGTGTGTAGAAAAGCAACAGATTCTGTATATTAATCTTGTATCCTGCAACTTTGCTGAATTCATTTACTGGTTCTAAAAGTTTTTGGGTGGAGACAATAGGGTTTTCTATATAAAGTATGATATCATCTGCCAATAGTGACAGTTTTACTTCTTCACTTCCAATTTGAATACCTTTTATTTCTTTTTCTTGTAGGATTGCTGTAGCTAGGACTTCCAATACTATGTTAAATAGAAGTGGGAAGAGTGGGCATTCTTGTCTTGTTCCTGAAGTTAGAGGAAAGGCTTACAACTTTTCACCAGTGGGTATGTTAGCTGTGGGTTTGTCATACATGACCTTTATTATGTGGAGATATGCTCCCTCTGTACCCACTTTGATGAGAGTTTTTATCATGAATGGGTGTTGAATTTTGTCAAATGTTTTTTCAGTGTCAATTGAGATGATCATGTGATTTGTATTCTTCCCTTTTAAATTTAATTTTTATTTTATATTGCAGTCTAGTTGATGTACAATGTTATGTTAGTTTTAGGTGTACAGCAAACATATACATATATCCATTATTTTTCAGATTCTTTTCCCATATAGGTTATTACAGAATATTGAGTTCCCTGTGCTACATAGTAAGTCCTTGCTGATCATCTATTTTATATATAGTAGTATGTAAATGTTAATCCCAATCTTCTAATTTATCCCTCCATATCCCTCCCCCACAGGTTTCCCCTTTGGTAACCATAAGTTTGTTTTCAAGGTCTATGAATCTTTTTCTGTTTTGTAAATAAGTTCATTTGTATCATTTTTTTTTAGATTCCACATATAAGTGATATCATATGATATTTGTCTTTCTCTGTCTGACTTACTTCACTTCATATGATAAACTCTAAGTCCATCCATGTTGTTGCGAATGGCATTATTTCATTATTTTTTAAGGCTAAATAATATTCCATTGTATATATGTAGTACATCTTTTTTATCCATTCCTCTGTTGATGGACATTTAGGTTGCTTCCATGTTGTGGTTATTGTAAATGAAATGAACATTTCAAATTATGGTTTTCTCCAGATATATGCCCAGGAGTGGATTTCTGGCTCATATGATAGTTCCATTTTTAGTTTTTTAAGGAACCTCCATACTGTTCTCCATAGTGGTTGTACCAATTTACATTCCCACCAGTAGTGTAGGAGGGTTCTCTTTTCTCCACCCCCTCTCCAGTATTTATTGTTTGTAGACTTTTTGATGATGGCCATTCTGACCAGTGTGAGGTGATACCTCATTATGGTTTTGATTTGCATTTCTCTAATAATTAGTGATGTTGAGCATCTTTTCATGTGCTTTTGGCCATCTGTATGTCTTCTTTAGAGAAATGTCTATTTAGATCTTCTGCCCATTTTCTGATTGGGTTGTTTTTTTGATATAGAGTTGCATGAGCTATTATCCTTTCCTTTGTTAATGTGGTGTAACACATTGATTTGCAAATATTGAGCCATCCTTGCATCCCTGGAATAAATCCAAATTGATGATGGCGTATGATCCTTTTTATATATTGTTGGATTTGGCTTGCTAATATTCATAGAAACATTGGCCTGTAATTTTCTTTTTGTGTTGTCTCTTTATCTGTTTTTAGTCTCAGGGTAATGGTGGTCTCACAGGATGTATTTGGGAGTATTTCATCTTCTTCAGTTTTTTGGGATAGTTTGAGAGGGATAGGTGTTAAACCTTTTTGAATGTCCTATTTATTTTTGCTTTTGTTGCATTTTTTTTTGTGGGGGTGGGGGGTCAGATCCAAAAAAATCATTGCCAAGACCCATGTCAAGGAACTTATCTCTTATGTTTTATTCTGGTAGTTTTATGGTTTCAGGTCTTGCATTTAAGTCTTTAATCCATTTTGAGTTAATTTTTGTGCATGGTGTAGACAGTGGTGTAGTTTCATTATTTTTTTTTCATGTGACCGTCCAGTTTTCTCAACACAATTTATTGAAGAGACTGTCCTTTTCCACTGTATATTCTTGGCTCCTTTGTCATAAATTAATTGAGCATATATGCATAGGTTTATTTCTGGGCTTTCTATTTGGTTCCATTGAGCTATGTGTCTGATTTTTTGCCAATACCATACTGTTTTGATTACTATAGCTTTGTAATATAGTTTGTAATCAGGACCTGTGATACCTCCAGCTATGTTCTTCTTTCCCCGTATTGCTTTGGCTCTTTGGGGTCTGTTTTAGTTTCATACAAATTTTAGGGGGTTTTTTTTGTTGTTGTTCTATTTCTGTGAATAATACCACTGGAATTTTGATAGGGATTGCACTGAATCTGTGGATTGCTTTGGGTACTATGGGCATTTTAACACTATTAATTCTTCTAATGCATGAGACATGGAATGTCTTTTCATTTATTTGTATCTTCTTCAATTTCTTTCATCAATGTCTTATAGTTTTCAGTGTATATGTTTTTCATATCCTTGGTTAAATTCATTCCTAGGCATTTATTCTTTTTGAAGACATTGTACCTGGAATTGTGTTCTTAATTTCTCTTTTTGATAGTACATTACTAGGGTATATAAATGCAGCTGATTTTTGTATATTGATTTTGTATTCTGCAGCTTTACTGAACTTGTTTATTAGTTCTAATAGGTATTTTTTGGTGGAGTCTTTAGGGTTTTCTGCATATGATATCATGTCATCTGCAAATAGTGACAGTTTTACTTCTTCCTTTCCAATTTGGAAACCTTGCCTTTATTTTATTGCCTGATATCTCCAGCTAGGACAAAAAGTCTACTTTCTTATAATTCTTTTTTATCCTAGATTTCAGAAGCTTATTTTTCAAAGGAATAGTTCTTTGTCAACAAACTGTATCTTATTATTTTCAAGAAATTCTGCCTAGTTTTATTGGGGACTATTTATAGATCATAAACATGTTCTTAAATTGCGAAGCTGCTTGAGAGAAGGCCTACAGAAGGCAGACAGGTAGGTGTCATTCATACACAGGGTTAGTGTATGTTAGCCTTGAAATGGCATAGAGCAATGAGTGTAGGATGTTGGTAAGAGAGTGTTTGAAGTGTTGGGATGTAGGTAGGGAAAATAAACAGATGTCTTTAAAGTTGAGGGCCCAGCGAAGTAAGAGATAGTGGGATAGTGGAAGTAGATGGAAGGTAAGAGGTTGGAGTCAGAAAGTTGCAATATATTAATTTATAGTTTTCAGGTGTTCACTAGAACATCTAATTCTTTTATTTATTTATTTATTTTTTGGCTATGCAGCGTGGCTTGTGGGATTTTAGTTCCCTGACCAGGGATTAAACCTTTGCCCCGTACAGTGGAAGCACAGAGTCCTAACCACTGGACTGCCAGGGAATTCCTTAGAACAACTAGTTTAACTAGAGAAAAATAACTAAAACTAAGAAGTTTGGATTGATTACAGTTTTGGCTGACTTGAGTCAGAGAGAGTTTTTCCTTGAAAGTTCAAAATGGTAAATGTAAATTAAGCAATATTAAAATACTTCCCTGTTTATTTGTATAGAATTCCCAAATTTGAAACTGCAAACAGGGATATTCTCTCTTTTATAGACTTAGAGTAGTGTCATGTAAAAACCAATAAATTAATAACATTTTAATAAAATAAAAATATACAACCTATTTCTGAAAATAAGAAAGTTTCAAAAGTGCTCATTTGCACTATTGGTTTAAAAAAAAAGTCCATGGTGAATGAGGAAAAACATAATGTCAATGTTCTGAGGTAAGATGGATTTATTCTTTTATAACACCTTTCATGTTCACACACTTTTAGAGAAAAGAGCCATAATGTAATGCTTTCTTCTTAATTTTTCATAACGAGAAGATTTACATTAACATACATTTTAAGTTTTTCTGCTTCTAAGCAAAGTTTATTTTTCTTTGAATAATCAGCTAAGACTTTGTCAGTGTTACTTTGTTTTTAATTAGAGTCCACAGATATGTATGAGACCAGTTGATTTTTGTGGGGTTGAAAGATTTAAAATATAAATTGGCATTGAGGGTCTAAGATATATTAAATTTATTATTGCAATTATACCACTGTTCTTCATTGAATAAACCTTGGACTCCAGAGCAGCTACCTTGGGATGTTATGTTGTTGCTATGGTTGACCTGTAGAGGTCACTATTAACAGATAAATGAAAAGCCTTTTAGAATTACAGGTTAGTAATAGTTAAAACTTAAAATCTGTTTGTCCCAATCACTAGAAAGACCATGGTACTACCTCATATTAAGACATTATATAAATACAACACAACTTTAAAATCAGAATATTTTTACATAATTATATAGTAAAAGTAGATACTACTACTTGGATGGGTTAGCCAAATCTCATGATTTAAAACTTCCCATCCCTGCAATTACTTACACAAATTGAAAACAAAAAGGGACACCACTAAACTGAGTCCTAATGATTTCCTATTATTTAATTATTTTCTATAATATTTAATATAAGAATATGTGGCAAAGAGAGAGATGGAAACTGGATTTTGTTTGGATTCACTAAACATGAGCCGTATCTTAGAAAGTGTAAATTTTACCCCATTAAAAAAAAAAGATCTGAAGAGATAATTCTAATAAAAAGCTATATAAAGTAACCATTTTTAATGTTTATTTAGTCGGATGGTAATCAAGTGGATATATGTAAGGAAAGAGAGCAGGACTAGTCAATAGAGAAACCACCCTTACCATGTGAATGCCAGTAAAACCCCCTTAAAATGAAGGGAATCTGTCATTTTGTGTAAATTCTCTTCTGCTTCCATAAACACAGCCGTAATCAATTAAAGACCCACTTGTGAAGGAGCCATTGTTTGCAGTTCCATTCAGACATTGCTGAGTTGTCTTTTAGACTGTCCATGCGGAAACACTGGTAAGGTGATGAGAAAGTTCAAAGTACCTAACTTTTCAATGTGGATTTTGTTATTGTATCTTTTTTATTCATTTTAAACATTGGAGTGTAATATGTGTTGATTGTTGATTCTAGGAAAGGGAGGGGGCTTAAGAATGTACCATAGAATGAAAATGATCTAATGACACAATTCTGTATGACTTTCAGATTGCAATGCCTCATAGTTTAGTTCAAGAGGAATCAGTGTTGAAAATGTTTGCTAAGATAAATAATATTACTTTCTCATAAGTCTTTTAGTAGAAAGTAAGAGTGCTCTCTCCAACACTAATAAATCATTCATTAATTTTTGTCATGGTCAGCATTTTATTTTTGTTCTTGACTTCTCTCTTACTTACACTTTTAGTTTAAGCTAGATAGTATTATTGACACTAAATCAATATCCAATTTTGGTTGCTGGATTTAGGAGACTGGTGGAACTTCACTAAAGAGGCAGATGTAAAAATATTTCAGAGAGAATTTGGCATAAATGATTTAAAGAATTAAGATAAAAAATGACTCAATTATTTCATGCTATTGATATGTACTAAACTGAAGGGAGTGAACAAATTATCCTTCTCAGATTTAGGAGTACAAGTTACTTAGTACATGAAAGTAAATCCTCATACAGCAAGCCTAGGGGCTAAGAAAAAATGCCATAAAGTTAGTATCAGGACCTCACCTTGTCAGAGTAGGAATCTAACCTCTGGGTCACCTTTGATTCTTTGCTTTCTGGGCAGAAATGGGCCAAATTTCTTATCTGACTACCTAAAGAATACTCTGGCATAGGTCTAGAGAAAGTCACGTTCAACGCCAGTTAGCTGGATATTTAAGCCAAATGTAAAAGATTTTGGAATGGATATTAAGGAGTGGAGAGATCTAACAAGAATATGTTTCCTTTCCTAAGACCCCTTTGCTTTTCTAGATCAGATAGAGGAAACAACTTTCCTTGGGACTACAATTTAGTAAAACTACCAAGTCTGTCACTGTTATGCAAGCACATAGCCTCTCTCTTTTCCTTGAGTGATATATCTGGGGAGGTTATAAGGAAGAGCCTCAGTGTCCAGACCAGCCACTCTGCAGATGACTCAGGACACCATCACTAAATCCATTCATTACCATGGCCCTAGTGGGAGTTACAAGTGAAGCCTGCAAATTAGACGTTGGTAATGTGGACTCTACTTTAGGGAATTGGGCAAGACTGCCAGAATTCATTCCTGAACTTTAGCAGCCACAAAAGAGTATTTTTCTGTCGTCTGTAACTGATTCAAAACCAGATCTCAAAAGGACAAGCTTCCTTTTGTGCACCATCTTTCCTAAAGTCCAACGACTAATAATGTTACAACATCAGGTTTTTCACAAGATCACAGGAAACATCTGATGAAGGAGAAGCAAAGAAAAAAATGTCATCTTTTGACTTGATTAGCCTCTGTTTCACTGTTTTCTAATTTTAGAACTAGCTCTTTGGGAAATTATTATGTGGTTATTCACCACAAATTAATGGTACTTTATTGTTAGATGAAAGATTAAATCTGTGATGTATCAAAAATCATAAACGTTTCCAAAGTTTTTAGATGTTGAGTAAAGCAATTGATGTCAGTGTCAGTTCATATTCAAAACTGCTTGTACTTGCCTTGAAAACATATTTCCAAAATCCTATCCTGAATCTGTATTGGCATCACTATTTCCTTCTCTGCTAATAATCACACAAAGGTGAATGCTTTGCTTTCAAGTTCATTGACATTATTATTATTTGTTTATTTTTTACTTTTTAGTCAATTTGAATGCTTGGGGGATCTTTTGAAATTTTTTGAGAAGCAAAGGTAGATTTTCTTAATAAAGATTCTGTGAACTTAAATATCTTATTTGTAGAATAAACAAATCTTAGAAAATTTCCAGGTCATTTTGTAGAAAATATCAAAGAGCTCTAAACAGTAGGAACATTAGATAGTAAAGCTCATATAGTTAGTCCCTGTAGACTCTAACAAGAAAGATTTGACTCTGTACCTTTGTATCAACTATTTTTTTTTCTTTTTAAATGTACTCTTTTGGCTTCTAGTCCTAATTTTACTTCAGAAATTATTTTTAATGTGCTTCAGACAGGGGCCTTCTGTCTAGGTCTTGAATGCAAGTACTGTATCTTTGTTTTGTATTCTTGTACAAATATATTTTATTGGGAACCTATTTCAAAATGCTTGTTAAACATATGAGCTTATTCACATGAATGCACTCAAGTGCTGTAAATGTAGGTGCAGAAGTTGAAACAGAGGAACCTATGTCTCATACTCATGGCTGCAGCTCACTGAAGCAAGGGGTTTCCTTCATCAGCTCACTGACGGTGTACATGCTGCACTATGTACATACTTCTTTCTGCTGTGACTCACACACACACACGTGTCCCTATGATTTAAGGAAAAAAACACATTAGTCATAAAGCTCAGGAGTTGAAAGTAAGAGAGTAAGGCTAGGATAGTAACCGTTCAGAACTTGAATGAATTGCCAGTTTTCACCAAGTAACTGGCTGGCCTTCTCAGGCAGGCTCCAAATTCCTGTTGAAATGAAGACTTTCTTTCCTGGACTAGGCCTGGCATTCCTGGGAAACAATGGCCCTTTTCAAATAGGCTCTGAAATTTCACAGGTGAAGGGAGAGGGGCAGTCATTTGATCCCACCCACAAGAAGCCTGTTAGTATTTTAAAAAGTGAAGACAGAGCCTATCATGGAAATGCAGGCAAAGCTGGCTAGTGGCTAAGAGCTGCAATCTAGACCCACAGTGCTGCAGATCTCTGTGAAATATGAATCAATTTCAACTTTCTGTCTTTGTCTCCAATTACAACTCTTTTTCTAGATTTTCTTAAGAGCACACTACAGAACCACCAAAACAGGGTTTTATTTTGTGTCTTCTGTTATGGAAGGGCAGTATTCAAGCTTTTCTTTAATTAGAAATTGACATTAGAACTATAAAATAAAGGATTCAGTTGCTGATGTGTGTGTGTATGTGTGCGTGCGTGATTTTGGAATAGATACAAAGTAAAAATATTCCACAGGTATATAAACATACACATATATAATTACATATTACATATATACACATACATATATATGTAATAATTTTACCTTGCATTATTTCCAAAATGATTTTAAATTGGATATAGTTATATTATAATTCAATAATTTAAAAATTCAAAAATGTTCAGATAAGTCATTTATGAAAGTATAGACTATACCCAATTTAAAAGAATTTAAGCATGTTGATCATCATACTTACATGTACAGTTAATGTCAGGTCCATTTCATAGATTTTATGAAAATTCTTATTTGAGCGGATCTTTCAATAATTGAATGAGATAAACTGAGGGTTTTAGAGAAACAAAAGAGTAGAGATGGATAAGGTGTTCAAGATATAGCACTAAGGTAGCCTCATAGAATCTCTTGCTCCATTAATATAGTAGCCTAGAGAACAGCAGAATGTTTTTCTAGTGAGTACAGATATGGTGCAGAAAACCAACAGACTGCAGGAGGGGCTATGTTGAGGAGGAGGAGGCTGAAACTGACATGTGCATAAGCCAATGATGGAGACCAGGAGAAAATACGTACATCACAATGGAAGTTAGTGTGAAGTGACCGTTAAGAACCATATAATTGCTAATTGGGTGATACTCTCTAAGTTCCTTAGAGCTTAGAAACAACTTCAGTGAAGGGTTTGTAGGGAGAAGGGTGAGTAACTGAAATGATCAAGATTACTCTAAATTGACCAAGATTATTTTTACTGCCGAGCAAAATGGACGTGGGGAGAGCACAGAATAGAAATTGTTTATTTACAGAAAAATAAAGTTAGTAATTTTGCACACTTGAATTTTGGGGACTAGACGTCAGACCCTTTACACCTATTATAAAGAACAGGATTCAAAGGAAAAGATCTAAGTTCCCTACCAGTTTACCTAAGCTAGTTTTATTGCGTCATTTATCCCTGCTGTCCTACAACCTCATTTGAACTCACACTGAAACGTCCAGTCATCTAGTGGTGCCCAAGCCTTAGCAGTTTTTTGGTTTGCTGCAAGATGCTAACTTGATTCTACTTGCTTTAGTTGCTTAAAACAGCACATATCAGAATTTGTTGTGAATTTAGCTACTTAAGACACTTGTCTTTGAGTTGTCTTCTATAATTAGAGTCTTATCTATCCATACTTGAATCCCAGGTATTCTTAGCAGTGGTGTTGTTAGGGTATATATCATTCAGTTCTGACCCAGCATGAATCAGTAGAAAAAAGAAAAAAAAGAAAAAGAAAAAGAAACAGATATTCTAAGTACTTTGCAGGTACTTCTTATCAGTAAAACCATATCTTAGAATAAGCCCATTATACTTCTACTTCTACTCATCCCTTTTGTACTTCTTATCCCTCCATTGCTATGAATATAATTAATTTTGATCCTTAACTTTCTCTTCTGATCAGTAAGCCATCTATAATTTAATGAGCTCTACTAACTTCAAATATCAGTTTCAAGGCTATTTCTCAAAGAGTATTCCCTTTCAAGAAGAGGGAATCTCTAGCTTTATTATTATTATCTTTTGCAACTTCTACTACATATTTATATGCAATTTTCTGGTGCAAACTGACTTAACCCAATCTGTTAATATGCAAATATTAGGTTATTTTTGGTGAATATATATGCCTACCAATTGTTAGAGGCAGGGAAGGGATATAGTCCATCTACAATCTTGCTACCAGGTCACCAAAAAAATACATATTCTGCTCTATATAGATGTCTATGCACAAACAGACACAAAACAATCCCAATCCCGTTCTATGGGTCATGAAGTCCCAACTCTCTGTCCCATGTGCCTTTATGCAAGAGCATAAAGGTTTACTGGAAGCAAATGAGCAGTATTTTTAACTCTTTAGTCAGTCAGATGATCCACAGTCTTCCAGAATCACTGGCTAAATACAGATGCATTTAAGAACAAAGCCTAGAACATCATTTATAAGGGCTAAATGGTGCAAGATTTGCGGATTGTTATAACTGGGTCATACAATGGTGGGAAGGGAATGTCTACATATTTTAGTTAATCCACTTATCTAATGTCATCAGTGGAAATTCAATTTAAATTAAACTCATTAACAAGTATCTGATGTTGATTAGAAGTAAATATAGATGAATCCTATCTAGAGAGTGGCTTTTGAATTAAGTGATCAGAAACCACCCTGGAGGACATAAGCCAACTAACTGTCCTGAAGTATATTTAAAGCAACACACATGTTATCACATTTTCCATGATTAATAATGTTAAAAGAAAGTATAAGCCACATAACTTTTTCCTTCATACAGGTAGTTTACTATTATTTTCAACCTGAAGGAATATAATGAAATCATTTAAAAATATATTGCTCCTTAGTATTCTTCATGTAATTCCTTCTTTTCTTTCTTTCTCTTTCATTTCTTTCCTTTTCCCCTTCCTTTCTTCCTTCCTTCCTCCCTCCCTTACGCCCCCTCCCTCTCTCTCTTCCTTCCTTCCATCTTTCCTTCTTTCTTTCCTTCCTTATCACTAATATATAAAGAATGGCTATAAAGTAACTAGCCTCATAATTCAGATAATGAAACTAAAATTGCTTTTTAATAACTAAGTTGCCCAGGTAGTTGCTGAGGTATTTGTTTTATTTATTCATGAACCTATTTATGAAACAAATATTAGCCTATTTCTGTTTTGGGTCAGATTCATTATGTTTCTAGAAATATGGGTAATAATGAATTTAATATTAATAACCAAAATTTCTAAGATTTTTATGTAGTTTTTCACTTATTTCTCACTGAAACCTTGTAAGGGAAGCTTTATTATCTACACTTTGCACATAAAGAATCCAACACTTAGAAAATATAATCCACAGGTCCAAGGTTATACAACTAGCTGGCAAATGGTAGAGTGTGAATTTAATTCCATGTCTGATTCTTTTTTCATGTTTTTAGTATTTTTATTTCTTTCA
Source organism: Phocoena phocoena (assembly GCF_963924675.1). Lineage (NCBI taxonomy): Eukaryota > Metazoa > Chordata > Mammalia > Artiodactyla > Phocoenidae > Phocoena > Phocoena phocoena. The sequence goes on along the minus strand of NC_089219.1, from coordinate 91,531,676 downwards.
GCTTAACTTAGGTGTGATTGACAAATAAAAATTATATATTTTTAGGCTGTATAACACGAGATCTGATTCTTAATTGCTTAACTCTTACACTCTGCATATTTCATCAGACCCCAAGCATTAGCCCTTGGCCAGCTTTCCCTGTTGATCTGTGTGAAGATTCAACTCAGCAGTTAATTACTGGACAGATCTATATGTCATGAATATTATGTAGATAAGTAAATCACAGTATCTGCTTTTAAGAAGAATACAACTTACATTTAGTAGGGGACATAAGACTATAATATTTATACAAATATATATAATACAAAGCAGAATGTAATACATGCAGAACAGATTGTTGAAATGAGAATATTTTTACCTAATTTTGACTGAAGTAATAATACAAGAGCTATGAAATGAATAGAGACCTTACACTTTGCCCATTTGCTGAACATAAAAAAGAAAATCCAGAAACTCAGTTTTCTGATTTCTGAAACCTTCAGGTGGTTCAAGGACATAAAAACCTATCAGAGTATAGAGAAGCGTCAATGCTTTGAAGTAGATTTCTTTGAAGAAAATGATGCAGTAAACCTCACCTACTCTTTTCAGAAGTGTAATGTGGCTCTTCACGTTGGAAAGAGTAGGCTTCAACAAGACCATTCAGAGAGCTTTATATGTGTTTCCTGACGATAGGGGGCCTTGCAACCTGGAGACAGATGATTACCTAGTCTATCTAGAGGATGACAAAAAGACTGATGAGGTGCTTGGTGTAGAGCCAGGAGAGTATTGCTGTTGCCTTGAGACTAGCCTGTTCTCCTCGAACTTGGGACAAAGGATGTGTGAGTAGACCAGATATGGGCCATGGTGGGCAACAAAGCTTTGTGGAAGCCATTTAAAGACTGCCCAAGAGGATTAATGGGGATTGTGGAAGGTACTTCAGTAGTTTGAGATTATGTGAGGGAAACCTCCAGGGAAGTTAGAGGCTGAATGGGTCAGCTAGGAAAATGAAACACCACAGCTATGAAAACCTCCAAAATCCACAAAATCATCCCGTAAAAGAGTAAGCTTTGGCCATATATCAGGCATAGAGAATATGGCACAATCAGTCAAGGAAAAATAATTTTATTCTCTTACTTTTCCTGCTTACTTTGACCCTGGAGGAATATGAGAAAGCTGCTAATCAGTTAGTGAGGAGGGAGACATGTGAGGAAAAAGAGCAAGGGCCTACCAATTGTTCTCATAGGCCTTGGGAAGAAGAGAAGTCTTAATTTGAATTCCTATTGAAACATTAATCAATAACCTGGAATCTATATATTATAATTATTGAACTGACACCATGCTTTGGGACTTAAGGGGTTATAGAACTGCTTATTACCTAAGAGTAAGCTGGAAAGTAATGGGACCCAGCCAATTTCCTATCTAAGGGCAGGAGAGATTACCCATATTGAATAAATTTTAAAAGGGCATTGAAGATAAAACAGAATTGTGATTTTTAACTTATCCTACAAGTCTTGTATTCGATATACTAACTGTATATCTTATAAAATATGCACAAAATTCTGTGTAGTCACATATAGTGGATAGACTATTTCTATATCTGGGTTAGGGAGCAATGTCCTATAGTATAAAGATCACTGGATAAGGACTTGCTGAAGCATTGTTTTATTCTTAGCTATATCTCCTTTTTTCTGGATCACCTTATGTAAGTTTCACAATGTTTCTTAATTTCAACTTCTTCCCATGTAAGAATGAGTAAAAATGTAATAATGCCATGTGAAATACCTTTTCTTTTTTCCTCAAATGAGACAATTTAGATCAGTGTGATAACATAATGAATACATTTGTTAAGTGCAATGCATATGTAGTACTGTACAGTTAAAAATAATAATGGTCACTCTATTAGGGAAAATTATGAATTCAAACTACTTTGTTAAAGAAAAGGCTTTAGTCTTTTTAGGTTTTTTTTGAGTTTGAAAGTTTGTGTTCATATGCATTTCAGACATTTTTTGAAACACACAGCACATACATACTTTAGTTATGATTTGTCATATTTTATTTATTCATGCTTTTTGATGGCATCTTAAAATGAGATTTTTGTCTTGAGTTTGTACAATGAGAACAAAATAGTAGGTTACAAGTACATATAATATTTATTAGTGAATATGAATATATATGTAAACATACAAACACTGGTATATATATGTATATAAATATATACACAAGTGTATACTGATATATATCAAATACTGATATATAATATATATAATATACAGCATATATATATTTAGCTGTGTGTGTATTTGTGTTTGTATGTATATGCAGCTGGCTATATATGTAGAACTGTGTATAAGCATGTGTATATAGTTAATTTAATTCTCATAATAACCCTATGAAATTTTTGCCGTTATTATCTGTATTTTACAGATCAAGGAACCGACACACAGAAAGTTTAAATTACTTGGCCAAGGTCATACTTACGGTGAATGAAAAAGCCAGGAGTTATACCCCAGCAAAATAGCACCAGAATTTGTTCTCTTAAGTATGCATTCTATTCCCACCATGTAAAGAGAGGTACAATACAACTCATGTAGGAATTACAAGTCAAGTGATTAAAAATCAGCTTTTGAAAGGTCAGTGTTTATGTAAGTGAAATTAATGATTCAGCCAGAAAGTAGGAAATTGAAAAGAATTGTCCGGGTTCTATTAGTCCCCCATAAATGGGAATAGATGGCTTCCCACTTACCTCACGTCAAGTGAGAGGAACATCAAGAATACAAATAGAACTCAATAAGCGTCCTTTGCAGCTTGGACTAGAGACATTCACAAGTGTCTAATTCACATCTAAGAAATCTAAACAACAAAGTCTGGCTGAAGCTGCTTATGGCAGTATATTAGAGGATGCAGGTAGGAATTAACTCCATTCCTACCAAGAGTAAATTAAAGTTGCATGTTTCCTCTGCTTCAGATGTGGCCCATGTAATAAAGAGCATGTTGGAGCTGCCTTAGACCCACTCCAAGAGTCCTATCTAAATGGTAGTTACTGCAAGAGAAAGAGATAAATTATAAGGAGAGGTATCATGATTAACTACCAAGTGGAGATGTATTTGCCCTTATCAAGGAAACTGTTGGTATAAGACCTAAGAGTTCAGGGACATACCTGGCCCTGGCCATCCAGTGGTTAAAATTCCACACTTCCACTGTAGGGAACACGGGTTCAACCCCTGGTCGGGGGAACTAAGATCCCACAAGCCACAGTGAGGCAAAAAAAAAAAAAAGGGTAAAAACAACCTCAGAGTTCAGAGATTTCCAAAGAATCCACAAAGCACCCCCATACAACTAACAGCTTAAACATAGCACCCCCATACAACTAACAGCTTAAACATAGACAGAGAAAACCATTGCTGAATTACATTGGTACCAGTCATGTAATAACTTTCCTGACACTTATTTTTCCTGGAGGAGTCAGAAACTATGGTTAGCACACCCCTTCCCCACTACAAATGGTCTCAGTCATACTATTTTCTTTCAGTTTCTCAAACATACCAGGTTTATCTCTGCCTCAGAATTTGTGCATTAGCCATCTTTGCCCGGCATATTCTTTCCTGTGATGGTCACAAAGCTTTCTCTCTCTAGTCAGTCTTTTAAATATTAAATTGTATCCCTTCAGAGAGGCCTTCACATAGGGCCTTGTGGGTCCTGTTTAGGAGTCTGGCTTTTAATCAAAGTGGGGAATGAAGCCAAAAGAGGGTAAAATGATTTTATTAAAAAAATTATTTTTCTTCACTGTGTGTACAATTTATACACAGAGAAAAGGACCCAGCCAGGGCCTCTGCATTCCCCTATGAAAGTAGGGGAATATATTTTTTTATTTACAAAATGTAGGCAGTTTAGTCTCCCATTACAGGGAGGTGGAGGGGAGGGAGAGCGCTGGAGGAAGGTTAATATTAATATCTACCCCTCTGGGGAAGCAGAGGGCAGGAGCAGGGCTGGGAGAGGGCATGAAGGCACTCTTAGCACTGAGAGGGGAGTGGCATGGGGAGTGACTACGGGAAGGTGGCCAGAAGCTGGGGCACCAGCGTGGGGCCTCACAGGTCAGTGTTTGTGAGGGGATGAGGGGGTGTTTGCCAGTGTCTCTGGTAGAGACTGAAGGCTTCACTGGTTAGGGGATGAGGATTGCATAGGAGTCATAAATAAAAATAAGTAAGGGATGAGTGACTTTATTTTTAAAGTCATTCTGCTTTGCATGAAGAAAGCACTGTAGAGAGAATTAATGGAGAGAAAGAGACAACAGATTCAGGTTATGTTTTGGAGGTAGAGCTCACAGAATTTCATGGTAGCTTGATTATAGATTGTGAGAAAAAGGTTTTCGGCTTGAACAATTTAGTGATGTGAAGACTCACAGAAAAGAAGTTTGGGGGTAAGTTGGGGTGGTGAGTAGAAGACTAAGATGACCACCAAGATTCCTGCCCCATCATGTGCATGCCTTGTATAAACTCTTCTCCTTGAGTGTGAACAGGAACCATAAGTAGGATGAGATATCACTCCCATGATCAGGTTACAAATCAGTTTACTTTGCATTAATAAAAAGGGAGATTAACTTGTATGGGCCTAATCTAACCAGGTGAAGTGTTACTCTCCTGCTGGCCTCAAACAAGGAGCAAACTGAGATGCTGAAAGAGGAAGGGAGTCACAAAGCAAAGACCTGAGGGCAGCCTCTAGGAGCTGATAGTTGTCCCTGGATGATAGTCACCAAGAAAATGGGGGCCTCAGTAATAAATCCACAATAAACTGAATTCTGTCAACAATCTGAATGAGTTTGGATGAGTACACCAACCTCCAGATGAGACCATAACCCCAGCCAGCGCCTTGATCTTGGCCTTATGTGATCCTGAGCAGAGAACTCAGCTACTCCATGCTTAGGTTTCTGACCTATAGAAACTGTGAGTTAATAAATGGGTATTGTTTTAAGCTACTAAGTTTGTTGTGATTTGTTACACAGCACTAGAAAAGTAATGAATTTGTCAAGCAAGGGTTGCAATTGGGCATATTAGATTTAAAACGCCTACTAGACATTCAATAGATGTCAAGTGAGGAGTTTGTCACACCAATCTGGATTTTAGGGGAGAATCACATGGTGGCTTCTTGCTTGTGCCAATATTTCAGAGTAGATGGAGAGAAACAGACTGACAATGGCCTTATTTCATGAAGTTGACTTGGATGATGAAAGAGAAGAGAAAGTGTATCTAGCCTCTAGGAACTTACGGTTTAGACTAAAGAGACAAGAAATTTTTTTAACTAAATATAATATAGGACACAATGCTTTAATAATAAAAATTTCACATAGGAGAAAAATAATTGCAAATCTTCACTTTAATTCAGTAAATTCTATTTTTTCAATATTTATCTTATTATGAAAAAATGCTGTTTTATTCTTTTCTGTTTATTGATTTTTCTCTTTTATTTTAAATATAGGTAAGTTGAGGAAATCAGAGATTTAGTGATTTGCAAATGCCAGTAAAAAAGTCATGGCTGGAGTAAAAATCTCCCACTATTGAGACCATTGTCCTTTCATGTACTATGCAATATCACGTTGCTTCTTTGCAAATATGACAGACTCATTTCTTTGGGAAGAAGGACTGATGTAGATCTATGTAACATTAAACACAAAATTGGATTTACATTGTTTCAATGCCTTCATCAAATAAGTGACAATAAATACATCTTTTAGTGTTATACAAACAAGGTACAGGTGTTCTAAAATGGGTTTGTGCCCTGTTAAAAATGTTTGGAGGGAACAGCCCAGGTAAAAATATTCACGTAGAATTTGTACTTATATGTGCCTTAGAAGGGCACTGAACAATCCCCCCACCCCGCCAGGCCACACCGTGTGGACCATTCCTGCTGGTTATTTGTACTGGCTCCTCCTATTGTCCTGTTAGACCTGATAATTAATATCTGTAAAACACTTTTGAAATTTTGGTGCACTTATAAATTATTATCTTGTTCTTTTTGGATATAGCAATGACTCTAGAGAGATAGAGATTAGTACTATTGATAACTGGAAGAGAAATGACTTCAACATCTCTCTGTGGGTGACAGAATAGTCTTGATATTGTGACTTTTCCCATCCCATTATTGAGTAGCCTTGGTCAAACTATGTTTTGGAAGGAAATAGGCAGTAGTTGGTCCCTAGTCATTTGATTAGGTTATCTTGAGTACCACTGGGGCCTTTTAGAGAATGACCACAGAAGTTCAGGAAGGGATTTTTCACCTTTTAGAGAATGACCACAGAAGTTCAGGAAGGGATTTTTCACTGTTATGTAATAACCAGAAACTGTAGTTTCTGGTTATTACATAAACGCTGATTGTGAGTCCCAGCAAGTTTGAGGTCTTTGCCTTCAAGTGAGTTATAATCTAAGAAGAGAGATTAGATCCTACTAGTATTTTAACATGATACCATAAAGTGAGCTGGGGGAATTTGATATTTACAACTATATTTATGAAGTGGGTTGGTTTGGAGGTCAGATTTTTCATGCTAGTTAAGAACCAAATAAGGTATTTCTAGCATATATATTCCTAGAAGAATAGAGCTAAAGTCTTAATTAGGTTTCTCCATTGCATAGATTTAGGTTTTGTTTTACAGCCACTGTTCCTAATTAGTAGTTATGAAAAGAAAAAAATAAGACTTAGAATGTACCAGACTCCTTGCATCTGTACATGTGGAAAGAGTTCTTGTTCTTCTGTTGGAATTCAGCTTCACCAAACTGGAATTTTACTTGGCTTGGTATCATTTTTATTTACATAAATGCAGAAGTTTAAGAAACATAAGATCCAATGTTCACTCTATCCTGTACAATTCAAGAAAAAAAGAACTTAAATATCTAGCCATATCTATTCCAAATATTAGCTGAAAGCTAAATAGCTCTTTATATAGTCAAGTAAGTAAAATAATACTGACAAATTACACTCTTGAGCTTTTATATAATACCTGTTTTTTTAAGTGAAAAAATATAAAAACTACAAGATTTTAGAGAAATACTTTGCTAGTTTAATCTCTAGTAATCCATTCACTCTAAATATATTAAAAAAGTGAATAATTTCATAAAATTATTAAAACCATTCAAATATAATAAATATTAATTATTTCTTGGAAAAAAGAGAACAGCATACTTTATTTCTTAATCTTAAAAAGAGTAAGTGAAGTCTATTGGACTTCATAAAAATTATGCCCGAATGTGGTACAATTAGCATAATAGATACTAACAATATTTGACATGTAAAATATTGTGCATTTACTCATCAAAGAAAAATTACTGTCTCTGAGTACATATCTTTAATAGTTTTTTTTTTTTTTCTTTTTTAAAATTATTTATTTATTTTTACCACATGTGTATGGTTTGGGGAAAAGGTCTGACAGAATACTTTAAACCACACCGTATGGAGTTAGAGGTACCTGGATTTGAGTCTCACATACACTACTTACCAATTGTGTGGCTAACAGTAAAAGGGGGATAATAATGCTACTTTTTCATAGTGCTATTGTGGATAGTTTATTGTAATTCAAAATATTGTAAAGATCCCTTTTTCTAATCCATTCTAGGGAACAATGATGATAGATAGGCTATAGTGATAATAAATGTCAACCACAACATGCTTACACATATAAGCTAACCATCTTAAAATATTTTAAAATTTAATAATATAAATACATATTTAATAACTTTTTAAATTTTAGAAAAATTTTAGATTTACAAAATTATTGCAAAGATAGTACAGTATTCTGGCATACTCTACACTGTTTCCCCTATCATTAACATCTTATATTAGTATTGAACATTTATCATAATTAATCAATATTGATACATTTTTATTAACTATACTTCATTCAGATTCCTCAGTTTTCCCCTAATGTTCTTTTTCTGATCCAAGATCCTATCTAGGATATCACATTACATTTAATTGTCATGTCTCCTTAGTCTCCTCTTGGCTGTGACAGTTTCTCAGAATTTATTTTTGATGGCTTTGACAGTTTGAGGAATATTGGTATTTTGTAGAATGTCCCTCAGTTGGAATTGTTCTGATGTTTTTCTCATGTTTACACTGGGATAATGTTTTTTGGAGAAATCCACAGAGGTAAAGGGTCATTCTCATTACATCATATTAGGGCTACATACTATCAACATGATTTATCACTGTTGATGTTAACCTTGATCACCTGGCTTGAGCTAATGTTTTTCAGGTTTCTTCACTGTAAAGTTATTCTTTTTTTTTCCCCCTCTTTTTCCATGCTAGACACTTTGGAAGTAGTCACTATGCACAGCCCATACTTAAGGAGTGAGGAGTTATATATGCCTGCTCCTTGAGGGTAGAGTATCTAAAAACAATTTTTCATTTTAGTAATGAAAAATATAAATATGTTAGTTTATATTTTATAAATATATATAAATATGTTAGTCAACATTTTTATATTTCTATATATTTATATAAATTACTATGCATGTTAATATATCATATATTGAAATATATAGTAATTATTTTGTATGGCAGATTTGATTCTTCTCCATTTATTTATTTTTTAATCATTTGTTTATATCAGCATGGACCTATGGATTCTATTTTTACTTTGTATTATAATCCAATACTGTTTAATTTTATTGTTCAAATTGTTCTAGCATTTGGCCATTGGGACCTCTTCATGTGGCTCCTGTATTCTTTTCTTTTTCTTTTCTTTTTTTTTTTTTTTTTTTTGCGGTACGCGGGCCTCTCTCACTGTTGTGGCCTCTCTCGTTGCGGAGCACAGGCTCTGGACGCGCAGGCTCAGCGGCCATGGCTCACGGGCCCAGCCGCTCCACGGCATGGGGGACCCTCCCGGACCGGGGCACGAACCCGTGTCCCCTGCATCGGCAGGCGGACTCCCAACCACTGTGCCACCAGGGAAGCCCCTCCTGTATTCTTTTTAGCATGCCAACCACATTGTGAGGTTTTGTTTTTTAAATACTTTCTTACTTTCTACACTACAAAGATGATGTACACTACAAGATACTACAGGCTCATCTTATATATTTACTGTCCCAGTCCTAGAATCAGCCATTTCTCTGAGGATCCCAGGTTCCTTTTGTTGGAAAATAGTGTTAGAACCCAATATCCTGGCATTAAGGGTGCTCATTGCTATTGAGTTGTCTAGACCCTCTCAGCTGACAGACTGAGATATGTTTGTATACAATATATATGTCTGTGTGTGTGTATGTGTATATATATGTATCCATATGTATCTATATTAAGCAAAACTTGAGTTTATACTGTCTTCAACTCTAATCCATTATCACATGGATCACTATAGTCTCCTCTCCTTGCCCATCTATAATCTCCCTCTTCAACAGTGAGAAACTTGGCTTCCATAATCTGCCATGTACTTACTTAATTTGTTCAGTTGTGATTTCAGAATTATTAACTTGTACCCTTATCAGGAACAACTTCATCAAGTAGAATACAGTGCCTAGGTACAGTTCATTTTGCCTTTAAGACCAAGTCTCCACTCTTTCTAAAGTCTTAAGTCAATACTTCTTTCTCTCACCCCCTTCAGTGAGGTTGGTTCATACATCTGGTTAGTATGTGTGCATGTTGGTTCATAATACATTAGATTCTTTTATAACATTCTGTTTTCCATACTGAGATTCTCAGATCCTCTAAACCATTTTTTAAATTTGCATACATTAAGATTTATTCTTTTTGCTGCAAAATTCACCCAATTTATGTGTATAAGTCAATGGTTTTTAGTATATTTATAGAGTTTTTCAACCATCAGGACTTCTGCCTCTTAATATGGCAGCAGTGGGAAAAATGGCAAAGTTTCCCTGTGTTGTGAGAACATCTGATGCTTTATTAGCCTGATCTATATATACTTCTACTTAATGAATAAGGGCATTTATACATGCTGAACTTTATGTTTTGGTGCCTAATAGGTTACCCAATTTTGATGAACAGCTCAAATCACATAGTTACTTGTTCCATGGTCAATCTGTTTCAATACTAAACGAAGAACTGTTTCTTAAAGGGAGAATAGTTACTTACTGAAGAAGAAATTTGCTTCAAAGTCTGTGAGACTGAGCTATGATTTTCTTAATATGAATTGCCAAAGGCTCCAATCAGCCAGAGACATTCTGATATCACTTAATCTGCCTTACTATAAGGATCATGTAGTATAGCAATTTTCTCTGCATCTTGAACAGCTGGAGAGAGCACATTTGATTTGGTATATAATACCTCCCCAAAAAACAAAACCAAAAATAACCTACCATGTATTTCATTATTAACATGTTTAATAATGTTAGGATGTCCATGGTGCAGGAACCTATCACTCAAAGAGGAGCACTAGATTACTGGGTCAGTTCTGGAAATGATGGTAGGCTTTGAGTTATGGAAGGAAGTTATAAATGCTCAGCAGCATTAGCCAAGGTCACAGTGAAGTTAGAATGCACCTTTTGATGAGGTCAAAAAGTACAGAAGCAGTACCTGGGAAGAGGCTATTAGACATATGTCTTCAGTGGAGGGAAAATATCTTTATTTTTTAAATTGGACGAAGGTGATTTTTTTCCAGGGAGTTTCAGAGACTAATATTTAGGATGAGGTTCAAGAGCTAAAGATGGATAGAAACCTTGTCCTTAATTTCCAGGGCTGCATGAAATATTTTTTAAAAAAATAAATAAATTTTTAAAATGTTCCTATAACATCATAGAAATATTTGTCAAAAAATCTCTCTTTTACTTTAGAGCTTTAATTGCAGATATTATTGTATACCAATTGATTTGGCAGCTCTCTATTTGCAATTTGTATCCTTTTTTTAGGTTAAAATCTGAACTTTATGCTTTTCTAACTGATAAAAACAAGGATACACCAAACTCCACCAATGTTTACTAAGAAAATGAGGAAATCTCTCTAAAGCTTATTATTGGTTCTATTGTGGAAAACCAAATGTGGCCATTTAGAAATATATAAAGAAGGTAGTAAGGAAACAGGTAGTAAAGTCATAATAGCCAATAGTATAAGATCTATCAGATTTCAGGTAAAGAAGTAGACTAATTTAGCCAGACTGAATTTGCCTGGTAAAGAAAAACATGTTTGTTAGAGCAAAGATGAGAGAGCAACCATTTTTTCCACCTTGAAAAGCTATTTTTATTCATGTTCTAGTCAACCTGTTAATCCAATCCATGATATGCTAACACTTCAGTGCATTTTAAAAGGGTCTTTCTGTTTTGTCTCTAACCATGAGAATTCCAGGAATGTCCCTAAGGGAAGATATATTTGGCAGGTGGGGTCTCTTGGTATTTCTCAGATCATACCACCTACTCATATGGCCAGTCTTGTGTGCCACTGGAATCTAACAGATATTTTTTCTGAGGTGTAACTACGGAGTTAAGGGGGGGGAAATCACTTATAGTTGAAGCCTTGACTTTTTTCCCTGATGATTTGAGCGAGGCTCTGTTTGTTGTCCTTCAAATCACAATATATGTCAACATACTTGGAGCAAAGCTGAGGTGAAGATAAGGCCCAAGAATGCAACTCGGTAGTTGTAATCCTACATATTTAATTGGTCTAGTACTTCCACTTTTTAGGTAGCTTGTTAAAAATGGTAATAATAGTACCGTGATGATTAATTTTGTGTGTCAACTTGGCTGGGTTATGGGATGCCCAGATATTGGGTCAACATTATTCTGGGTATTATATAGGGTGTTATATCTGTGAGGGTTATATTAGATGAGATTAACATTTAAATTGGTGGACTTTAAGTAAGGCAATTGACCTCCATAATGTGAGTGGGTGTCATCCAATCAGTTGAAGGCCTGAATGAAGTAAGGATTCTTTCTTGCTCCTGAGCAAGAAAGAATTCTATAGCAGATGGGCTTTGGACTTGAATTAAAACATCAGCTCTCCTGGGTCTCTAACCTGCCTGCCTACACTACAGATGTTAGATTTGCCAGCCTCCATAATCTTGTAAGCCAATTCATTATAATAAATATCTTTATATATCATATATAATACAACAAATTTCCTTATATATAATATATTTTATACATAATAAATTTCTATATATAAATATATATATAAAACTCATGTTTATGTATCACTTTACATTTAACTTGGCAATAGTTTCTAAAGTGACTTCCTGTATAGCATCTTATTTAATCTCCGTGAAATCCTTATAAAAGAGAGAGAAAATATATTATCAATATCCTGTATTTACAGTTAGGAAAGAAAGACTTGGAGAGGTCATCTGAGTTGCTCAAAACTCTATAGTCCATAGGAAAAAAGACTGGATTTGAACTCAGGACTTCAGTGTAGTTTTGATTCCACTAGACTAGCTATTTAGTTAGAGAGCTGTTAATAACCCTGATGCTCAGGTTGCACTTCATATTATGAATTAACTAAGAATGTGAGGGTGTGAGTCAGACATTAGTACTTTTTTTTTTTTTTTTTTTTGCTGTACGGGGGCCTCTCACTGTTGTGGCCTCTCCCATTGTGGAGCAGAGGCTCTGGAAGCACAGACTCCGTGGCCATGGCTCATGGGCCCAGCTGCTCTGCGGCATGTGGGATCTTCCCAGACTGAGGGCACGAACCCGTGTCCCCTGCATTGGCAGGTGGACTCTCAACCACTGCGCCACCAGGGAAGCCCCAGATATTAGTACTTCTTAATGTACTAATGTCACCTGGATTCCCAGGTGATTCCAATATTGAGGAAAGTTTAGAAACTACTAGTCTTTTAAATCACTATTTTGCCTGACAATTATTTATTCCTTTTCAGGATATGTTTCTAAGGCATCATTAACACATATTCTCACTGGTTTCTTACCATGAATTTTATTCACAGAAATGGTGAATATTATCCCTAAACATAAACACATAAAATTAAATGTAATTAGTAGGTTTTTATCAGTGAAATCTCATATGCTAGAAATATGTGAAAAATATATTGGCATTTATAAGTCCTATGAGAACACTGATTAAATTCTTAGCTTCCTAATTTTGTCAACCTAGTTATCAAGAAAAATAAAAACAAAAATACAATTCCTGAAAAAATTTTATCTTTCTAAGCCAAAATTCCTGTTTATTTCTTTTGGGAACTACTTTCAAAGTTAGCTACTTATCTCATTCTCTTATTATCATCTCTACTCCTTTCCTGTTTTTTTCAAAGGATTTTTGCTAATAAGATCAGAGGAAAACAAGCAACTTTTGCTATCAGTGGATATGAAAGAAGGTCATGGATATCAAATACGCTACTCTGTGCTTTTTGTAAATCAGGAGTCCAGGAATCCAAGCCTAATTTGGCAGGATTTTCTGTGCCCAGTAGGCCAAGAGAATCCAATTCAGAGTACTCCAGGAAGTCTGTCCTCATTGGAACCAGAGACTGGTATGATAATGCTTTTGAGGTAGTCCAAGTGGAAAATTCAGTCAAATGTCCAGGTTGCCCATCAGGTACAGGTTTGTTATCAACAAAAAGCTTCAAAGCTTCTGGCTCTAGTCAAAGGAGTAAGTGTTTTTAAAAAACAATAATAAAAATAAAAAACTTTCTTAGTGGTTCTGGACAGGTGGGCCCTCTGAGAGAGACAGAAGTTGGTAGCAAGGAGGATAGAATTCTGTGAGTGCAAATAGAGCAAGTTAGTATCTTACAAACAACCAACCAGAGGGTAATCTTAGAGCAAGAATTCTTAGAGCAAGGTAATTCTTAGAGCAAGAATACAATTGAGTCCTTACTCATTTCTGGTGGGTTCTTTGAGTATTTGGCCACTGAAGTTCTAAAAAGTAAGAAAATAGCAGTGAGAACTCTCAGATGATTTAGAAAAAATGTCTCTCTGACATATTGACTAGTTTCAGTGAGATTTGGTGGGGGGCATTTTTTCTTTTTTTGCTCAAGTGAATTTGGGCAGGTCAGTTTCATTCTTTTAAGTATAATCAGTAACATTTCAGCATTAAGAAAAACACATCTGTTTCTGTAGCAGATATCACCTAGCAAATTTGATATGTGAAAACTTACTACACTAGAAAACCTCAGAGAATATGTTAGGATGACCTATAAGGGTAAATCTATCTTTTTACTATAGGTACAACAAAATTCTCTTGAATGTGATCCAAGATAAATTAGTTTTATAGTATATTTTGCTCTAGGGTGACTAGGGATTATAGAATTGGCATTGGATTCAGAGTCACAAAACACATTCTCTTCTTGGCTCTTCTGCTAATTAATTGTGCACTTTCAATTCTCTATGTCTCAATTTCCTAATCTATTTATAAATGGACATGAATATACTTTCTCTGCCATACTGCCATAGGTTAATGTAAGGGTCAGATATGAAAGTTCTTTGCCAAAAATAAAGTCTGAGGCATTATTTTTCATGCAAACTTTCTAAGCATGCACTTTCACCTCTGTGTAAGAATGTAAAAAAATCCACCTATTGCCTATGCCACCCTTTTGAAACAATGGTGTGCGTACTTCAGGAGATACATTGTGGCATGCTTTAATGCCACAGGATAAACCCAGCATACTTTACACAGTGTCAATATCACAAAAATGTTTGGGAAGAAGTTTGATACTTTGATAAGTAATAAATATGTCCTGTATTGATTATTAACATACAAATTTCTCCTGAATTTTAAATATAACAAATGAGACTTCAGAGTAATTTTAACTAGTGGCATGTAGCTTTAAGTATCCTTCTAGAACCCTGAGGCACATATATTTATGTTCCTCTTTGCTATTAGGGACAGTTAGGCAGAACAATTTGAGGAGCCCTAGTACTGCATCAAATTTAAACTCTTCCATTTGGTATATGAGGCCTTCTATAATATTGGGTCTAATTATCTCATGATTTTCATTTCTATGACTCATATATGTTCTGACTGGTATGTCTCCTCCTACCTGTTACAGAATGACTTCTGAGATAGATTTAGTATTTCATAAACAGTTTGTTCATAATATACTTGCAAACTTCCCTTGCACTAAACTTGCTTTATCCTAGGTACCTAGAAAAGGGAACTAGGCCCATTTATGTATTGTGGTGTGTGTTTGTGTGTGTGTGTGTATGTGTATGTGTGTGTGAAAACTAAAAGATTTAAATGGCACCAATTGCTCAGGTCCTCCATTATTCTACCCCTGGCTTTGTGGTCTGGGCATTCTTCCCCTCATGGTGAAATTTTTCTGTATCAGACAATTATAAGCTTTCTCATACCATGGCTTATCTGTCAGCATCCTTACCTTCCTTATATGTTAAGAAAAAAAAGAGTATGGAAGTACAGATGATTCTCAGGAAAACTTTCTAACAGGATAGATGTTCATCTATGTTGTTGCATATATCAGTATTTCCTTTTTATTGCTGAATAGTAATTCCATTGTAGATATATACATTAATTTGTTATTCACCAATTGATGGGCATTTGAGTTGATTCCATTGCTGGGCTATTATGAATGAAGCTGCAATGAATAGTCATGAAAACAATCTGTGTAGGATATATGGTTTCGCTTCTCTTGAGTAAATAACTTGGAGTAGAATTGGTGGTCAAATTGTAAATTTGTTTTATCAGCTTTCCAAAATTTGTTTTATCATTTTATACTCCCAACCAACGATGTATGAGAGTTCCAGTTATTCCACATACTTCCCAATACTTGATGATATCAGTATATTTAATTTCAGTCCTTTTGATTGATATGTAGTAGTACTTTTTGTGATTTTAATTTGCATTTCTCTGATTATGCATTGAGGATATTTTCTTATGTTTATTAATAATTTGCACATGTTATTTTGTGAGGTGTCCATCACATATTATACCTACATCTAATTGACTTGTTTGCCCTATTAATAATTTGCTTTATATATACAGATCTTCTTTGACTTATGATAGGGTGACATCCCAATAAACCCATCTAAATTTGCCTAAGTGGAAAGTGCTAACCTACCAAACATCATAGCTTAGCCTACCCTACCTTGAATGTGCTCAGAACACTTACATTAGCCTACAGCTAGACAAAATCATCAACACAAAGGCTATTTTATAATAAAGTGTTGAACATACCATGTAATTTACAGTAAGTCCCCTACATACGAATGAGTTCTGTTTGGAGAGCACGTTCGTTAAGTCCAGTTGGTTTGTAAGTCCAACAAAGTTAGCCGAGGTCCCTCACTAACACAATCGGCTATATAGTTCTCTACTGTGGTAGGTTTATAATACTTTTCACGCAAATAATACATTAAAAAAAACACAAAAAATAAATAAAACATTTTTAATCTTACAGTACAGTACCTTGAAAAGTACAGTAGCGCCGAAACCGCTAGGTGGCGTTTCGGGGGCTCTGAGGAGCTCAGTCCGATATGTCCCAGCGCAGAAAGAATTCAGCGAGAGGCAAAGTGAAAGATAAGAAGTGATTTATTAGAATAGGACACTTGTGAGACTTATAAGTAGGTGGGCGAGAGGGTGCCATGCCCTGAGAACTTAGTGGGTTACAATTTTACAGTCAAAGGAAAAGTGGAGAGGGGGAAAAGGCCACCTTCTTCCTCATTCTTGAGTAGACATCACGCTTCCATCATCAGCTCCTCCTCCAGGTTGGGTGGGGGAGGTTTTTGACCCTACATGGTCAAGCCAGGACTGTCATGGTACTATGGAAAATTTATTTCAGGTCTCGGTACAATGAGGGTCTTTCACTTTGAAATGTCACCTTTCCATAAATTGCTGTTTTTTGTGTGTGCAGAGAGCATGTCCTTGGGGTCATTAGCTCACTGGGCAGGATGTGGGTCTCATACCACCATTGTTTTATTGTTTCGGTGCATGGTTCTTGCTTCTGTTGCATGGTTTTGTTGCTAAGCAAGCCTGCTTGGTTTTATGGTTAAGCAAATGTGCTTTCTCGAGTGATTGTTAAATTACAGGGGTCTCCCATACTTCTTTCTTTACTTATGATCCTCTAGTGGGATTAACTATTTAATTACCTACTTTGTCCCTTTACTCTGTCCCTATCAGTACAGTACAACAGTTGGTACTTCTTAGCAGTACCAGCTACATCACCACTGCTCTTATGTTTGCTTCCAGACATCCTGGGCTTGAAATAAAGATACTTTACTACTGTACTCTATACAGTACTGTATAGTAAAGCACAACCACTTGTAGAGGATGCACGCACATGGCAATGTACGCCAGACATGTGAACTAACTTACGTGATTGGACGTGCGAACGCACGTTAGTATCTTTGAAAGTTTTCATCTTGAAGGTTCATGTGTAGGGGACTTACCGTATTGACTGTTGTATTGAAAGTGTACAGAATGGTTGCATGGGAAAAGAATGGTTATATGGGTACAGAAATGTAAGTGTATTGGTTGTTTACCCTCTTGACCTTGCAGCTGACTGGGAGGTGAGACTCACTGACTCTGTGCAGCATTGCAGAGGATATCATTCCTACTGCATATGGCTAGCCTAGGATAAGATCAAAATTCAAAATTTGAAGTATGGTTTCTACTGAATGTGTATTACTTTCACACCACCGTAAAGTCTAAAAATCTTAAGTGGAACCAAATTTTAAGTTGAAACACTGTGAAGTTGGGGACTGTCTGTATATAAATCTGAAGAAGTAGAGTGAAATTTGTTCAGTTTCCTTCCCCTCTCCCCACAACCAAAATGGTTCTTCATCTAGTCACTTGGACAGGCAATTTGCTGCTCTTCTCACAGTGGCTTAAGCTTTTATTCTATAGAGAAGGATCCAGGTGGGACTTTCTATTGTTCCACAGCTAGACTGTTCGCCTCCCCCAGATCTTCACCACAAATTAGACTTTCTCTGGACTCCAGCCCTGCCTATATGATGAGGTGCTTCTGGCTCTAAGAGCCTCTATTCTCTCACACTATCCTACACTCAGATTTAAGCAATTTGTTACAAATTTGGCTAAATTGTTCTTATCCGTTTTTGAATGCCAGCTCCTTCTCCTTCCTGTGCTCTGCCCTGGGTAAGCAATGCTTGTATCCTGTCTTTCTTTGGAAGTGCTTGTCTTTCCTCAGATTTCAGGCTATTTGATTGCCCTGCAACTTTAATTCTCTGATAAGTTCAAGAAAAGTTATGATTTATTAGGTCATCTGGCTTTATCTAGATGTTAGTTTGGGTACAACACTCTTTTCCACTTAGTACATACTAAGCAGAGACTGCAAGTTCCAATTCTTATAGCATTTAAAGTATTTAAATTATCCAGTATATTAAACTTGAGAAATTAACAAATGGAAGGAGAATTTTATTAAACTCATATATATCAGTGTTTAAATGTTTGAGAAATTTTAATTTGTTAAATTTTACATTTTTAAACTTTCAATTGGAAAGAATTATAGACTCACAAGAAGTTGAAAAAATAAAGAGAGCCCTGTGTACCTTTTACCCAGCTTCCGCAAAGCTTATATTTCACCTAACTATAGTATAATCTCAAAGCCAGTAAATTGAAATTGGTATAATACATTTATCTAGGTTACAGGACTTATTCAGATTTACCAGCTTTTATATATACTCATGTATGTGTGTGTGTGTATTCCTATACAATTTTAATTTATGTATAGTTTCATGTAACTACAACAATACAGTAATTTTTCATTACCACAAAGGAACTCTCTTATGCTGACCATTATGCCATCACTATCTTCTGGCAAACACTAATCTGTTTTCTTCTTGAAAAGTTTGTCGTTTTCAAGACATTATATTTTGCCATTTCCAGAATGTTATGTAAATGGGATAATATAGTATATAATCTTTTGATATTGGCTTCTTATTTAGTGCCCTTAAGATTCATTCAAGTTGTTGGATGTGTAAGTAGGTTTCTTTGTATTTCTGAATAGTATTCCATTGTATGAATGCACCACAGTTTGTTTACCCATTCACCCATTGAAGGACTTTTTTCCCCCAGTTTTTGGTTATTTTCAGTAAAACTGCTATGGGCATTTATATATAGGACTTTATGTAAAAATAAGTTTTAATTTCCCTGGGATAAATATGCAGGAGTACAATTGCTGGGTCATGTGATGAGTTTACATAGTTTTATCAGAAACTACCAAACAGGTTTCCAGGGTAGCTGTACCATTTTGCATCCCATCAGCAATGTATTACAAATCTAGTTTCTTTGCATCCTTATCAGCATTTGATATTTATTACTATTTTAAAATTGTAACCATTTTAGAAGGTTTATAGTGATATTCCATGTGGTTTTTGTCTCCCTAATGGCTAGTGACTTTGAACATCTTTTTATGTGCTTTCTGCCATCTATATTTTTTCTTTGATGAAAGGTCTGTTTATGTCTTTTGCCCATTTTCTAATTGCATCCTTCGGATCTTTTTGACTGTTTTTCTAAAGAGTACTTTATATATTCTAGATACATGGTTTGCAAATATTTTCTTTCAGTTTTTAACTTGCCTGTCATACAATTGACAGAGTCTTTTGCAGAGAAAAATCTTTAATTTTAATGAAGTCCAATTTATTGAACTGGCAATTTATTGACAATTAGTGAATTGTATTTTTGCTGTCATGTCCAAGAATTCCTTGCCTAGTCTTAGTTCTCAAAGGTTTTTTTTCTTCATCTTCTTCCAACAATTTTATAATTTTACATCTTTCAATTAAATCTGTGATCATTTTGAGTTAATTTCCATATAAGGTGTTAGGTTTTATACAAAGTTTATTTATTTTGGCTATGATGTCTAATTGCAGCAGCGTAATTGGTTGAAATAAACACATTTTCGCTGTAGGAATATTAATTATTTACTAATTAAAAGAATGTTATTTGCTTATAAAATTCAAAAAAGTAAAAAAGCTACTAAGTGACTATCATTGTTTTACTTTGGAAAAATAACACTATTTTAATAGTATTCAAAGGAATACAGATTAAAACTATAATAAGATACAGTCTTTCTCCTTCACTTATTGATGCTCTTCCTTTCTTTATATAGATATGTGTTTCTTATCTGTACCATTTTCCTTCTCTCTAAAGAACTCAACATTTCTTTCAAGGTAGACCTACTGGTAACACATTCTTTCAGGTTTTGTTTGTCTGAGAAAGTCTTTATTCTCAGGATAAAAAAAAGTCTTTATGTTGCAGGATACAGAATTCTAAGATTTTTTTTCTCTCAACTCTAAAAATTTCGCTCCATACTCTTCTTTCTTGGTGCTTTAGTTCATTCAGACTGCTGTAACAAAATGCCATAAGCTGGTGGTTTACAAAACAACATGGACTTTTTTTCTCACAGTTCTGGAGGCTGGGAAGTCCAATATCAAGGCACCCGCAGATTAGGTGTCTGGTGAGGACCTGCCTCCTGCTTC
This sequence comes from Phocoena phocoena, assembly GCF_963924675.1. Taxonomy (NCBI): domain Eukaryota; kingdom Metazoa; phylum Chordata; class Mammalia; order Artiodactyla; family Phocoenidae; genus Phocoena; species Phocoena phocoena. Next base: position 91,511,379 of record NC_089219.1, on the reverse strand, counting down.
ACAGATAGTCATCTTTTTGCTATGTGCTACTCTTTTGGATCACTTTTATCAGGACACTAACCCATTTATCAGGGCTCCATCCTCATGACTTAATCACTCCAAAGCCTCACATCCAAATACTATCACAGTGGGGGGTTAGAATTTCAACATATGAAGTTTTTTGAGTGGTGGGGGGGCGGGGCACAACCATTCAGTCTGTGGCACATAGTTTCTGAGGTGAAGGTGGATGTAATTCTTATCTTCATTCTTCTATGGGTAAGGCATTTTTTCTCTCTGGCTTCTTTCAGGATTTTTTCTTTGTTTTTGATTTTCTGTAGGTTGAAAATTATATGCCTATCATATAGGCATATCTGTAGGTTGTCTTTGGTATATATCCTGCTTATATGCTTTGGTATATATCCTGCTTATATGCTCTGAGCTTCCTGGAAGCAAAGCAAAGCTTCCTGGATCTGTGGGTTTGTGTTTGACATTAATTTGGGGGAAATTCTCAATCATTTTTGTTTCAAATATTCTGTTCTTTTTCTCTTCTCCTTCTGGTATTCCCATTACCTATATGTCACACTTTTTGTAATGTGTACCACAGTTCTTCAATATTTTGTTCTGGTTTTTTGCTTTTTGGTTTTTTGTTTGTTTTAATCATTTTTTTCTTTGCTTTTCCAGTTTGGGAGATATCTATTGAGGTATCTTCAAGTTTAGGAATTCTTTCCTCAGCTGTGTACAGTCTACTAATATGACCTTCAAAGGCAATCTTCATTTCTGTTACAGTGTTTTTGATCCTTAGCATTTCTTTTTGTATTTTTCTTAGAATTTCAATTTCTCTACTTATATTGCTCATCTGTTCTTGCATGCTATATACTTTATCTGTTAGAGTGCTTAACATATTAATCATAGTTGTTTGAAATTCCTGGTTTGGTAATCTCAACATTGCTGTCATATCTGAGTCTGATTTTGATGGTCTGTTTCTTCCAGCTGTGTCTTTTGCCTTTGAGTGTGTCTTGTAATTTTTTCTTGATAGCTGTGCTCAATGTACTGGATAAAAGGAACTGCCATAAATAGACATTTAGTAATTTGGTGGTAAGGTGTGGGGGAAAGGGAAGCATTTTATAGTCGTGTGATTAAGTCTTATTCGTTTAGTGAGTCTGTGCCTCTAGATTGTACTTTTGCATGTGCTTTTCAGTCCTTTAGGTGGGACAAGAAGTCTAAAGGGTGCTAGAGTTGGATATTTCTCTTCCTCCATGTAGAAGACTAAAGCTGACTAAAGTGGTGTATATCTCTTCTCCCAGCGTTGCGTGCTTCCAACATTGCTCTTCCTTCTCTGTCATAAAAACAAGATAGGACTATTCTTTCAGCTTGGGTCCTGCAATGAAAACAATATGAAGCAAAGTACAACTGAACTCTGAAGGAAAAGTAACATGAGGAAGAAATCAACCTTTATTGTTGTAGGCTACTAATATTTGGGTGTTATTACTGCATAATAACTTTGCAAAAGTTATTAGTGAAATTAATATAAATTCAAAATGAACTAAAGCACTAATATGAACAATTGGGCCTTTCCACACCCATTCAAACTCTAAGATAAACTTTTTCGTTTCTTCTTTTCTCCTTTACTTTCATTCTTTCTATATTCATGCTGTGTGTGTGATTGTGCCACTCACACACATAAAAATTTGGTCATCCATAGTAAAAGCAAGTATGTTTTTAATAATTTTAGAACTGATCATTTAAAACACTGCACACTCTTAAGCTGAAACAGAAACTTGGAAAAAACCACTGTGAAGTTAACCTTGAAAAATGAAAGAAACCAACTGAAAAAATATAGATGGAGTCAATTAGATCACTGGAATGGCTATGGCAAGCAAAAGAAAAGTTTTAATTTCCTTAGTTTTATAAGTGTTCAATTTTATTTATTCTCTCTCTCTCTCTCAATTCTTTTGATTGCTTAGGATGAGTGTGCATTTCATGGACATGCTGAGAACACAGGACTGATTGCTATCCTATTTACTGTTGTGGTTGTCTTAATCTAGACTAGGTCCACTTTTGAAGTCTCACAAATGAAAAGTCGATTAAATATCAAATGCTATGCTTATTCGGAAAATATAAACAGCATTTTCTTTATGAAGTAATATAAAGCAAAATTTTATAATTCTCTTGGTATTAATTTATATACTCTAATACATTGTTTTCAATCTCATATGTATTCAATGGGGCATACAATTTTAGAAATTAATTTTAGAAATTAATTAGAAATCTAATCTCTAATCTCATATTTATTCTAGTGAAACAAAGAGAAAGTAAAATGTTTGTAAAAAGTTTCTGTAGCTTTTTTCTATGCTGCCTTATTAAACTTCTCCTACTATTCAAAAGATGGCAGTCTTAAATACTTAAAATGAATTTGTAACAAGAACTTCCTTTCTCCCCATCCCTCTTTCTTTCTCTCTACCTCTCTTTCTCTATCACCACACTGTCTGTCATATTCTCTCTCTCTCTCTCTCACACACACACACCTCCCTCTCTCTCTCTCTCACACACACACACACACACACACAGACACACAAAACTGGTATCCTAGGTTTCCTTGCTGTTGTGGAAACGTAGGAGGAAAAAATAAAGCATCTTCTTTCTCTATGTTCACCCCATTCCTCAAAAGTCAGAAGTCTTCATTATATTTTTAAAGGTCTGAGCTTCCACAAGTAACACATTCAAGAGGGAATGAACAATATTGTTTTTAGGCTGAATTTTCCCAGAGAAGGAGGCAATGAAAGTGAGTTTTCAGTGGGAGTGAAACATGTGGCTAGTCCAAGGGTATGAAGTTATATGAAGTTTGCAGAGGGGGCTTTGGCATTTTGCTTGCTATGGAAACCTGTGTCCTGATGGCATATATTACCTCACGTTGGGAATGAGATTGAAGATTGCCCACATAGGGGCCAGTGGAGAGGACTGGGGTGACAGGAATCTCTGAGTTTGCTTAAACTCAGAGAGAACCAGTTCCTAAGGGGCAGTCAACCTCATTGCTCAATTACAACAATGTGAAGCTAAAGGAGTGATGATAAGGTAGAAATAATGATGGACTGTTTTTAGACATCATATAAAGTCAGGATTTTTAAAAATATTTCATAGGGAAGAATTCCATTATTGACTGAATTGAATTTACTTTCCAGCAAGCTATGTAGAGCTGTGGAGGATAGTTGATTTAGAAAGATGAATCAACATGAAATTTCTTAGACTTGAATATTATGGAGTAAAATTAATACCAATTGTTTATGGGACAAATTGGGGATTTTCAAAAAGTTTTGTGCAACATGTATTTATAAGGTAGACTAATTATAATACTTAGAATTGGGGACAGCTAATTTTGAGATAGTAAGTATTACCATTTTAGACAGTTAATGGATAGTGGACACTCTCATAAAGCCCTGTGGATTTTGAGATGAGATTAAATGTGAAGGGAGTTTATAGAATATTTTAAGAACTGTGAACAGATATGTAAAGATTGGCAGAAAGGTCGATAAGGGAAGATAAGTTAGCCTTTTTGAATTAATTTCTCTTTGAATTCCAAGAGACTACAGAGAAGTAGGGGGGGGCATAAAAGTGGATATTTAGGTCCCCTATCTCAGCCTCTAAATTTCAGAAATAACCATTTCCATCTGGGAGAGGAACACACACAAGTCAATGTCCTTGGTATCCTAGAGAAGTGTTTTTCAAATTGCCTTTTGGGACCCATTAGTGAATTATGAAGTCAATTTGGAGAATCACAACAATCATTGTTTAAGACATCAAATGAAGTGCAATAGAATAAAATGAAAATATCTGATCACATCACATATAGTAAGAGTCTATTGCTTTATTTTTATTATATGTATTTTATATACCTATAAATACATGTAAATTTGTATAATGGATCACAATGAAAGCTGTATTTCTGACTAAAGTTCAGATCAAATGAGTTGGAGCCCTCTGTCATATTTTGTGGAAACTTCCATATTCTCCAAACTTGAATAACATTTATACATAGGCTGAAATGTTATGACTAGAAGTAGAGAAGACTGCTTTTCCAATGAAGAAAATAATAAACTCTCCCAAACTAAGGATTTTTGAAGAAGATAAAACTTCTGGGTTGATTGAGAAGACATTGGAAAGAATTCACTGCTAGGGGAATGGAAATTATCTGAGGTCATGGAACACTAACAATGATGAAATCGGATGAGTGTCTCAGAGTTTGAGGCTATTTGATTCTCAGAAGTGTTCAGTGCTGTGGCTGACTGTGAGTAGTTTAGAACAAGCTTCTGATCAGCTCAGCTTTTTAAATACCAACCAGAGGGCTGGTTAAAAGATTTCTACATGTTGATTCTGAGGCTAGACAGTTTGGAGACTTGACCTTGGTTAGAGTAGACATAGACCCAGGGAATGTGGCTCAGGCCCAGCATGAAAAGGCACAGAGAGCACCTGCTCTGAGTAAACTCTCCACTTTGAGCTCCACCTGGTAGAACTGAACCCCTCCCTCCAACTGTTTTCAATGTCAAAAGCTAATTAAAGGGACTTCCCTGGCAATCCAGTGGTTAAAACTTCACCCTCCAATGCATGGAGCGCGGGTTCAATCCCTGGTCAGGGAGCTAAGATCCCACATGCCTTGCAGCCCCAAACCCAAAAAACATAAAACAGAAGCAATGTTGTAACAAATTCAATAAAGACTTTAAAAATTGTCCACATAAAAAAAATCTTAAAAAAAAAAAGCTAATTAAATAAGAGAAGGAGGGGGAAGTGGTGGTCCACTCCAAGAGAGAGGGGAATCATGCATGAGAGATGATTTTAGTGACCCAACTTTGTACTCTACCATCTAGGACAGATAGGGACTTATATTTCAACTGAAGACTTGATGCTTTGTCTTCCTTTAAGCCACCTGTGGGTGCGCTTCTGTAGGCCTCTTGATATCCCAATACTTTGGTATCTGGACAATCCCTTTGTCCACCATTTTGGGGTGGCCTGAGCTATAGCACAAAATTGAAGACTGAAGAGTAGCATGAATCTGAGTCAAGACTCTACTGCTCAACTATAGAGAAAAGGAACATTTCTGATAGTGGTCCAAGATTTCAAGGAAACATAATAGGCTTTTGCTTTGCTGGTAAGGAAGTTGGACATTTCATGCAGACTGCTCTTGCAGTTGTGGATATAAAACCTTAGCAGAAGTAGGAAAAACTTCTAGGGCTGAGCTTGAGATGAGTGGAGAGGCATTTAAGACCCACTGGCGAGCCAATATGAAGCCTCAGGGCATACCATATAGATGGTAGTTTTAGAATTCTAAACTAGCATCAATGTGGCTGAAAGAGCAATAGTAAAGATGGTAACCATCATAGAGTATGGACTGGGCATTTTTCCTAGTTTTCTGTCACCACAGAAGCCTGGAAGTTTTTTATGATTCTACTGAGCTATTGTAGTGGACAATATGACCAACATTGAATTTCTTGCCACCTAGGTGGGTGGAAGCACAAAGCAGATTAGATTTGATTTTTTTTTTTTTTTTTTTTTTTTTTTTTTGCAGTACGCGGGCCTCTCACTGTTGTGGCCATTCCCGTTGCGGAGCACAGGCTCCGGACGCGCAGGCTTAGCAGCCATGGCTCACGGGCCCAGCCGCTCCACGGCATGTGGGATCTTCCTGGACCGGGGCACGAACCCGTGTCCCCTGCATCGACAGGCAGACTCTCAACCACTGCGCCACCAGGGAAGCCCTAGATTTGATTTTAAACAATAATAGAACATGAAAGTTTCTAAGCCCTAGTGCTGTGGTGTGAGATCACACACACACGCACACACACGTAAGTATATATGCAAGAAACATGTAAGTTTAAAATACTTTTTTTAATTCATTTAGTTCTCACTTCAAGTATGTTCATACACCTTAGGTTCAGTGTAAAGTTTATGTGTGTGAGTTCTTGAGCCAGAGAGCTAGGGCTTCAGTCACAGCTCTACCATTTATTACCTATGTGATCTTGGACAACTTGCTTACCTTTCTGATATTCAGTTTCTCACATAAAACGCGAATGATAACATTACCAATCTAACAGTGTTGTTGTTGATTGCTAAATTTCTTAGCAAGTTCACTTAATAAATAGTAGGTCTTTAAAAAATTTCTAGTTATTAAAACTAGAGCTATTTTCTTGATTGATATCATGCATTTGACTTTTTACAAGTTATTTTTATAAGTGTTTTTTATTTGCTTTTATAAATGTGATTTTCTCTCCAAATTGTACTTTGCTCCTGCCACTTAATAAATTTAGTTTTCAACCTATGCATTTGTAGCCTTGCTTCTTCCACAAATCTCCCCCCACCCCACCACCACCAATTCTATGTCCCAAACCTGACCAAGGGCATGTCTAGTATTTTTCCCTCTTCTGATACCAGTTTTGTGTTTCTTTTGAGGCATGGACATTTTTGGACACAATTTTACTTCTTGTCTCATGATTGAGACTGAGAATCAAGTTTTTACCTACCTACCACTGCATACCCCATCCCCATTCTTGTCACTGAATCCAGGCTGCTTAAGTTATGCACTCAGTAAAAAGATAAGTAATCACCTGTCTTCCCTGTGCCAGGCTCTGTGACAATTACTAGGGATCTTCACAGAAAGAAGACTCCCTGATTTCCATTGACCCAGCTACAAATCTTGCATTTTCATGGTATGGTTCTATTAGCTAAAAAAGTCCCCCTTTTACCGGAACCAGTTTGAGTTGTGTCTTTCACTTGTAACTCTAAATGTTCTGACTAATTTGGGCCAACTTCATCATACTAAATCCCCATATACACTAGAGTCCTGTTCTTTACCAATATATTCTACTCCGTTGATTTTTCCATACATACCAGTGCTTGAACAACATTGTTTTCATTACTGTAGTTTCATAGTATATTTCAATATGTTACTGGAAGAGTTTTCCCCATCACACATTAAAATTAAATTATTTGGGGATGTTTTATATGTTGATTTTTCCAAATGAATTTAGATTTATTTTAAGTTAAAAAAGAGCATAAAAAAGGAACAAGAACAGTGAAATATATGTTGGTCTTTTATTGAGATGATATTAATTTATGTGTTAATTTTGAAAGAGTGAATCTTTATAATACTGAATTTGACAATACAAGAGAAAAGTATTTCTTTTCACTTATCCAGATTTTTATTTGTAATACTTAAGTGAATTTTAATATTTCTTCCATGCAGTTATATTTATTTCTAGATTAGTTTATAATTAAATATTAATGTTATTTTCTGCTGTTATACATAAAATCTTTTCTTTTGTTATACTTTTTAACTGGTTATTATTTGTCTAAGTGAAGGGTTTTGATTTTTGTACTATTCCATATTAAAGAATTCTCATTTCAATTTCTGTTGTTTTCGGTTTCTAAGTTTACAAACTACCACTACAAATAATAAAAAGTTTGCCTCCCACTTTATTTTCTTGTCTCATAACACTGATTGAACTTTTGAAATAATTTAAAACAGTAATGGTGATGATTGCCTTACTCTTGACTTTAGTATAAGTGCTTGTAATATTATACCATTAAGCATATAATGTTTCTGCTTTTAAAAAAAGTATATAGAAATGTATAATTTTTTAAATGACTTTTTGTATTATATGGAGAAGATCTTTATTTATCTGACTTCTTACTACATGAATTATAATTGATGCAGTTTTTCTATATTTCCTTTTAATGCTCTTTTAATCTTTACTTATGATCTTTGCATTAAAAGTAGTAAGGAAGAATGGCCTACAGTTTTATGCTGGATAATAAATAATTTGGAAATATTTTTCTTTATGCTGTGAAATAACTTAATTGCAGAAAACTTTGTTTAAATAAATATACTTCATGAAGATAGTAACAAGAGCTTTTCCTCCATTATTTTAGAAAGAAAATATTATTCTATATTACATATAAACCCTAAGACTCAAAACAAATTTCCCAAAATATAACTAAAATATGAACCCATATTAGAGTAACCAACTATTTGGTTGGGATTTAGTATGTCTAAAACACTGATTTCTGATCTACAAGCATTTATATGGTTGTTAAAATTAGTTGGTTTTTATGCAGAAAAATATTTTCTTCCATTTTAATCACTTTTCTCACTTAAATTGCTAAATTTTCTTCAATGTTTTCTCAAAAATTTGTGTACTAATTACACAACATTAGACAAAAATATATACAGGTTTAAAGCATCATGGAAGGCAAGACACAATGACAGAGAAAGGGTAACACTGAGTGTGACACTGTTTTGCTGCTCTCAGCACCACCCATATCTACGTATGATTCTGACAGTATACCAATTGTATTTGCATTGACTTGGGTCTTTTCTTGCACATCATTTTCATAAAAGTATTTTATAGAGTTTTGGGGATGCAAATATAAATATTTTCCATATAGCCATCAAACAAAGTTTTTCTATTAAGAGATAAACATATTCTCTGAAATTTGGATTAAAAATCAAGAGGCTTTATATTAGGAAAACATTAAATAGAAAGTTTTTGGAATATTTATTGTTTATTTATTTGTTTACTTATTGATTAATTGCATATTACCTTTCCTAAAGAATTCTCATTACTATAGATGAATTTCGGAATGCTTATTATTGATAATCTTGATTAAGACATTTTACACTATTTCATGTATCGACAAACTAAATCTTCAACAACCATATGTTAATTATCAGAGTCTTTAATAACTAACAAATTTCAACTTAATTTTTAAATGTTATTAAGAAATAATAAAGATCTCTGTAAATAATGGTTCTAGCAAAGGAGCATGCTGATTTGTATGCCTTTGGGGAAAAATGGTTATCTTTGGGAGGAGGCTTCGAGTAGCTTTAAGATATGCAAAAAGGGATTCGTGAGGAAAGAAGAATATAGCCAGTTTACATTATCTATTAATTAATCCTGGTGATTTTTTAGGGTGTTTGAGGTGGATGCTAAATTTACTTTGCATGTCTTTGATTACAATAAATTTTTGGCATCTGCATTTAACATTTGACACTTTGACTCCTGATGAAGACCCAAAATACATGCTATGTAATAATTTTTATTGGGGATAGTTACACCTACAGAATTAAAAATAATGACATTTTAAAGTTATGTGAAATGATATATGTAAAGAGCTTAAAATGAATTTCATTTACCTCAATTGTGAAAGATTTAAGCTGTTTTTAACTGAGGACTACCATTTACATCTTAATTACTACTATTGGTAAATTTGATATTTTAAAAAATAGTTTGATAGTTTGTAAGAACATATTATTATTTGTAGTAACTTACTTCTTAAATGACAGCTGTGAAAAAAATTATTTTGAGCAGTTTATCTAAGATATGTTTATGTCCTTATGGACAATATGGAGCCAATGATCTTAATTTACAAATTGAAAAGGGGAGCAGTGTATGAAACAGCACAGTGCTTTTTAGCTTGGCCTCAGAGTTACAGGGAGCAGCACTGACTATGAAAGCTCACCAAGAGTTCTTCACAATTTACTCTTTCTTGCAGTTTCTTGAAAATTGTAGTAAGTCCCTCTTTTCCTACTTATCTTGAGAATTCTCTGAGCTATAAACTACAGTGATTTATCTTTACTTTAAATTTTATTAGCACTATGAATTTATCTATTTAATGATAACTTATTCACACTTATTGTATAAGTAAGGATTGAATTGACAGAAACTTAAACTAAATTAAATGGAAATAACATTTCCAGAGAAGGACTCTTATTGTGTTTACTTGGGTCATACGCCTAATGCTGAACGAACTATTGTTGCCAAATGGATATGATGCTATGATGAGTCCCTACTGGGCTATTTGCCAAATTCAGAAAAGAGGTGGTGAGGGAGAAGTTGAAGACTTAAATATGGTAAAAACTCTTATCTAGCCTGGAATGTAATTTCTATGAGGGTAAAACTTTATTTTTGTTTTTATTTACTGTTTTATATTCAGTTCTTGGTAGAGTACCTGGCTCAAAATATATGCTCAATAAATATATTGTTGAATGAATGAATGAATAGGCAACATATTCCCTAACACAGTTTACTACACTTGTGAGGTACTCTTATTTTCTAGGGAGATAATATTTGCTTTATCTTGAGGTCAATGATATGCTAAAGTGTTATTAAATACTGTTTTGCATAATTCTAATTAACATAAGTTGAGTTACTCCATATTTCTCCAGTATACTTTGGTTTTCCTAACTGCACTGGAATCTCTTTTGAGAACAAAGCCGATGACTTTTGGAGTTCTCAATATGACAAATAAATGTTAGTTTAGTTGAATCGTTTGAATATAAAGGTGATGAAGATGAAAGTTTACTAATCAAATAAAAGGCAAATTTGGTGGAATAAGTTCTAGTCCTGGTAAAGCTATATTTTTGTAGGATCTAATATACTCATTTTAAATTAGCTGCTTTATTATGTTTGCTAATTTTACCTTGTAAGTTATTTCTTCTGTAAGATCTAGAGGTATGATAGTGAATTTAAATGAAATTGCCAAAATTACAGAGCACTTAAATAAAACTTCCATTTCATAGGTGATACTTTTAATTAAATTATTTAAATGATTACAGCATGTAATTTAAAAATACAGTGTTCAAACTTTTTATCAGTATCTATGTTCTTTGAAAGTGAACTGTAGTCTGTAAGACATGTGCTCCTTTTTCCATACTTCCTCTTTCATCTAACCTCAAGTAAATGAGTATTCAGGTGACACCCAACTTCTATTTATGATGTAACTATGAATTAATTACACATGTAGTGATTAACTTTTGAGAGAATTTCTTCATTCAACATTTTTGTGCCTCCATAATTTTCTTTCTAATAACACTTTAATATTCTATTTTTTAGAATATTTTTATGGTAGTGAGATATGACATAACATTATTGCTAATTAATGGTTATATTGCATGGTACTAGGTATAATTTTAAATTCTTATTTTTACTTGGACTATACTGCTTTGATTAAAAATATTTTCCTGATATTATGAATATTTTGTTCTTGAAAAAAATTGAATAGCCTGTTTATAAATGGAGATCAGAATCTTTTGGAGGGAGGCCTTTGGCAAGGCAATTATTTTACACAAACAACTGAATCCGTGGGAGGGGACCACACGAAGCTTGCATCCCCTTTTGAACCCTCAGTAGCATCCTCCAGGGAAAGTCACTGACTAAAGATTGTTTAAATGACAGCAGTAGGGTGCACAGTAACACTGCTCCTCAAAGGAAGCATCACCTTATCTGACCTAGTCTTGGAGTAAGTCAGGCGCCTGCTTCAGCCCGTTGACGATAATGTCTCCAACCGTTTCCTTTTTTTAAATATTCAGAGCCATTTGAGGACATCTTTTGTTTGTTTATTAGATCTTCACAGGATATATTTTGTTGAAAACTTAATATGAACTTGGTCTTTAGTTGGACCTTAGCCTTTGACAATATATGACTCTAAGGATTTCTACGGTTCTGTGATGTGTTGGTTCTTATGGCGTATGTCAATTTCCCCAAAGATGAGATCTCACACTGTGCTCTTATCTGCCTGAGCCATTTTGTGCAGTAAAAGGTATCTTTTGGCTTTGCAATAAGTATTTAAAGGATTGCCCTGTTTATTTAATCTTTTGCAAGACATTATTTTTATAGTTATATTGCTGTTCTTGCAGCTTCTTAATTTAAAGTACTGTAAAGTACCATTTGTGAAGAGAGCCGTTATGTAGCTCGAAACCAATTACTTTGTTCAGTTTGTGCAAATGATCCTTTTGATGAAGTGTTCCAAATGTAAAGAGCTATGAAGAACATTGGGTTGGTTTTGATTATACAGCATGTTCAGTTGTGATTCTGTCCATCTCTTCACTGAAAGATCAGTGGTTAAGCATATGCTGTTAGCTGCCAGAGTCAACACTCATATTTTTCTTTCCATTCTGTGAGAAGAACTTCAAACGTTATTATTCATAAAAGCTTTTACTGCAGCCTGTTGGTCTGGACTAAAAACACATTATTCCATGTCCTATTAAGAATTCCAACCTGGAAAGGTCAACAGTTAGGTTTATCACAGTGTTTATGGAGGCGCTGATTATTTACTTAGCACTGTAGAGTAACTGAGATTTTTTTTTGAATTCATAAATTAGAATGTATTATTGTTACATTAATTAGCAGTATAAAATCATTATAATTTATCCATTACAGCATGTCTTTTTCATGGTTTTTATTCATTCTTCTGTATATAAAAGCAAGCAAATGTTCTGAAAAAGTCACAATTATACATAAGTTGGTGAGTGTTAGTATTCATTTCCCACATTTGTTTTCACTTTTATTTAAAAACATTTGCTTATATCATATTGAAAGCAACTTTCAAGCCAATAAATAATTTCAAAAAGAAAAAAAAATCCTGATTGACTGTTAATCATGAAGTTCCTACAGTGTCTTATCTTGATTTATAGAAATAAATAATATGGAAGGACATTTTTTGATAACTCACAATACTTTAGAAATACCTGATTTTTAATTTTGATTTTATTCAGTAATAAATGAAGTTAACAAGGATAGAGATACAGAACAGAGCAATATACTGTCATAGTATCTAGAGTTAGCCAACCTGCAGAGTCTGAGGGACACAAGACTACCTTCACTTCTGACAGCAGAAGTTCAGGAGTTTTCCAGAACCACACTCAGTTTTGGTAATTTGCTGGAAAGACTCACAGAACTCACTGAAAGTTATTTTATTCACGTGTCCATTTGTAGCAGAGAAAGGGTAAATAAAATCAGCCAAAGGAAGTGATGCATGCTTGTTTGGGATGGGTCCAAACATGGACCTTTCCTCTCTATGTGGAGTTATGAATGATATCTCCTTCTGACCACAATGTGTGAAAATACGCACAGAGTAATGTTGACCAGAGAACCTCACCTGAGCCTTTAACATCCAGAGTTTTTATTGGGGTTCAATCACATACTGCCTGCATGACTAACCTTTAGTTTCTAGCTCTCTTGGAGATCAGGAGAATATCTTTAGTCTCTGGTTCTTCCAGAGGATAGAACTTCAACTTCCAAAGTCCCCATTGAAAGTCACACTGTTAGACTGTCTTGTGGCCAAAGATCCTAGGCAAACAAAGAGCAGAATATTCCAGGGACCTGGAGATCCTGTACAATAGCTGAGGGCAAAGGCTAGATCTCTCTTTGGGTAAGGTTAATTCTTCACTACACACATAGATACCATTTTAATTTTCATTTGGGGTATGAAGTGAGGCAGGGCAAAGGTAGAAAATACTTAGGGGAAAAAAGTTAGGGAGCTAGGAAATACTATCTAGGATCTTTTTGATGCTTTGAATTATAGAATTTAAAGGTAAAAGGGATATTAGTAATTAACTAATGGTCCAAAATTTTTTATTCACATTATAGAAAAATTTGAGACATGGAAAGAATTGGCTGTCACAATGTTTATGGAACATAACACCTAGGATTCTTTGTTTATGTCTTTATTTAGGCTTAATTATAATCATATTGCCACTGTCATTCTCTTTTGGGATAATTTTAATCAGCGTGAGGGTGTTCTTCATATTTTTCTTCTGGTGGTTCACGTCACTGAGGATTGCATTCATAAATGCTTATGGGGAAAGAATTAGTCTTCACTATGTAACAAAGATTCCAGGAAACTTGGAAATAACAAAAACAACAATAACAACAACAAACCAAGAGGAAACTAATGAAAAATAAAGATTGGTAGATAAAGGCCATTGAAATATAAGATGATGTCTTTATATTTCTATGAAATTCTTTAAATAAACAAAAGTTCAATGTTATATCATTGGCTGAAAGAATGCTTGACACTCAAAAGACACTAGCATTAGGAAACCAAAGTTGAATACTTAAAAATCAAAAGGCATTAGTTAGGAGACCTGAGCTCTAGTCCCTGTTTAATTAGAATAGCTATGTAACTGTGGTCAAGCTACATCTCTGAATCTAAATGACATTAGGAGAAAATGAGAGGGTTTAACTTCAGTGGCTCTTAATTTTCTGGAGTCAGAGAGAGACCCCTTTAGGAATTCAACAAAGCTTTCTGCATCCTCTTTCTAAGAAAATGCACAAGTACACTTATAGACAGCATATTCATACACCCTCAGTGAATTCAAAGTATTTGACCCACATCCTGAAACCCAGTTTAAGAAATTCTAGGATTTGGTGATTTCCAAAGTATCTTTCAGGTTTAAAATCTGAAATTGTCTTATAACATGTTACCTCAGAATCATAAATAAAATTTAGTTTTTAAAATCAAATGGATACATACAGCATAAAATATTCAGTTGTTCTCAGACCCACCTAGAAGTACTGATCCAGAAACACTGGGATGAGATCCAGAAATCTGAGTTTTAATGAACTCTCTAGATGATGCTGTTATGTACTCAAGTTTGGGAGCCACTGGCTATAAGAATAAAGTAAGTAAGATTGAAAATAAAATATATGAAAGGCTAGATAGACTTGATGGCCCTAAATCTAGGGCAATAATGCCTTAATAGGGGGTACCAGGAATGTAAGGTTACCATCACATATGTTAACTAACTTTAGATAATTTGTTGGCATAGTAATAGTTAATAAATCTGTAGTACCTTGAAGTAATCAAATTGCTTTCAGATATCTTACCATATTGGCTTCTCATAATAACCCTCTGAGTTAGATAATAAAAATTTTATTGCCAATATATAAGTAGGAAAACTCAAGATTTTGTCAAAGATCAACCAATTGGAGATGGTATTAGAACTTATTTTCTTTCTCTGGGACTTCTTATGACATGCCATGGTATGAAAAGACCCTTAAAAAAGAGACAGTAAAATGTGGCACGTTTTTATCATTCTAGATCAACAATATTTCTAACTTTGATTATTACTCTTAATATTAAGTGACATATTAAAGTGTATCAGGGGAAAAGACCTTTACTTGTTAGAACTTTCATGATTTGCATCGTGTGATTTAAGAAATTAATCTCTAAACCCACCACATTTAAAGTTTATTTATTGTATTGTTGAGGTATTGTTCTAGTGTAAAACTTATATTGAAGTATAGATATTTCAAGAAAAAAAAGTATAGATATTTCAATTATTTTATAGTGTCTAATGAAAATTAGATGTTCTCTCATTTCCTCTAAATTAGTTTTACTAAAGATGATTATTTTAATCTCCTTTAGCTATTTCTCCTGATATTTATTTTGCCCATGGCAAAATAAGATGTTTATAGTGCTTTTTAAAAATAAATTATCGGGGTCTTCCCTGGTGGCGCAATGGTTGAGAGTCCGCCTGCCGATGCAGGGGACACGGGTTCGTGCCCTGGTCTGGGAGGATCCCATATGCCGCGGAGCGGCTGGGCCCGTGAGCCATGGCCGCTGAGCCTGCGCATCCGGAGCCTGTGCCCCGCAACGGGAGAGGCCACAACACTGAGAGGCCCTGCGTACCACACACACACACACACACACACACACACACACAGACACACACACACACAAAAAAAATAAATAAATAAAAAAAATAAATTATCGGTTTTAGATGTCGTAGAGAAAAACTCTGTTGTTTTCACTTATGTATATTAAATACAACATTCTCTGAATACTACTTCACTTCCGACACCAGATATGTGGGTTTTCTATACATCAAACAATCCTCTGATTCCAGCTAGATGTTCTACAATTTAACTCAATTCTGACGCTATCTACCTGGAGACAGCATGAGATCCCACAGGTTAAGGGTTCAGTCCCACAAGACTTCCCTCCTCCCCCTGCCCTACCCAATGCCAATTGAGAACTCAGATTGTCACCAGTGCCTCTAACCGACTGGCTATAAATTGGAGCTTCTCACATACCCCTTCTCTGATTCAATTAATTTGCTAGGATGTTTCACAGAAATCAGGAAAGCATTTTACTTACTAGATTATCGGTTAATTATTATGAAAGAATAGAACTTAGGAACAGTAAGATGGAAGAGATGCGAAAGGCAAGGTATATGGAAGGTTGTGGAGCTTTCATGACCTCTCTGGGTGAGCCTCTACCTGTTCACCAACCAGGAAGCTGTCTGGAGCCTGTCCTTTTGGGTTTTTTGGAGGCTTCATTACATAGGCATGACTGATGAAATCATCGGCCATTGGTGATTCATTCAACCTGTAGCCCCTCACCCATCCAGAGCATGAGGGTGGGGCTAAAGCTTCCAACCTAATTTGGTTGGTTCTCCTGGTAACCCACCCTCATCCTTAACTTATCTAGGGGCTTTCCAAAAATCACAACATTAACATAAACTCAGGAGTAATGTAAAGGGACTTGTTAAGAATAAGAAAAGACAACTTCATGGCTCTCATTACTTAGGAAATCCAAGGATTTTAGGAGCTCTGTGCCAGAAACAAGGACAAAGACCAAATATATACACAATTCTTATTATAAATCACAATATGACAAGGGTTATTTATTAATTTCCTAGAACGGAATACAAGGATTTAGCTTTCTTATATTACCCACTCCCACTTTGTATTTTCCCTTCCTCTATTCTTTCCAAGATATATATTTGGAGTTAAATAAATTTTTAGTTAAGTCAGTATTCAAAATTTATCTGTTTAGGCCTATGTGTATATTATTCATGCTTTCACTCAACAAATATTTATTGTATGCTTATAATGTGCCATACTACTTTTTAGATAACAGAGGTAGTCCATGAACAAACCAGACAAAAATCTGTGCCTTTATTGAGGTTACATTTTAGTGAAAAAAGACAATAAAAATGAACATGATAAATTATACGGTAAGTTTACAGAAGGCAAGTGCTAAGAGAAAATAAATTGAGCCGGTTAATAGGTATGGGGGTTGAGGATGCTTTGTGATTTTAAATGGGGCCTTATTGAGAAGGTGACATATGGCAAATACTAGCAGGAAGTGAGGAGTGAGTCACTCAGAGATCTAGGGGATGGATGATCCAGACCAAGAAAATCAGGCCAAGGCTCTAATGTGGAAGTGTGCCTGGTGTGTTCAAGAAAAACAAAGGGACAGTGTTGGTGGAACAGGAAGAGTGGAGGGAAGGTAGCAGGAGTTGAGGTTAGAGATTCAGCAGAGGGCCATGTTGTGCTGGACCCTGTAGGCCATTATAAGCACTTTGGCATTTACTCTGAGAGAAATGGAGAGCCTAGTATTTTGAGGTATGGATTGATATGTTCTGCTTTATGTATTAATCAGGATCACTTTAGCTGCTCCGGTGAGAGCAGATCATAGGGGGAGATTGTTTGAAAGCAGGGAGACCAATTAGGAAGTAATTGTAAGAATCTATGCAAGAGAAGATGATAGCTTAGACCAAGGTGGTTGGGATTTTGAGAAATGGTAATATTATGGGTATATTTTGAGGGAGAGTTAAAACCTACTACACTGATCCATGTAATACATTCACACTTATTTTCCTGAACACTTTTGTTTTAATACTTTCTCCTTTTATATTAGGTCCTTGGTTTTCTATGTGTCTATGAAAAATTCATAAGAAACTTTCTGACTTAAGTATAGATTCCCCCTCCATAATAGAAACACATCAAATATTCTATTTGACCTATTTTTAGTGGGTAAGATGAAAGTATCCCTCCTGTACCTCTCTCTCCTCTTATTCCAATTTAGGTTCGGTGATCTCTAGGCCTGATACACTACTATTATCTGTCACTACTAGCTTTTGCTTCTTTAACAGGTTGAGATATTTGTTTTCTTGGTATCATGGCTTTATCTTTCTTTATTTCTATCTTTGTCTAGTTATGTATATCTTCCAAGAAAAACAATGCATTGGAGATAAATTTTTGGGATGTTGCATGTCTGAAAATGTTTCATTATACCCTCATGAATCTTTTATATTTTTGACTGGTTAAAATATTTTTATATTTTTGACTGGTTAATCTAGATAGGTGTGATGGTTAATTTTGTGTCAACATGGGTAGGCTATGGCCAAACACCAGTCTAGATGTTGTTGTGAGTTAATTTTTTAAATGTGATTAATATTTAAATCAGTGGCCTTTGAGTAAAATAGATTTTCCTCCATAATATGGGTGGGCCTTGGAGAAAACTGGTGCTTTCTCCAGCTCTTGGATGTAGGGTTCTAAATACATACACTATTTCAAACTTGTTTATTGTGATTTTTGGATCTTTTCTATTTTTTTTTTCCTGTTGAATATACAAGTAATGAGAAGAGATATGTTAAAATCTCTCAATATGTCACTGGTTTAATCTGTTTCTCATTATAGTTCTGTCAAGCTTTGTCCTCATTTATTTTGTGGCTATGTTATCTGGTGTATTTTGCTTTACACTGGTAGATTAAAATTTTTAACATGATGGAGTTTTCCTTTATATCCATAACAATGCTTTTTGCTTTGAAGTTTATTTATTTGATAGTAATAGAGCTGTATGCTCTTCACTTTTATGAACCTGGTCTATATTTTCAAATTTTCTATGATTTTATGTTTTAGATGTAGCTTTCCCAAGCAGCCTATATCTAGATTTAGTTGTTCAATACACTCATAAATTTTGACTTAACTGTAACATTCTGTCCATTTTACATTTGCTGTAATCATTAATACTTTTATTTCTATCATTTGTTTTTTCCTTTTTTTTTTTTTTTTTTTTTTGGTACGCGGGCCTCTCGCTGTTTTGGCCTCTCCCATTGCAGAGCACAGGCTCTGGACGCGCAGGCTCAGCGGCCATGGCTCACGGGCGCAGCCGCTCCGCGGCATGTGGGATCTTCCCGGACCGGGGCACAAACCCGTGTCCCCTGCATCAGCAGACAGACTCTCAACCACTTCGCCACCAGGGAAGCCCTCCTTTTTATCTTTCCCAACTTTCCTTTCCTTTACTGTCCTTCCTTGCTTTATTTGAATTGATTTATTTTTTATCTTTCCATATGTTTGGTTTCTTGAATAAATGACCATCTGTTCTCTTTGGGAATGGGAGAGCGGAAGCATTAGAATACACTTGCATAGTATTAACGGGTCCTTCCTCATGGGTACCTGTCCTCTCCTACATTCATTGGATTCTGGGTCTGAGAAATGGTTCATATTCAGAAATTGGGCAAGGATGATAATTTTACTGAGGAAATGTCCACAGGCTCATTCATCCTTTTTTTTTTTTTTGGCTGTATAAACTAAACAATATACTTTTTGGCTCCTCATCTATCTTGTCTCTAGGAGCATCTGGTTTCCAATCAGACATTACTGCTATTCATGATAAATATGCTTGTCCTGCTTCTGACTGTTAGGCAATATCACCTGGGCTCTATTATTTCAAAATCCTATCAGCTCTGTTGATACTAGGATTCTAGATCTATAACAAGCCTGGCTATAGATACAACTACCACTCTCAACGATGGTGATACCTTGTCACTTTTATCATTTCAATAAATGGAGCTCTTTCATGGAGCATAGCTGGTTCATGAATTTCTGGTCTCATGCATCTTCTTATCCACTCTAGCATGCCCAGTTTTCTTGAGCCTTTTGATCCCTTCTTCCACCATCTGCTATTGTAGTTCTAATATTTCTATATCACTTAGGGTGGGCTATCACTTTTTCCAAGTTTCAAAGAGCCATCTAAGCAATGTGTTAGCATAGTCTCCTAGAGTTCTTGCCCAAGTGTTTTATCCTGCATCTCAGGAAATTGCTCCCATTTTGAAAAGCTGTGCTTTATTCAATTTTATATTGTGTCCTTGATCTAGCACACTCAGTATCCATTACATATATTAGCTTATTGTTCTCCTCCTCCCTTAGCAGGCCTAGTACTCCCCCAACTGGGTGACTTGTCCAAAATCATTGATCTAATGGGTAAATGGAGAGAGGTGGAGAACAGATGCTCCTGTAGTTATGTGTTGTTTTGCAAGACAAAGTTTTTTGTATCATCTTTAATATAGAAGATACTAGCCTTTAATAGGGAGGAGTGGGTTACTTCTACAGGATGTTTCAGGGGAATCTGGAGATTCAGTATATTCACAGCATCAGTCCAGAGAGTTCAGTCCAAATCTCAGTGTCCTACATCTCTCTAATTAAGGACCTGACCTTGGCATAACAGACTGGCTGGCCTTGACAATGCAAATTTCTCTTGAACTCTGCTAACCTTACAATTAAGTTCTAGGCCTCATCCACAGCATTTCTCTGCATTCCCATGACAGGAAATTAGAGACTCTTTATATAAAGCCAGAAAGGCCCTCAATCCACACTTTGCCTTCAACTGGTATTTAATAACCCTTAGACTTTTATTGTTTTTCACTAGTGCATCAATATTGCCCAGCAATACTCATCTGATTCTATAGTCCTTGTACTTATTACTCCCACTGCACCTCTCAAACACCTACAGTACTGAAGTTGCTGTGCACCCTTTCATTTGATATTCCATCTCAGATCATCACTAGTAAAAATTTTAAAAATGGCACTGATATGGCATAACACGAGCCATCAGTCATCCACTTACCACTAGTGATGGTTCCTCATTGCCAGCCAGCCAATGATGATCTAGCTACAAACTTCTACTAGGGTCTGCTTCTTAGGATCATACCTCATATCAATTGCCTCATTTTTCTTTCTCAGGATACAGGCTCAGACATGGAGACTGAGCATGAGATATTTATTTTGGAGTGTGGTTTGAGTTATCTACTTCTACATAATAAAAAACCTTAATGGCACAAGAAAAACAACCATTTTATTATTTCTTACAGTCATATGGGTCAGAAATATGGGCAGAACTTAGCTAAGTGATTCTTGTGCTTCATGTGGAGTTGACAAAAGTCACTTGGGTATGTATTCACCTGGCAGCTGAACTGGTCTGCAGATCACTCACATGCCTGATGTCTTGGCAGAGAGAGCTGGAAGGCTGTTGAGTTGAGCTCTTCTCTCCTTCCATATAATCTCAGGACCTCTTAAATTTCATAGTTCTCTTAAAGACTAGGCCTAAACTGGCAGTGTCCCTTCCATTGTAGTTTTTTGGTCAAAGTAGTCATAGGTAGCTTAGGTTCAAGGAGGAGAAACATAGACCTTACATCTTGGTGGTGAGAATGTCAAAGGATTTGTGGCCATCTTTAATCTGCCACAAATACTCTCAGGAACATGGCATATTAGGGAACCAGGGGAAGCAGGAATGGGCAGCGGGAGAAGTTAAACTGAAATGCATTTGCAACAGTGGCCTCAGCTTATCCCATTGCGAGTTCTGAAGCTAGAATAACCATTTGAAGTTGTCCTGAATTATGGCAGGCAGGTCAAGTTTGTATATGGCACCATGGGCCAGTCATTTGATATGGACTGTTCCTGAGGAAGGAAGACATGTAACTTTTGTTGAGGAAGCGCTCTTTGGCCTAGGGCAATTCTCAGAGAGAAATTCAGTTGTGAGCCATTATCAGCCAACACTCCTGCCAACAAGCAACACGGTCATGAAGGGGCCATCTGGGTGGTGCATCACAGATTCCATTACATATGTCAGGAAATAAATTGAAGATACAAACAATATTGTTATGGCCTAAATACATGAATTAAAAATAGCAAGCATCAATAACACTGAAAATTAAAATACTGATGAAGAAAAGGTTTGAGATAATTGCAAGAAATGCATTTTATAAAAAAGATAAAGATGTTAAAGAAGAGATGACTCAGTAAAGTATAATTAGTATTGCTGAAGGCAGAACCCAATCAGTGGAACAGAAAATTATTTCTAAAACATATATCAAGATAAAATTAGGAAAGAAATGGTTCTGATGAAAAAATGAAAAGAGCACATGGTATGCAGGGAAATTTTGTCATAAGCTGCTGAATATAAAGACATATTCTTTTTAAACTTTTGCATTTCAAAAGTAAAAATAAAATTCTTTACTTCTAGTAAATGGAAGATTGAACTGTTTCCCATTTTCTTCTTATAAAAACAACAAGGCAACTAAAAACCCCCTGCAATTTCTTTTTATATTGAAACTAGAAAACATAAATGCCCCATAGATTTTAAATGTAAAGGCTGCTAAGGATTGCAAGGCATCATGTGTCACTTGGGGGATGGAAAGTAGCAAAGTCCTCCAGGAGCAACAGGTTTCTGGAAAGACCAACATGAAACAAGGGCTGTGGGGTCTGGAGAGGACAAAACAGAAATTGAAAAAACTAATGAGTCAAAGATCATAAAAATTGTATAGGGGGAATTCCCTGGAGGTCCAGTGGTTAGGACTTGGTATTTTCATTGCCAGGGCCGGGTTCAATCCCTGATCCGGGAACTAAGGTCCCACAAGCTGCACAGCACAGCCAAAAAAAAAAAAGAGAGAAACGTATAGAATAGAATAATGGATAAGTGGTGATATGTCTTAGAAAATCCAGTAAAAACACACTCTCTAGAGGAAAGTTCTGCAGTGGCTGGACAAATAAACTATAGTTTATTCCATAGTAAGAAGTAAAATTGGAGCTGGCCCAGCATTGACACAAAACTACCAGAAGAAATAAAGTGGGAAAGACTTTCCCAAAGTATACCTCACAAAATAAGAAAGAATAGATGAAAGTTCTGACCAAATATTTTATCATGAACTTAAAAGTAAAAAAAAGAAAAATGAAATAATCACTTCTACGAAGGGAAACCCCAAAGTGAAAACTCAACGTTTTGGGAAAAATATAGTGAGAAAACAGGAAATGATGAAATGTACATTGGCAAACTAAGGAAAAAAGTAGGAAGAACAACAACCACAAAAAAAAATAAAACACAGAAATGAAGTCAAAATTGACAGTAGCACAAAGTAACGTAATCATTGAGGATAATATAGAAAGAGGTCTAGAGTATAGAATGAGAAAAATGACCAAAATAAAATAAAAATACAGTGGAGTTAAAAAGGATTAAAAGGGAATGGTTAGATATGCAAGAAAGGCAAAGGAGATCAAATGCACGTAACTGGAGTTCCCCAAGAAGAAAGCCAAAATAATGGAACAGAATATAGAAACATATAATTCAAGAAAACATTCCTTAAATAAAAGAAGGCTTGGATGTACGTTTTTGAAAAGACATGTTGTATGTCAGGGCAATGTGAACCAGAATGGTCAATAATGAGACACATTTTGAAAGCATTGGTCCTTAAAGACAAAGAAAGAATCTTTTGCAAAGATAAGGCAAAATTCCTAAATCAATTCCTTTAGGAGAGAAAAAACAAATCAACCAGATTTCATGTTTTCCTTAGCAGTATTCAGCGTCAGAAGACAGTGGAGCGATATTTATGTGATAGGCAAGGTAAAATGTATAAGCCAAGGATTATATGTCCAGCCAAGTTGTGCTTCAAGTGAAAATTCAACAGATAAATTGTTTTGAACACACCAAGCACTCAAGGATTATTGCTCCCAAAAGTCCTTGTTGAGGAAACTGTAAAACTGCTTGCAGGTAAACCTCAATCAAAC
The DNA here is from genome assembly GCF_963924675.1 of Phocoena phocoena. NCBI lineage: Eukaryota > Metazoa > Chordata > Mammalia > Artiodactyla > Phocoenidae > Phocoena > Phocoena phocoena. The sequence goes on along the minus strand of NC_089219.1, from coordinate 91,488,004 downwards.
AGGGGGTAACTGGAAAGCAATGGCAAAGTCACGAATTTTGAATGTAAATATTTTGTTTAGAACCAAGACTAAAGGAAATGTGGAGCTGAGGGTGACAAACCAAATATAAACTTTATATGTTCTCACAGTGGAAAAATGCTAACTACTCACAAAATGAGACAGGAAAAGAGAAAGAAGGTGAAAAGGAGAGCAATATCTGGTAGTCAAAGAATATCATTTCAAATTTATAAAATTAAGTAATAGATAAATAAGCATACTGAATCACACAAATGTATACTACATTACCTATTGTCAAACTGGCTTTACTGCTACTGTCTAAATCTAAAAATTGTTTCCCAGCTTCATCTTCATTCTATGGTATCTGAATGAAGAATTAGTACAGTTGTTCAAAGACAGGACCTCCTAGAGGGTGTAGAGTACAAGAAGGAAGGAGAAGCCGTTTATTTTGGAAGGTCATGGCGGTCAGACATGATGATCATATGCAGACATACATGATGCATCTTAGTTTATTCTTATCCTCTTTCTGCTCTGAGTCAAAGTGTTTCCTAAATCCCTGGCCTCTTGACCACTCCTGGTTCAGTGCTCACTACCAGGGCCATGGCTGTGCACATTCAGAGGTAGCAGTACCACAGAGGCAGCAGTTTCCTTTGACTTCCATGAACATCCCCATTGCAGACCACATTGTAGACAGATATGCATGGCTGCTTGGATTTTTCTCACAAGTTCAGAATTTTTCCTGTATGCCAGTGATTCAGGCAGCTGTGATTGGAGACTGTTTCTCTGATCCTCCAGTTCTCCCTTTCCAGACCTTTACTTCCCTGGATCCTCTCACACTGGCATAAATTCTGATTCCTAAATTAAACCTCTTACTGATATAATTTTTATAATGCCTTTGGCTTAAGACTGGTACAAAAAGTAAATGATAAGCAAGGTAACTTTATTGACAAACAAAAATAAACTAGGCAAATACAAATTTAAAAGAACAAGTAAGAATTGTGATTTTAATATCAAATAAATGGAATTCAGACCCAAAAGTATCAAACTAGATGAGGAAGGAAAATTTCTTATGCTAAAGGTTTTTATTTGAAATTACATTTTTGAATATATATGTACAAAATAGCACAATAGCACATCTTAAATTATTTTCTATTTCAGCGGCAGTTCTTCCAGTATTTTCCCATTAAGCATGACAGTGGATTTGAAAGAGAGATAGACAGTTTTCAGTTTAAGGAAGTATTAATCTATTACTAACTTTGATTTTACTTTAAAAATCACAAATGATTGCTGAATTTTGTCAAATGCTTCATTAGCATCTATGGAGGTGATTATATGAATTTTCTCCTTGGAGTTATCACATGATTAATATTGATCCATCTGTGTATTCCTGGAATAACATCACAGGGTCATAATTCTTTTAATGTGGTGCTGGCTTCTTATTGTATTTTAGTATGGAAATTTGCATCAATATTCATGACTATGTTTAATCTATTTTTTTTTTGGTGAAATTTCTGTTAAGTGTTGGGATCAATTATTTCTTTCTTATAAATAGTTTAGAATTATGGAAGTATTTTAAAATTTAAAATATTATATTATTTAGTCTTTAAATTTTGAAACTGATTGGATCTTTAGCTTTTTGGAGGAATAAGGAAAGTCTTTTCATTTATGGAAATTGATCATTTTGTGTTACTTTCTCTTGGAATTTATTTTGTAAAATTTAATTTTTCTAGAAAATTACCAGTTTTATCCATACTTTCCAATTTATAATGGAAATATAAAATTTCAGGTCAGGTTGAAGACCTTAAACTTTGAAGAGGTACAATATTATGGATGTGTGATTTTTACATAGTTATGTTGACTCACACAGGTAGAAGTTTAGAGAAAGAAATTTACATTGATGCAAAGTTAGGAGTTTTTGAGACCCTTGTCTGTGGAGGTAAAGGGAAATTAGTGCATTTCATTGAATACTTCCTTCTCACTAAGAAAGGCAATAGAAAAAAGAGAAGATGTAAAACGTTCATACTGTAACCTTTACAGCATTTCAGAGGCTGAAGAGATCACTTGGGGCTGGGGTAGTCAGAAGGCTTAATGGGGGAGGCAAATCCTACATGAAAGGCAGGATTGAAATTGACAGACTCTGGGTCTGGAGACAAGAATGAAAGCGCCTTTTGTGACAGTATGGAGGTAGCGTATAGTAATGCTTCCATTGACATTTGTTGAATGAATAAGTGTATGCAGAAATATGTGATACTACATAAATCAGGAGAAAAAGAGAATTGCAAGGGAGGAATGGTTAAAAAGTCAAACACCACACACAAATCATATAAGATGGCCGCAAAGCACCCACTGGATTCCCCAGTTAGGAACTGTTGACCATGGAGACAGACATTTTAATGGATCAGGTTTTAGTGAGTCGAAAATAAGTGTGCTGAGAAGGAAAGTAGAGAGTAAAGAGATTAGAAATAAAGAGCAGGCTTTTGTTTGTTTCTTTTTGTTTGATTGTTAATATGGGAGAGATTGAGCACATTTCTGGCCTGTAAGGAGGGAATTAGGTGAGGGAACAGATTTAATGACATGAAGAGAGTAGTTCATGATGGAGCCCACAGGAGGAAAGATAGACCTTGGGCAGGAGCAGGGAAGCCTCCTCTGAGAATGGAGTTAACAGTAAGGATGACTGCAGTTAAATCTGATAGTGAGATCTTATAAAAATTCTGGACAGTCTTCTAGAGTAGTCTTATTTACAAAATGGAAAATGGGGACATTTGCCAAAGGAGGGGAGAAAGTGGTGGTATTTGAGAATAATGAAGTTTGGACTAGATTAAAATGAAAGTGGGACTGAGGAAGCTGACTCAGTTCTAACTCAGTTTGAAGACCTTGTGTGTGGGTTTTTGTTTTTTTTTTTGGAGGCACAGATATGGATGTGCAGTTTTTCTAAAGTGATATTTTTACACTAAGGTAAAGTGTATACTGAGGGAAAGTTTGGAGTTTTTAAATGAGTGTATAGATGTAGATTGAAAGACTGGTTGAAGCAGTGATATTGGAGGAAAATAAGAGAAAAAAGGTATGGTAAGAAGTTAGCCTATTAATTTCAAGATTTCAGAGGTGGGGTCTTATAGAAGATAACAAGGAATTTAGAGTAGGTGATTGAAATGTTGTGGAAGTGAAGGTCCCTGAAACTAAGGTCAGTAAACTGAAGGTAAAGGTCACGTGTTATAGAGGAAAAGGCCACAGATAATAACATATATCTCTTAATATGCACGACTTTGGGAAAATTACTTAACTCTTGTGGTCCTCAGTTTCCTAATAAGTGCAATAGAATTAAAGTGCTATTATGAGCTTTTTTTTAAAAAGCACATATAAAGAGCCTAGCAAAAAGCCTAGCATGAGAGTTCTGTGATTACATTATTTTATTGTTGCTATTGTTATCACTTTTACTATTATTGTTGTTAAATAGTTCATGGACATTGGCATTATCAGACTTTGAGTGCAGAGGAGTCAAGTCTGAAAGTTGTCAGTGAATATAAGAGATCAATAACGAGAAGAATGATAGAAAATGGTAATGAGGATTGCTAGAGGTGATGCCGTTGGATAGCTTGGAATAAAAGAAACCTGATTTTTATGCTCTGGTGAAATCAGAAATAAAATTTTAAATAGTAATTTGTAACAAGAGAACTGTGACCTCTTTCTGCATTTGTGCCTGGAAAAGTACAAGATGAAGTAGCATTCTGTGACGGAATTGGAAATCTAGTGGAAAATAGAGTAGAGAAATTCCAGAAAAAAAAAAAATGTAAAGGACTAAGGGGGCAGTGGGAGGATGGTTAAGAAGAAAGGAAAGATAGAGCAGTATAAACATGCAAATATGGAAAATGAGAAAATCAGAGGGGCTAACAACCTGGATAATAGCAAGGGTGATAGGCATAAGATGAGAGCATGGTACAATGTACTGAGTGGCCAGATAGCAAATGGACACAAAAGTAAAATTATTTACATGTTGGTGCTGGCTGAGTCTTCTCTCAGTGGTGAACAGTTGGGGATGCTAGAGACATGATCACACCACATATAAATGTTTAAGACTGAGGATATAGAATGTGTTAGATATTTTTTAATTATTTTAGGAATATAAGGATGGCTAAACTGAAATAACTAAAATCACATTTGACATGTAAATATGAGTTTTTCAAACCTAAGTCTTATTTAACTGCAATGATTTCAAAAGAAAAGATAATTAAAATAGTGTTAGAAACTTGCATTTTTGGTAGAGTAAAATATTTGACATTTCCATTTGGTTAGCTAAATTTTCTTATAAACTTTCATTTACCTTTTAAAAATACTGGTCATTTCAAAATCTTGGGTATATAAAAGTTGCATTTTAATTCTAGAATAATATTTGAAAAAGAATGAAAATAATGCATGCATTGAAATATGAGCTTTTTAGATAGTACTTAAAATTTTAATTAGGAATGTAACCCAGAACTGACAGATTTTCTTTGTCAGCCTTGGAACAACATGTAGGCAGCAAGCTGCATGCGACTCATAAACACATCTGAAGACTTGCCCTTCACCTGCCTGCTGCAGGGGGCCTTGATGACTGGCAGCTCCACAGGCATCAGAATGAAAACAATAGGCCATTATCTGAATGTGATAGTCATTTATTAAAACCTCAGCCATTTGCATTTTTTAAAAACACCATATTTAAGATATTCATTAAAAATTGGAACATAAATTTTAAGACTTCTGGAATGATATAAATAAACCATAATGATTAAATTGTTCATTTGGAACTTATTTTTTAACTAAGTAGTTACAGGCATAAATAAAATAGATTAATAGTATCATTTAAGGTAACATACATTATGAAATTAGTGTATTAACTAAAAATCTAAATGTAATAATTACTTAATGCTCCTGAGAAATGTATGCCTTCAAATTTGACAAATTAGTGTTTATACCTTTCAACATTGAGAAGTGATTTTATTTTGTTTTGTTTAAGGCGGCCAGCAGTTGGTTTAGGTTTCATGCAAATTGTCATTTTCTGGGCTTTCAGGAGCCACCTCATCTTGTAGACATTACTATTCTTTACTGCCACATTGGAGAACAAAGAGAACTGGCACCAAGCACAAAGTGACTTGGTATTTGGCTCAAAAACAGCAACTCCCAATCACTTACAAAACTTTTCTTAAGCCTTTTCAAAAGTTGTGAGACTGTTTGGTCAGTACACTGCGATTCTAGCCAACAAAGGATTGTTTTCTCAGTTTTATAGAGATCTTAGGAATTTTTCCCAGTAACATAACCCATCTCATAAAAGTCCACAAACAGTGTTGATTATCTTGTCAGAACAAACAAATACATCCAAAAGAAGAAAAAAAAGATCACACTATGGGAAGAAAGAATCATTTGGTTCAGCATTTCATATTTTTTTTCATTTCATAGCACATCTATGCAGCTATCCAGAATTCTCTGAAAATATTTTGGATTAAGAAAGAAAGAGAACATTGTTCCCTGTTCTTTATTTACCCTTTTTCTAGTCAAACCACTCATATACCTATATATACTACACCACTCTACAAGTGCCAGCCATCACATATCTTTTCCTTACTGTGGCTCACTCTAACTTCATATTCCATATGTTGGTTCAAAAACTAACAGAGTCCATAATGCTAAGGACTTCAAAAAGTTCCTGGGATTTTTTTCAAGCATTTCAAATGCTAATTTCATCAGCACTGTAGAGTACCATCATCTCTCACTGGACTATGGCAATAGCTTCTTAACTTGTCTCCCTACTCCCATTCTTCCTCTCCTATGGTTTGAAGCAGCCAGAGTGAGCTTTCAAAATTATGTCGGATCATGTCTCAAAATTCTCAAACAAACCCTCATCTAACTCAGACTAAAAGCCCGAATTCATACATGGCCTGTGGACTCTACAGAGGACTTGCCCTTACCTCCAATCTTTCCCCTTTCACGTGCCCTACTCCAGGCACACTGGCATCCTTGATGATTTTTGTGAGCATTTAGGACACAGTCTCAACATCACGAATTATTAGAGAATCTCAAATCAAAACTATAATGAGGTATCACCTCACACTAGTGAGGCCTGCACTGTTGGTGGGAATGCAAACTGGCACAGCTACTATGGAGAACAGTATGGAGGTTCCTTAAAAAACTGAAAATAGAGCAATCCCACTCCTGGGCATATATCTGGAGAAAACCATAATTTGAAAAGATACATGCACCCCAATGTTCATTGCAGCACTATTCACAATAGCCAGGACATAGAAGCAACCTAAATGTCCATCAACAGAAGAATGGATAAAGAAGATGTGGTACATATATACAATGGAATATTACTCAGCCATAAAAAAGAACAAAATAATGCCATTTGCAACAACATGGATAGACCTAGAGATTGTCATACTGAGTGAAGTAAGTCAGACAGAGAAAGACAAATATCATATGATATGGCTTATATGTGGGGAAAAAAGGCTACAAATGAAGTTATCTACAAGACAGAAATAGAGTTACAGATGTGGAAAATAAACTTATGGTTACCAGGGGGTAAGGAGAGGGGGAGGGATAAATTGGAAGATTGGGATTGACACATACACACTACTATATATCAAACATAACTAATAAGGACCCACTGTATAGCACAGGGAACTCTACTCAGTACTCTGTAATGGCTTATATGAGAAAAGAATCTAGAAAAGAGTGGATATATGCATGTATATAACAGATTTACTTTGCTGTACAGCTGAAACTAACACAACATTGTAAATCAATTATACCCCAATAAAAATTTAAAAAAAAATAGACACACTTCCATCTGAGAATATTTGCATTGGCTGCTTCTCTCAGGAACATGCTTCCCCCAGATGTAGGCATGGCAGGCTTCCTCATCTTCTTCAGATCTTTACTCTAATAACATCTTTTTAATGAGCAATTATTTGATAGCATTATTTAAAACTGAAACTTCTTACTCTGGAATTCCTTATCCTACTTAACTTTTCTCCACAGCAAGTATTATCTTCTAACAGACTTCCAGTTTACTTATTTTATTTATTGTCTGCCTCTCTGCACTATCATGAAGGCTTCACCAGGAAAAGTGCTTCTTGTCTGTTCACTGCTTTATCTTCAACACCTAGAACAGTGTCTGGCATATGGATTCTTTCTAATAAATATTTGTAAAAAGTTAGAACTCAGAGGCCCATTTTCAGGATGAGAGTTATGGAGGAATTTTTCATATGTTGAAAAATTTTTAGAGATGTAGTAAGCAATTACTACTTGTTTACATTTTTATACTTTTTATTAAAGCAAGATCATTTTAATAAGAATCAAGATGTAGGTTAGGCATAAAGGATGGTTTTTATGTTTGCTTTAATGTTAAAAATTAGCATGAAACACCAATTTTACAGAATGGGACAAAAATATAATAAATGCTTAGAGCCTCAACATTAAATTTTATCAGATCCTGAAAATTTTTGCCATATTTGCTCCTCACAATTTGTTAAAAAAATTACAGGTACAATTGAAACATCTTGAAATACCTACTGATCCCATTTTTCTCTACCACATTCCTAGATTGACTACTATCCTGAATTTGGTGTTTGAAATTCCCATGTATTTATAGATACATAAGAACATATGGATGTTTCCACATATTTCTTTAATATTGTTTTATATTATTTCACATTTTATATATGTGATGCCATAATTCAAGTCATGTTCAACTTGCTTTTCCCCTCACCATAATTCTGTTGATAGGATATTTATCTGATAATACAGATAGCTCTAGTTAATTTATTTTAATTTCTATGTATATTTAATGATATGACTATGCCAAAATGTATTTATTCATTCTCCTATTGATAAACATTTAGGTGGTCTCTATATTTTTATTGTTATATACTACTATAATTAATTTTTTGTACACCCATTATTGTGAACGTGTGTGAGAATTTCTCTAATGTACTTAAAAATGTAAATTTTAAATCAAACCTTACACATATTTTCAGCTTCATTAGATACTACTAAATTATACTCCAAAGTCATATTGATGACTACATAAAAGCAAGGATGAGATTTTTTCTCTAGATCCTTTCACTAGCTGTTGTTGTCAGACTTAAAATTTTCTAAGTTGACATGTGTGAAATGGTGTCTAACAGTTGCTTTATTTGCATGTCCCTGATTAGTCATGTGGTTGAGAATCTTTTCATTGTTGATTGACATTATAAATTGTCTCTTCAAGGAATTATTTGTTCAAAAGCCTTTAATCATTGACCTCTAGAGTAGTTAGTCTTTTTCTTGTAGATTTGTAAGTGTTCTTCATAAACTTTGTATATAAAATTTTTGAAAGTTTTAGGTAAGGTGACCAACCAAACCACCGTTTTTAAGAATGCAAGGGTGTACCTTTAATTATTATGTCCAGCTAATAGAAGAAAATTAGGATTATCCTGGGCAATCTGTGTTATATTGTTACCTAGCTATAAGCATTGGCAACTATAGCTTCTCTTTTAACTTTGTTGATGGTATATTTCACTGAACAGATGATTTTAATTACAAGGTAATCAAATTCATCAATTTTTAAGCTAGTCACAAAAAGATAAATGCTGTATGACTATACTTGCATGAGATACCTAGAATAGTCAAATTCATAAAGTCAGAAAGTAGAATGGTGGCTGCCAGGGGATGGGAGGAGAGGGGAATGAGGAGGTATTGTTTAATGGGTAAAGAGTTTCAGATTCACTTTGTGATACAGCAGAAACTAATACACCATTGTAAAGCAATTATACTCCAATAAAGATGTTAAAAAAAAACGGAGTTTCAGATTTGCAAGATTAAAAGTGTCCTGGAGATCTACAGTAGTGATGCTTGCATAACAATGTGAATGTACACAGAACTGTACACTTAAAAATGATTAAAATGGTAAATTTAATTTTATGTATATTTAACTATAATGAAAGTATAAAATTAAAATAAGTAAATTAGTATAAAGAAAAAATCACCAGTTTTTTATTAGTTGATTACATTTATAGTATCTCATCTTTTTTTTAGGGGGTATCTGAGAGATTTAAAAGATTGTATGTTTTGTTTATTTGTTGTTTGTTTGTTTGTTTGTTTGTTTTGCGGTATGTGGGCCTCTCACTGTTGTGGCCTCTCTCATTGCGGAGCACAGGCTCTGGACGCGCAGGCTCAGCGGCCATGGCTCACGGGCCAACCGCTCCGCGGCATGTGGGATCTTCCTGGACCGGGGCACGAAGCCGGGTCGCCTGCATTGGCAGGCGGACTCTCAACCACTGTGCCACCAGGGAAACCCTGTTTATTTGTTTTAATGACTGAGAATCTTCATTTTGCCCTCACACTTGATGGTAATTTAGCTGGATATAAAATATCTAGTGGATGATATTTTTTTCTGAGTACTTTCCTTGTATTCAGCCTAATGACCAGTTCTTTGTGGGAAATATCATCTCTTTGATAACTTTACATTTTCTCTTTTACTGCAACGTTATGCAGTTTTATTACATTTGTTACTTTAGATTTAGATTCGTTTAATGGGTTAGTAATTAAATTTTACTTTAATCTGAGGATTTGGGTCTTTATGTATGTCTTGGAAAATATTCTGCCATTATTTCTTTAAAATAAAATTGTTTCTTCATCAGTTTCTTTTATGGAATTCCTATTAGATAATTTAAATCTTCTTAACTGACCCCACACTTCTTATAGTTGCTCTTTGTTTCTCTATGTTAAAAATTTGGTTAAATATTTTAATTTAATAAGAAATATTTTTTCCATTTAATTTACTGGAGATGCCTTTTAGTATTGGGCACCAGACCTTATGTAAATCCTCACACTGTGTTGTGTCCATTTGTAACAAGGGGAATGAAATATAAATTGATTTTGCACAAAAGATATGGGCATTTCTCAGAGACATCCCAAAATTCCCACAAAGTTTAGCTCTTAGGAAATCAAACCACTGTGACAATGACCCAATATATTATTGCTCTAACTGACCCAATTTTCCTGTGGAGACATTCATCAAATGGTGAGAATAGATTATGCTGCTTGTTAGTTAATATGAAGTTTAGTGAAATAATGTGGAATATACTATGGAAAACTGTGTAGTTAAAAGTTAAATGATCATTTGTAAGTCTCTAGTGATCCAAACTGGTTTTTGGTTTGTTTGTTTGTTTGTTTTATAGTGAATAAAAAAAATTCTTTGCTACAGAATGACTGTGAAAAGTATGGTATAAAAGATGAATGACATCAGTTCATAAAGGAGGTAGAGGATGTCTAATTTGCAATTTTCTTCTGACCATGCCATAACTTGCAATGTTATATAATTCTAGAATAGCTAACATTTATTGAGTATTTAATATCAGGTGATGTGCTAGTACAGTTCATATATTATCTTATGTAACCCTTCCAAACAATCCAATGATATATATCTCAGTTTTAGAAGTGAGATTACTGAGACTTAAGGAGGATAAGTAACTTACACATGAATGTGCACAGCTTGTAGATGATAGATTCAGCATTTAATTCAGGTTTGCTTGAGCTTAACCATTATTCTAAATTGTGTCTCAATAACAACATAATCAGATTAGATAAAAGAACAAATGTGGTTATATGAATTTTTTATTATTCAAGGATTAGGACCATATTAAAAAATAAAACTCGAGAATAGAAAGTTCTTCAAAACTGATGGAAACATGTCAGAAGAGTCAGTTTGAAGGAGCTCCCCCTAGCCAAATATGGGATCATTTGAGCATCAAGAATTATAATTACAGCTAAAAACATAGGAAAAGGGGAGGGATGGAAGGAAGGAAGGAAGGAAGGAAGGGAAGAAGGGAAGGAGGAAAGGAGGAAGGGAGGAAGGAAAGTTCTTCCTCATTGAAGGATGCCAGCTAATAAATGTTGAAAGAATGGTAGAAATAGAATCATGATTTGCAAGCAACATAGTAATAATCGATTCAGGTAAGGGTTATCAGTGAACACTAAAATAAATGGGTAAAAGATATTGGAAACAGGATATTCATACAGGGTCAGAGTATTACTCGAAAGATTACTTGTTAATTATAAAGAGAAAAGGATCATTTGCAATGGAGAAATTTGATGCATATTACCTTAACCAAATGATTGAAAGGAATATCACCAATAGTGAAGAAATATGACAATATTGTATCATGATATGATATGGGGAAGTACATGATATGATATGGGGAATATCAATTAAGAAATTTTTTTGCAAAAAATATTTAATGTGTATACAATCAAGAAGAAATGATTAGACAACTCTAGCTTGCAAGATGATCTACTAAATAACTTGACCAGATTTTAAAATGGCAGTGTCTTGAATAACAAAAAGAAAGAGGAAGAGGAGAAGGAGGAGGAGGAGAAAGAAGAGGATAAAGAGAAAGAAGTAAAGGAAAAAGTTGAAAAACAGTTCTAGGACACTAGAGACATAACTTAAATTGAAAATGATATTTGATTGGGTCCCAGAATCAAGTTAAAATGACCATTAAGACATTATTGGGACAATGGGGAAGTTTAAATGTAAACCATATATTAGATAATACTTCTGAATCAATGCTAAATATCTGGGTGTGATAATAGCATTATTAATATGTAGAAAAATATTCTTATTATTAACAGATACATGCTGAAATATTTAAGGGTGAAGTATCATGATATTTATATCTTACCTTTAAGCGGATCAAAAAAGGTGCATCTAGGTAAGGTATACGTGTGTTCCTTGTACTATATTTTCAATTTTTTATGGGCTTGAAATTTTGCAAAATGAAAAAGTTGGGAAAAAATAACTTCATTTATTTGAAATTGATTCCATCAATTTATTTGACTGCATTAATGATCAAATATAATAATGACTGAAGGTATGTGGGGAATTAATTATTCTACTTAATTAACAATTACTCTACTTAATTAGTAAAAAGTCACCTTCACTCAGTGGCTCTTTTCCAACAATTTTTTCTTTTCCTTTTCTTTCTTTTTAAAAATTATTATTATTATTATTATTATTATTATTGGAAGAAATGTAGACATAGCCACTGGTTCAAAGCAACATAATTTCAGGCTACGTATGGTATTTTCTCTGGTGATTGACGGAAATTTCTCTCTACCTCCCTAGTCAAACTTGACTAATGTAAGACAATATTAAAACTTTGACATTTAGACTTGGCAAATGCAGAATTCTCTTAAATATATACTTAGAATATCAGATGGAAACTTTATGGTTTCCTAGGTTATTCAGAAAAGCAGGCCATTTATCAGTTAAGGTTTAAAAGACCCTGAATAGCCAAAGCAATCTTGAGAAAGAAAAACTGAGGTGGAGAAATCAGGTTCCCTGACTTCAGGCTATACTACAAAGCTACAGTCATCAAGACAGTATGGTACTGGCACACAAAAAAACAGAAATATAGATCAATGGAACAGGACAGAAAGCCCAGAGATAAACCCATGCACTTATGGTCACCTTATCTTTGATAAAGGAGGCAAGAGTATATAGTGGAGAAAAGACAGCCTCTTCAATAAGTAGTGCTGGGAAAACTGGACAGCTACATGTAAAAGAATGAAATTAGAACACTTCCTAACGCCATACACAAAAATAAACTCCAAATGGATTAAAGACCTAAATGTAAGGCCAGACACTATAAAACTCTTAGTGGAAAACATAGGCAGAACACTCTATGACATAAATCACAGCAAGATCCTTTTTGAACACCTCCTAGAGAAATGGAAAAAAAAAAAAAAAAAAAACCAAATAGGACCTAACGAAACTTAAAAGCTTTTTGTACAGCAAAGCAAACCATAAACAAGACTAAAAGACAGCCCTCAGAATGGGAGAAAATATTTGCAAATGAAGCAACTGACAAATGATTAATCTCCAAAATATACAAGCAGCTCATGCAGCTCAATATCAAAAAAACAGAAATGGGCAGAAGACCTAAATAGACATTTCTCCAAAGAAGGTATACAGATTGCCAACAAACACATGAAAGGATGCTCAACATCACTCATCATTAGAGAAATGCAAATCAAAACTACAATGAGGTGTCACCTCACACCAGTCAGAATGGCCATCACCAAAAACTCTACAAACAATAAATTCTGGAGAGGGTGTGGAGAAAAGGGAACCCTCTTACACTGTTGGTGGGAATGTCAATTGATACAGTCACTATGGAGAACAGTATGGAGGTTCCTTAAAAAACTAAAAATAGAACTCTACCATACAACCCCTCAATCCCACTACTGGGCATATACCCTGAGGAAACCATAATTCAAAAAGAGACATGTACCACAATATTCATTGCAGCACTATTTACAATAGCCAGGACATGGAAGCAACCTAAGTGTCCATTGACAGATGAATGGATAAAGAATATGTGGCACATATATACAATGGAATATTACTCAGCCATAAAAAGAAACAAAATTGAGTTATTTGTAGTGAGGTGGATGGACCTAGAGTCTGTCATACAGAGTGAAGTAAGTCAGAAAGAGAAAACAAATACCATATGCTAACACATGTGTATAGAATCTAAAAAAGAAAAAGTGGTTCTGATGAACATAGGGGCAGGACAGGAATAAAGATGCAGACGTAGAGAATGAACTTGAGGACATGGGGAGGGGTAAGGGTAAGCTGGAACAAAGTGAGAGAGTAACATTGACATATATACACTACCAAATGTAAAATAGATAACTAGTGGGAAGCAGCTGCATAACACAGGGGCATCAGCTTGGTGCTTTGTGACCACCTAGAGGGGTGGGAGGGAGACACAAGAGGGGGGGATATAGGGATATACATATACGTATAGCTGATTCACTTTGTTATACAGCAGAAACTAACACAACATTGTAAAGCAATTATGCTCCAATAAAAATGTTAATGTTGATCCAAAAAAAAAAAAAAGAAAGCTGAAGTAAGCTATAGAAACAGTTCCACTTAGGTAAGCACAAATTTTAATTAGAAAATATTTGTGCTTCTTTCTAGTCTAATTTTCCCATGGTTCTGGTTTAAATCTTATGCAAAAACAATAATTGCTATCACTTAAGTAATGTGTATTATGTGTCAAACACTTTTAGGAATCTTATATATTATCTCCAATCAAAAAATTACTACCCAATATAGGTAGGTATTATTCCCCCACTTTAAAAATGAAGGAACAGACTCAGTGATGTTAAGTGTCTTTCCCAGGGCCCTACAACTTGCTTAGTGTTCAAGTTAGGCTTCAAACCACGTCTGTTTTGCTCCAAAAACATTTCCCTATCTACTATCACAGACTGTCTCCTTGATGGAATGTGTCACTTCATATAATATAAAATGTATAGTTGCCAAGATAAAAAATGATGTACTCATGTAGGTATACAGCTATTCATGGCCTATTATCTGGTGACATCAAATAAATTAAAAAGTGACTATAGTGCTTATTTAAAACGTCCACTATTGCTTTACTCAAGATAAATAACTAGAGGGTAATGAAAAGGCAAATAAGACATAGCCCCCTCCTTTAGTGAAACTTCCAGGTAAATAACTTAATTTTTAAGAAGTATAAAGACAGCCGTAACTTCCTGACCAACACAATTTATTGTTCTCTCTCTCTCTCTTTTTTTTTTTTTTTATAGAGTTGTCACTGGGAAATGGTGTCCAGCCAAAGACTAATTTCCCAGTCCCTTTTACATCAGGTGTGGTTGAGTTCTCAGCAATGGAAAACTAACAAAATTGATGTGTTTTATTTTCAGGGCATAGTTTTTAAAAAATCAATGTTTTTTTCCCATACTCTTTTTCTTCTACCGAAACCTTGGTGGTAGAGCCACAAAATGGAAGGTGCCTAAGTTTGTGAACCACTATGTGGAGGAAAGCCACCACAGATCAGGAACACTTGTCTCAGTCCATTACATGAGAAACATAATCTTCTATTGGATTAAGATATTAAAATTTTAGCATTTATTTGCTACTGTAATTCTTATTGCCCTAACACTAATAATAATGCAGAAATTAGTAAGTTGAGTCAGACTGTTGTAACACAAGACATAAAACAGGCAACACTGGCTTTACTTTTTGTGTTAAGCAGGGAGAAAACAGATGGTGGAGAATGAAAATATGAAGACAGTATTATACGGAATAAAATGTTTAGACTGAATATTTCCTATTCTATCAAGACAAACTACCCACAGAACCTGTAACTCTAAAGGAAGAAGTTAGAAAAAGCTGTAGTTATTGTGTATTGATTATTTGTTGCATGTAACAAGGTACTAGAAAAAGAGATGAGCTCAGGCAGATAGTAACTGGTTTAAAAGAAGGCTAGTCAAGGGTCTAGGTCAAGCAATAGATAAAGGAATTCGTCCCATAAAGCATATTTCTGAGAACTTTATGAAAGTCCCAAGAAAAGGGTACTTAAAATGCCTGATCAGCAAGATCCCATAATTCTTATGAATCAATCAAAGCTGGATGTTTCCCTTTTTTTTTTTTCCTAAAGATGGCTTTTACAAATGGCACCTAATCAAACTTACAAGCCTTTGTATAGCAAAGGAAACCATAAACAAAATAAAAAGACAGCCTACAGACTGGGAGAAAATATTTGCAAATGATGCAAGCAACAAGGGCTTAATTTACAAAATATACAAACAGCTCATGCAGCTCAATTAAAAAAAAGAAATCCAATCGAAAAATGGGCAGAAGACTGAAATAGACATTTCTCCAAAGAAGACATAGAGATGGCCAACAGGCACATGAAAAAATGCTCAACATCACTAATTATTAGAGAAATACAAGTCAAAACCACAACGAGGTACCACCTCACACAGGTCAGAATAGTCATCATTAAACAGTCTACAAAATAACAAATGCTGGAGAGGATATGGAGAAAAGGGAACCCTCCTACACTGTTGGTGGGAATGTAAATTTGTGCAGCCACTATGGAGAATAGTATGGAGGTTCCTTAAAAAACTAAAAATAGAGCTATCATATGATCCAGCAATCCCACTCCTGGGCATATATCTGGAGAAAACTCTGATTTGAAAAGATACATGCACCCCAATATTCATTGCAGCACTAAGTACAATAGCCAAGACATGGGAACAATCTAAATGTCCATTACCAGAGGAATGGATAAAGAAGATATGGTACATCTATACAATGGAATACTCCTTGGCCATAAAAAAGAATGAAATAATGCCATTTGCATCAACTTGGATGTACCTAAAGATAATCATGCTAAGTGAAGTAAGTCAGAAAGAGAAAGACAAATACCTATGATATCACTTATATGTGGAATCTAACATATGACACAAATGAACTTATCTACAAAACAAAAACAGACAGATGTAGAGAAGAGACTTGTGGTTGCTAAGGGGGAGGAAGAGTGGGGGAGGGTTGGATTGGGAGTTTGGGGTTAGCAGATGCAAACTATTATATACAGAATGGATAAACAGCAAAGTTCTACAAGAGGAACTATATTCAATGTCCTATGATAAACCATAATGGAAAAGAATATGAAAAAGAATATATATATGTGTATATATATGCATACATACATGTAATGTATAACTGAATCACTTTGTTGTACAGCAGAAATTAACATAACATTGTAAATCAACTACACTTCAATAAAATAATTTTTTTTTAAAGATCGCTTTTAATGAAGATATTTTACCTTTGCTTCACCACTGTATTTGGGTCAAAGATCAGGAGACAGATAACTTGTCTTTTTAATTTATAATTTAGGGTATCATAAGGAATAATATTTGAACCAGATGGATAGGAGGATAGACCTGTGCATGAGATCTTGGAGTTTGAACTAGATAAGATATTTGGACTTAAGGTTGTCTCCCTTGAGGAGAAATGAGTTTGTCCTATGTGTGAGAGAAAGGTGCAGAGAGGCATAACATTGTAAATTATGCCAGCTATTCTCTAAATTTTATGCTCTCCTTTCCATAGGATAGAGTTGTCATTAGGAAGGCTCATTTTTATACACCCAGTGTTAAAAATTATTATTCTTTTTAATGCTTGCCAGTGTGATTGATTACAGCTGATGTCTCATTATTCTTTTATAATATGCTATTCTGTTGATTACTAGTGAGCTTGTATATATAGCAAGATATGTTCTTTGGCCATTTCAAGTTATTTTCTGTGAATTGCCTGCATGTGTACCAGATACCATTTATGTGCTATTTCTGAGCCATATATCCTGAGACCTTGGATATTTGTTCTGTTCCAGCTACTACTGAAGCAACCAACTCTATAGGGGCTCTCACTGCTTCATGTGGGCACAACATGACAGTTGAAATCTGTTTGGAATTCATGCCTATGGTCTGGGGAGCTTAAAGCCCCCTGGGGTAAACTTTCAGTAATGTGAGACACAGCCATAAACAAGTACTAAGAGTGGCTCTAGAACGCAGAGCCTCAGAATGGGATTTTGGAGATGGATTACTCACCATTCTGAAGGCAATAGGAACCCTGCTGCAGGTGGCAAGTGGAGTGGCCATAATCCCTGGGATGCACTGGCTTCACAATTATTAAGGATTTTATCTATGGTTAATTGGTGAAAGGTAACATTGGGATAGAGAACATCTAGTGAACTAAATAGCAGAGAGGCAATGAAAATTATAAAGATTGTAGCTTCTGTTACAAAAACTATGCGGTGGGGTGCGGTGAGGGGGAGAGAGAGAGAAACAGAGATTATGCTAAAATTAAGGCCTAACCTCTAACTGTAAGGATGTCAGAGCTGCAAACAGATTTAATGTGCAGCTTCAAAAAGCTTTTATGTAAGTCAGACATTGGTAAGATAAGAGAAAGACCTTAGGTCTGGAATGGGTATATATGAATGAACGAGCCGGAGAATATATTGAACATATAAATTTCTCTGAAACTTCTAGGCCCACAGAAGGATCTGCCTCCTGCTTACCAGAAGAGAACTGCCTTTTCTTTGCCTGGAGGTCATGTAACGACCTTACCTGAAAGAAAATACTTGGTAGATGATACTTATACCTCACAACCCTTATTACTTCCGGGCCGATAACAAGGATCAGGTCTCAGTATAGTCTGAGTAAGAAAAGTACAGTCCCTGCTCCAGGAGAAATATTTCCTATGCACCAACAAGTTGAAGGGCCTGGTTAATATATGCCAGCAAGGACCAGGGAAAAATATGTCGGGAAGGACATTGAGAAGTCTGAACCAAGGGGGAAGATTTTTAGGCTGGACAAAGCAGGATTTATGGATTGGGGGCTACTCACCTATGATTCAGAATTTGGTGTTTTGGCAAGAATATCTGGAGTTAGTTGTAATACTGTATTGAGATGCTTCCTTGAAACTTGGACATATGTTAGCCGCATACTTCTCACCCCCAATTCCCTGGGCTACCTAATAAAGTGGAGGCACATAACTTTTTTTTTTTTTGCCTCAAGTTTGCTTTCTGGGGAACCTGGCTAAGATAAGTTGTTTGATGCTTTGTCATTGCTTTGTAAAAACTCTTTATGTTATGGATTTATATTTTGTATTTATATTACATGTATAGATTATAATGTATGTAACATATATATACTATGTATTTTTGTATGTTTTAATATATGATATATTTATTTAATATATCTGTTTCCACTTTTTGCCATATATGATGCAGATACTTCTTTCTTTTTGAAAATTTTTAAACTTCATTTTTGGTGTCATTCACTATATAGACATTCTTAACTTATTGTATGGATGAATCATGCCAATTTTTCTTGAATAAATTTTGAGATGTTATATTACTTAAGAAGTCCTTTCCACCCATAGAAGGAGAGATAGGAGAGCTCAAACTCTAGTTACTTATTCTTTCTCCTATTCACTTGATGGCTGGTGATTTTCATGTAATGTGGTTTGAGATACTGTTTTTTTCCTCTGCCTTATTGATGATCACATCAACCGATTTACTACTACTAGTACTAATTTAAAACGCTTTATTTTTAGGGGGAAACATCTTGTTTATAAGGTGGAAGATAACTATATTAATACTGTACTGGATAAAAATTATTTCCATAGTTTGGATTTTGTATACATAAATATGATTGATCAGGGGGCATGGCAGGGGAGGTCTGCCTTAAGAGTGTATATGTCTGTGTGTATGTGTGTGTTTAATGAAACATTTATGCAGTAATGTTTAAGAAACAAGAATCAGGAAGCTCTGGAGCCAGACTACCTGTGTTCAAAATTTGAGTTCACTACTAAGGTTTAGATGATTTTACAAAAGTAACTTCTGTCTCCATTTTGTCATCTGTAAAATCAAGATAAAAGTAACAACTAACTCAAAATATTATTATTAGCATATTTATCATTCAATATATTAAAATGCTTAAATAATGTGTTTTATATAGTAAGTTCTCAATAAATGTTATTGCTCTTCCTCCTTATTATCATTATTATTTTCATTATTATTTTTACACAGGGCTTACACGTTCTAGTTGTTCACAGGCTCCAATGCAATCTGCATGACCTGTTTGTGTATCTTTCTGGTCTTTATTAGGTATTTGTGTTTGAGGCCCCTGGTCTCTTTTTTCTACCATAATTTTATAGTTGTTTATATGTATTACTAACTTCATAAACTAAGCTGTGCAGTTTTCAAACACCTTTTTGTGTATACTAACAAATTATGTATCTCCCAAAATACTAATAAAATAAACTGAAATACTGACCCTGGAGGTTTTGGGGGTTAGATGGGTAATTATTTAATAACTTTATTAGTTTTCTGTTCTTATGTGAATCAACTTATTTATCCACATATTGCCTGACCATCAGTATTTTTATATGTATTAGCATAAAGTGGTAACTATTATGCTCCTTTACTTAAAAAGCTCATGCAAATTTGTTATGAATCCTGGGTTTTCTGGAAGGTAAAGTTTAGTGTTTCAGAATGTTTATTAGGGAGCATCTTTTATAAAAATTTTTATTGGAGTGTAGCTGATTTACAATGTTGTGTTAGTTTCAGGTGTACAGCAAGGTGAATCAGTTATACATATACATATATCCACTCTTTTTTAGATTCTTTCCTCATATAAGCCATTACTAGGGAGCATCTTTGAGATCAGTAGCTGTGGAAGAGAAGGGGCAGAAGGAGATGTCAAGCTATGATACCGGCCTAAGAGCCTCAGCTCACCCAATGAGGTGCTCAGGTGATGAAATGGTCCTTCAGATTATCCCACATTGGATAGTGGGACTTTATACTTCATCTTCATCAGCCATTGGATGTGAGGGAAGGTCATGACCTTGAAGGAGCAGTCTGAAGATGCTGACAGCTCTAGGCCATCCACTGATAGCACTTCTAAAAGTTAGCTGGCCAGAGTCCTTCCTCCAAGGGGAATATGGAAGGTGCATCTCCAAGGCCACCACAGATCCTATTTATAATCATTCATTTCTCTTTCTTGTTACCTTAAGCAAAATACCAAGAGTTTTTCAAAGTGTTTTTATCTATACCATTTTAAAAACTGCTCTTAACTGGGCTTTGCTTTTTATTTACTAATTTATATAATTTTTTATTCTAATTTTTACATGTTCATGCTTTTCTTGGGGTTTATACTGTATTTTTCTTAGTTGAATATTTAGTTAAATTATATGAATTCTATTTCCTTTCATCTGAGTATAGCTTTGCTCGCAACACATAGATTTTGATAGTGTAACATTTTTCTTTTCATAGATATTGGAATAATCTGTCATATATTGTTTTCATTTAGTTTTTAGGTGTGATTCTCAATCTCTAGACCCTTCTTAATTTTCCTCTTAGCTGCTTAATTTTTCCATATATGGTATAAGATAGAGACATATATAATGTCATTCTTGCACTTTTGGAAGTTTTTTCAGTGGCATGTTATACAATACATTTTTAATATATTCTATGAATACTTGAAAAGAAGTTTCTTTTTTTCTTTAATAAAACTCTTTTATGAGTTTTATTTAAATTATTGACCTGAGACTGATAATGGAATTAGAAAAGTGTCTACTGTAAAAGCTAATTTTTCCCTGTATATTTTGTATTTTTACGATATGAAGATTCAAGATCTTTATAGCTTTGATATGGAACTAACTTTTATTAAAATACAAAAGTCTCTTTTCCCTATTTAGTGCTTCTGGTTTGATTCCTGTTGAATCAGCTGTTAATATGTTTAGTCCTGATTTGTTTTTGCTTAAATTTGCTTAAATCAGCATCATATAGTTATCTATGGATAAGGATAGAGGTATATATGATAAAGATGAAATTAGGTATAATACCTTTAATAGTGCATTTGCAGAATTGAAATTAAAATTACCAAATAGTATAGACAGAGTTATTTCATAATAATAACTGCTAATGAAGTAAATCTATCTGAATATATACTGGTCTGAAAAGTTTTGAAACACAGTATAAGTGTTTTTTAAACTGTATCTTAGGTGCATTTTCCAATAATATGCTTAGAATATTTACATTTAATTTCTGAATACATTTTCAGGTAAAGCACCTTTAAATTTAAAGCAACAGTTTTAATAGTTAACCTGAGAAAAGAACAATAAATACAACACAGAGTCCAAAAAGCTTGGTAACTCAGGGAAAAGAGTTTAGTTTAGATACTTTTATGTAAGGAGGTATTGCTGCATGCAGGCTTCTCTACAGTGTGTGGGCTTCTCAGTGTGGTGGCCTCTCTTGTTGCAGAGCACAGGCTCTAGGCAGTGGGCTTCAGTAGTTGCAGCACGTGGGCTCAGTAGTTGTGGCTTATGGGCTTCATTGCTCCACGGCATGTGGGATCTTCCTAGGTCAGGGCTCGAACCTGTGTTACCTGCATTGGCAGGCGGATTCTTAACCACTGGGCCACCAGGGAAGCCCTGTAGGGAGACTTTAATAATGATAATTAAGAGTTCAAGCAGCTAAGATGGCTAAACTCTTATTATAAGTTGGCTGTAGCTCAGTCTCAGTGTTGATCATGCCCACTATATGTATAATTGTGTTTTCGCTAGTTTTATCATTTAGTTTTCTTCTTTAGGCAGATGATCTGCCTCTTATTCAGTGGTTTTAGAATTCCTGTCTTTATTTTTTGGGTCATCAGTCAAGGCTTGAATTCGGATTTCACAACAGTTTTAAATGAACTTTTTGTGCCTACTTGCTGCCAAGACAAATCACCTAAAATGCAAAGCAGATGTCCTCATTGGTTCTGTTACCTCAAAACCCCAAACTCTCAATTTAGTAATGAAGAAGTTGATGTTATTTTTGGTTTCAAACTTCTCATTAATACATAGAAGTGGAAGGTATTGTTGTTAGCCTCAATTTACTATTTCCCAGCATTAGTGGTTCCCATTGGTTATTATGCCCTTGACTTGCTTTTCAATGATTATATTGTCATTCTTTTCAGTTCTACATTCATGTACTCTATCTACTTAAGGAGCTATTTGCCACATCATGGCAGATAAATGGGTACTGAGTTTTTGCTTTTGAAAAAACATGACAAATTTTAAATCTCCAAAATATATCAAAGGAGACCTTTCCAGCATTTTTTTCAGGACCTTAAAATATATGAACTTATGGTAAAAAATATACATGAACTGGGCCTGAATTCAACTGAATGTCATTTATATATATCCAAAAATTTTGGACTTTACAGATAGAAGGAATTTGAAAAGAAGTCAGGAGAAAACCAAGCAGTAAGAAGTAAACCCAATCAAACAGTGAAACACCCTGAGGAGGGGCTTGGGGGTTGAAGGCTTAAATTAGATGGAAATGATGAATTTATAACTTGAATTTATGGGATATGAGCTGTGAGATCTGTCTTTTTCTCAGTAAGGTATGAAGTTCTTTTAATATGTACTGGCTATAAAAAAAGGTCTGAGGAAGAATTAAAATCATATCTCCTGGTCAGATTTCCTTGGCCAAAATTTTATTTTACCCAGCTAAAACTATAACCCCATATCTCTTAGAATGAACTGATTGTCTCTTTAATGTATAAGTACTTGTAGCCCATGGAAATTAGAAACAAATATAAAGGGTATGAAGTAATTAACACCTTTAGGATAGCTGTTTTCTTGTGTTTGTGATGCTTTAGAAAACATGGCAATTAGAATATCTAATTATTGGCCAAATCACTCTAATACTCTAATTGAATATTTCATTTTAAGCTTGTGATTATAAATTTAGAATTGTAAAATAATTTGGCAAAGTTTTTAACAGTATTTTAATATTTGAGAAAGTATAATATTCACCATACTTTTGTTGGCCATAATTTGTTATGGCCATGAATGATCTTCAGTAGCAAGAATGTATTTGTTAAATAATTTAAGTAGTTAAAAATATATTTTGGATTTATAAATGTGATTGTACTTGTTTATGATGGTTTTATTAACTAGGTTTGAAAATGGATGACTTCAAAGTTTCTATTGGATTAGTCAAAGGTTCTCTTGACAATTATACTTAAAATTGTCCAGATTAATAAGATTTTTAAGTTAGCCTTTGCATTAGTTTTCTGTTGTCAGTGTAACAAATTACCACAATTCAGTGGCTTAAAAGAATACATTATTATCTTTCAGTTCTCGAGTCCAGGAGTCCAAAATATGTTTTAGAGACTAAAAGCATGGTGTTGGCAAGGCTGTGTTCTTTCTGAAGGTTCTAGAGAGAATCTATTTCCTTGAGATTTCCAGCTTCTAGAAGCTACCTGCATTCCTTGACTCATGGCCCCTATCTCCATCTTCAGGCCAGCAGCACAGCATCTTCAAATCTCAGTCGAACTACGAACTACGGTCCCTGTTTCTATTTTCACATCTCATTCTCTGCCTCTGACCCTCTCGCCTCCCTCTTATTAGGATCCTGTGATTACACTGGACCCACTGGATAATACAGGATACTCTTTTCATTTTAAGATTTTTAATTTAATCACATTGGCAAAGTCTTTTTTGCCATGTAATATAACATACTCATATGTTCTGGGGGTTAGGATGTGGATATCTTTGGGGTTATCTAAACTATCACAACCTTAAACATATGAGGAGGAAAAGTTTTTTGAATTTATAACTTCAATAAATTTAACATTAATTTTAATAACTCAGTTAACTGCAGATTTTCTTTATGTGCACAAAAGCCATTCTCAAAATCACCAAAAATCTCACCTTAATAGTGGCCCTTAGTTCAACAGACACTTGCCTTTCATTTGACTAATTATCTATAATTATTTTCTTTTGCTGGTGCTAGTTGTTTATAATATTCTTTATATCCCTTTTCTCTGAGTTCTATGGATACTGATGTATAAGACCATCTCATCCAGTAGCTCATCAGAGTAGACAATTACTCTTGATGTTCATTGACCTTGCCGAAAATATATATTGGGTTGGCCAAAAAGTTCGTTTGGGTTTTTCCATAAGATCTTTTGAAAAACCCAGTATTCCATAAGATCTTTTGGCCAACCCAGTATCTTATAGTAGGATTCCAAGCCTCTGTCAGCATTGAATTTAACTTTATCCGTATATTTTTTTGACCTTTTGGCTTGGTTTTTGTTCTTTTGTTCCAACGTTTGTTCTTTCATAGGTAACTTTTTTTCTGCCTGAGTGCTAATACTTTATTTTGGGTCATTTTTTTCATTGCCTTTCTTGAGTTCATAAGGTTATTCCTTTTCATTCATATACTTGAGTAATTTCAATTCAGAAGAGGTTTTATTTTTTTTTAACCTTTTTTTATGGTGAAAACTCTTATGTTTTGATTACTGAAACTTTGCAATCAAGATGTATGATGCCTCTAGCTTTGCTATTCTTGCTCAAGATTAGAGGTTTTTTGTGGTTCCAAACAAATTTTAGGTTTTTTTTTTCTACTTCTGTGGAAAATATTATTGGAATTTTCATAAAGATTATACTGAATCTCTTTGGGTATATGGACATTTTAACAATATTAATTCATCTATTCCATGTATGTGAGATATCTTTCCATTTATTTCTGTCTTCTTCTAGGTCTTTCATCAATGTCTAATAGTTTTCAGTGTATAGATTTACCTCCTTGGTTAAAATTATTTTATTCTTTTTGATTCCATTGTAAATGGGATTGTTTATTTCTTTCACACAAAGTTCATTATTAGTATATAGAAACACAACTGATTTTTGTATGTTAATTTTTGTATACTACCACTTTATGAATGTATTAGTTCTAACAACTTTTTGGTAGATTGTTCAAGATTTTCTACATATAAGGTCATATTATCTGCAAGCAGTTTTACTTCTTCCTTTCTGATTAGATAACTTTTGTTTCTTTTCTTGCCTCACTGCTCTAGCTACGTTACCAGTACCGTGCTAAATAGAAGGGGCTAGAGTGGGCAACCTTGTCTTATTTCTAATCTTAGAGTAAAAGCTTTCAGCATTTCGTTGTTGAGTATGATGTTAGCTATGGATTTGTCATGTATGGTCTTTATTGTGTTGAAGTACATTTCTTCTGTACCTAATTAATTGAGAGTTTTATCATGAAATGATGTTGAATTTTATTGAGTGCTTTTTCTACATCTATTGAGATGATCATATAATTCTTAATCTTCATTTTGTTATGTGGTATATCTCATTTATTGATTTGAGCACGTTGAGCCATCCTTGTATCCCAGGGATAAATCCCACTTGCTTGCAGTATATAATCATTTTAATGTGCTGCTGAATTCAGTTCAGTTTGCTAATATTTTGTTGAGGATTTTTGCATCTATATTTATCAGGGATATTGGCCTATGATTTTCTTTTCTCATAGTGTCCTTGTCTGGCTGGCCTCTTCAAATGAGTTTGGAAGTATTCCCTCTTCTTCAAATTTTGGAGGATTTTGAGAAGAATTGGTATTAATTCTTATTTTAATGTTTGGTAAGGTTTACCAGTGAAGCCATCTGGTCCTGGACTTTTCTTTGTTGGAAGTGTTTTGATTACTAATTCAATATTTTTATTGTTATTGATCTGTTAGGATTTTCTATTTCTTCATAATTCAGTCTTGGTGGGTTGTCTGTTTCTAGGAATTTATCCATTCCTTCTAGGTTATCCAATTTGTTGACATATAATTGTTCATAACAGTTTCTTATGATCCTTTGTATATTTTTGTGGTATCAGTTGAAATCTTTAGTTAGACTAACTAGTTAAAAAAAGAGAGAAGACTCAAAAAAGTCAGAAAAAATTTTTTTCCTGTTTAGTATTTGTTTTTTGCTTACTCTTAGTTTTTCAGATTTCTCACCAGGGTATACTCATAATTCTCAGGCTTAGTAACTGATCTGTCCTCTATAGTATTTTTTCTTTTATAATTCCCTTTAGAGGAAACCACTAATTCATTTTTCTACAGTGTAAATTCTGCTTCTCTTATCTCCATATGGATGCTAATTTAGCTATGCAATTAAGATGTAATTTTTAATTAGCTATTTAGTTTAATTTGCCATTAATTTTGTTAATTCCACTTTCTCTCTTTGTCTAAATTAATTTTTCCCTATGAATCCCAGTATTTATTTCACAGAGGCATATTCTTTGCATATTTTTCAATGGACTGAATAAATATTTTCTAGAATAATTTTTATTTCCTATAGGTTATAGTTTTCAGAAATATGCATTTATTTAGAATGTTTAGGATAATATTTCTTTTCCATTATGCTACAAAAACTTGCACAAGGACTTGCTTTTTTCTTTATTTTAATTCAGATTTTTATAAAAGAAGATATGTCCAGAAAAATAGCCTATTTGTTCGATATAATATAACCTTAGTATCTCCTAGCATGACTTTGTGTTTTCTGTTTTTATTGTCTTTTTTTTGTTTTCTTTTAGAACTGAATCTGGAAGGCAAGTTGACAGTCATATGTCCCACTTCAATAGCTAATCCATATCATGGATTTTTCTAGGTGACTCTTCTACATTGAGGTGAAATGGTTTCCTTTGCTAAACATAGAGTTCCTTGCTTATGATATAACTTCACATAGAATAGCAGTTCTTCATATAAATGTTGTATATAAAGACTATAACTAATATAGATTTTTTTTGACACTAATACATTTCCCCCTACATTTACTCATTTGAGTAAATGGTAGTTGCCTGAGCCAACAATCTGGGAGCTGTCAATGATTGTTTCCTTTACCTCACACTCAAGCTACTTTCCTCTTCATTCATTCTGCCAGAGGTTCCTTGGCATTGTTTCTTGACTTGGCTAAGGCTATTCCTTAGAACCTTAGGGATGGTATGCTAATGTCTTTCCAGAAAAGAAGATTTTAAGAAATGTAGTTATATCACAAACACAGAACAATCTGAAAGACAAGATTTGAGAAGAAAAGGGCACATCTTTATTATTTAACATCCATTAAATTACATAGTCATACACAAGGGAAAGTAATTAGCAGGCCGATTTACTATTATCACATACAGTAATTTCCAAACCAGTGAAGGGATAAAACTATGAAACCATATGTTATGTATATTATAAGATAACCTGTTCCATTCTTTTGAGTTGCTATTACTGCTTTTGAAACAGCTACAGGAAATAAAAAAGCTACTGGAATGCAGACCAGGAAAAAGTATTCCCAAAAGGCTGTGCAAAATGAAAGTTGGAATCCCTGAGTAGGAACATATTTCTAAAAAATAAGCTTTCTGTTCTCTATAGCTAATTCTGTTAAAAATGAAATACATTTTATACATTTCATCACATTTTTGTGTTATTTAAAAACTATGCTAGAGAAAAAGAACATTGGCACAAAAATTATAATGCGTTACCTGAAGTTCAATGTGAAAAACAATACTATTATAACAACATAGTGTAGTTGGCACTTGAGATTGAACTGTTCAATTATATTGCACTTGAGGTACACCATACTAGCTTCCTTCTCATTATAAAGGGGAAAAAATTCTGGTTATCCTGGTTAACTATTGCTGTTACACACTACCCCAAAATGTAATGGCTTAAAACAAAAACTGTTTTATTTGTGCAAGATTCTGTGAGTTAGGAATTCAAACATGGTGTAGCAGGGAAAGTGTGTTTTTTGCCCCATGTGTTATCTACAGGAGTTAGAAGATCAAAGAAGGCTTCTCTAGTTACACATCTTAACTTCACCTAGGAAAGCTTAAAAAGCTTGGGCTGACTGGAGCTGTTCTACTAAGGGTTAAATGTCTAGGGTCTCTGTACTGGCTGTCATCTGGGTTGCTTGGTTCATCTCCATGTAATTTCCAGGCCTATTCCTTTCCACATGACTTCTCTATGATCCCCATTATCTCTCCAGCAGGGTGACTAAACTTACCCCATGGCAGTTCAAGGTGAGTGAAAAAGCAAAAGCTACAACATCTAAGGTTAGGCATGAAGCTGGCACACTATCACTTTTGCTGAATTATATTGGTTAAAGCAATAGAAAAATCATAGGGTCCAGATTTAAAGGTAGGTGATTACACAAGGGTATGAATCCCAAGAGGTATGATATTTTTGGAGCACCATCAATGGAATAGTCTTCCACAATTCACTCCCTTACTCCTAATAGCTCACAGTCAACACAAAACCAAAATATACTCTCCCAACATGCCCAGGGACTTATCCAATCATGGCATCAGGCTCTGTTTTATAGTCCAAGATCTTGATCTTGTCTTCTAAACCACGTCCAGGTGTGAATGAAAGGTCTTTGTCATGGCTTTTCTCACTCTGAAGATCTGTGAATTGAATAGACAAGTTATCTGTCCTCCTCACTCCCAATAGACAATGAGGAGTTTGGGACAGTAAATTGCAATATTCACTCCGATTTGAAAAGCTGGTTAAATAGAGTTAAAATTATAAGTAGAATTAAGACTGTAGTGGATGATAAAGGTGCTCCTTTGAGATCCTTTCTACTGGGCTAGTGCCTCCATCTTTAACCTGCTTGCCAGTGTTGACCTACAGCTATCCAACAACATTGGACTGGTATCTCCAGATGGTACAATATGTATCAGAACCAGTAGACCTATGGTCATGTTTTTTCTTTTTTTTGGAATTTGTGCTTCCTGTTCCTGAAGCTATAGGCCTTATGATTTTAGGCTCAGTTCCTATAAGAGGAACAGTTTTGCCAAGGGAAACAGTATGAGTGCCACTGTACTTAAAACTGTGACTTTCACCAGTGACTTTGGGCTCCTGATGCCAGTAGAATAAAAGAAACAGAAAGCAATTATTACTGTCAGGAGTAATTGAAATTGATCATTATAACGGGAAAGAGTAGGACTTCTACAAAATAGTGGGGGCAGTGAGGAATGCATTTGAAACTCAAGAATCCATTTGGCAACTATTTTCAGTTTAAATTATTAATAGATGAATATAGCAACCAAGGCAAGATCTAATAAGGGCATATATTAATAGATGAGTATAGAAAACAAGGTCTAAGATCCCTCAGAAAGGAGGAAGGGTCTGTGTCACTGTAGTAGATGCTATTATTGTCTTTCCCAGATCCCGCTATCCTCATTTCCCCTTCTCCTATGAGTAGCCCATTCTCAGGCTCTATTTTTAAGGTAAATAAACCAAGAGGCAGGCAAGTCTTAATTAAAGCCCAGTCTTACCCATTATCAGTTGGATAATTTTGTATAATTCACTAGATTGCCTTAAGCCTGTTTTCTCCTCAATTTCAGAAATAATTTTCTCATAAGGATTTTTTTTTTTTTTTTTTTTTTTGTGGTATGTGGGCCTCTCACTGTTGTGGCCTCCCCCGTTGTGGAGCACAGGCTCCGGACTAGCAGGCTCAGTGGCCATGGCTCATGGGCCCAGCCACTCCACAGCATGTGGGATCTTCCTGGACCAGGGCACGAACCCACGTCCCCTGCATCGGCAGGCGGACTCTCAACCACTGCGCCACCTGGGAAGCCCCTCTTATAAGGTTTTTGTGAAGACTTTATAGTTGATTTTGTATAGTTGGAAAAATGGCACACAGAATAGTTATTCAAAAATTTTACCTAGGGGCTTTCCTGGTGGCGCAGTGGTTGAGAGTCCGCCTGCCGATGCAGGGGACGCGGGTTCATGCCCCGGTCCGGGAAGATCCCACAAGCCGTGCGGAGCGGCTGGGCCCGTGAGCCATGGCTGCTGAGCCTGCGCGTCTGGAGCCTGTACTCCTCAACGGGAGAGGCCACAACAGTGAGAGGCCCACATACCGCAAAAAAAAAAAAAAAAAAAAAAAAAAAAAAAAAAAAAATTTACCTATTGTTATCATTTCTTTATTCTTCTCCCCTGGCACGTTGGGCCATGCCTCTTTTGAGGGTTACACATCAAACATTGATTTTACATAGAATTGTTTTTCTAAGGACATATGCTGAAGTTGATTCTCTTTCTATACCCAACCAAAATACTAATTGACAAATGAAAGCTATATGAGTATATTTATTCTTGAGAAAATATAATTATATTGTTGTTACTGATATATGCATCTGTCTCTTTCATCAGGCTATAAGTTTCCTTTGTGAAATACCATATGTTATAGACCATTTTAGCTCTAATTGGAAATAAAATTTTAGCTGTTAATTGGAAATAAAATGCTTCATATATGTCATGTTTAGTATTTTTATTTTCATGTATGTCTTTCCAGGTATATATTTCTACATGGTTGGGGATTCTATAGATTAGCTTGCTTATTGACTTATATGATTACTTTTACAATTTGTCTGTTTGATATCTATGTCAAAGAAGGCTCATACTTTTAAATCTCAACAGTCTCATTATTCCTGAAAAACCTGCCAGTAAAGATTTGACATGTGTCCCATATGAAACATTATTACTTAGTAGGTAATTTCTGGGCATAAATAGTTTTGTAGCTCACTCTGAAATCAAGTGGAATATTAAAAACAGAAATCTTTAGCTAAATAATGGAAACATGGCATAACTATATTCTCTCATACCCACCACAAGGCAGAATTTGGACAAAGTTTAATCGTAATTAGTTTAGCCTCTGCTCCCACATTCCAGTTTAACCAAAATATTTTTTTAAAGAAATAGGTAAATCTTGCACTTAACCCAATCCAAAAATGGGCAGAAGACCTAAACAGACATGTCTCCTAAGAAGATATACAGATTGCCAACAAACACATGAAAGGATGTTCAACATCACTAATCATTAAAGAAATGCAAATCAAAACTACAATGAGGTATCATTTCACACCAGTCAGAATGGCCATCATCAAAATCTCTACAAACAATAAGTGCTGGAGAGGGTGTGGAGAAAAGGGAACCTTCTTACACTGTTGGTGGGAATGTCAATTGATACAGTCACTATGGAGAACAGTATGGAGGTCCTTAAAAAACTAAAAATAGAACTACCATACCACCCAGCAATCCCATTACTGAGGATAT
Source organism: Phocoena phocoena (assembly GCF_963924675.1). NCBI lineage: Eukaryota > Metazoa > Chordata > Mammalia > Artiodactyla > Phocoenidae > Phocoena > Phocoena phocoena. The sequence continues at coordinate 91,456,745 of NC_089219.1, read as the reverse complement.
ACCCTGAGAAAACCATAATTCAAAAAGAGACATGTACCACAGTGTTCGTTGCAGCTCTATTTACAATAGCCAGGATATGGAAGCAACCTAAGTGTCCAACGACAGATGAATGGATAAAGAAGATGTGGCACATATATACAATGGAATATGGCTTAGCCATAAAAAGAAACGAAATTGAGTTATTTGTAGTGAGGTGGATGGGCCTAGAGTCTGTCATATAAAGTGAAGTAAGTCAAGAAAGAGAAAAAACAAATACCATATGCTGACACATATATATGGAAACTAAAACAAAAAAAAAGTTTCTGAAGAACCTAGCTGCAGGACAGGAATAAAGACGCAGACATAGAGAATGGACTTGAGGACACGGGGAGGGGGAAGGGTAAGCTGGGACTAAGAGAGTGACATGTACATATATACACTACCAAATGTAAGATATATAGCTAGTGGGAAGCAGCCTCATAGCACAGGGAGATCAGCTCAGTGCTTTATGACCACCTAGAGGAGTGGGATAGGGAGGGTTGGAGGGAGACACAAGAGGGAGGATATGTGGAGATAGATGTATATGTATAGCTGATTCACTATGTTATAAAGCAGAAACTAACACCATTGTAAAACAATTATACACCAATAAAGATGTTAAAAAAAAAAAACCTACCTACTAGAAATATAGTAGTTTATATTAGTTTATATATAATGGTCAGTTTTTCCCAGTGTCTAAGCCAGTTCTTAGAAGTGTCATTAGATTGTTTTGGAAGCTGTAGTAGACTTAATATTAAATCATCACTTTACTGCAGCAAATGGTGTTTACTGTGGTAGTTTTAAAAAATTACATCAAAAGGATCTCATTTATTTGTGAAGAAGTAGCACACGAACCAGAAGAAATTGCTCAATAATTAAATTTATTGATTAAATATAATGTACAGTGTTACGTACAATGTATGATATTTGCTCATCATTCATTTTGCAAATAAATACACATGAATACAATTAAATAAAATTTTATATATTATAAACTATATATTTTGACAATTTGAAGATAATGGAATATTCAAAATAAGAATATTAGATGAATGGTTATAAAGCAATTGGAATCCTGAAAATGGATAATAAAAAGATAAACAATAGAAAATGGGCAAAGTATATAAACAGGTAATAGAGAATATCATAAAAGGGTAAGAAAAAAAAAGTTATTTCTGTTGTTAGGGAAATGCAAATTAGAATAATATAACACAACACTTTACGTATCGATCTTGTAAAACTTAAAGGGACAAATTGTCTTTATGACCAGAGACTTTTTAGAAAAATATGTACTTTCATACATTGCTGATGGGCATATGAATTGTTTTATTTTGGACTAAAGTAAAGATAGCATCCATTATAATTAAAATCCTGTCCTTTCACCCCCAACTGATAGAGTAACTAGTATAGGACTAGCACTGCACCATAAACTATAAAGTGGACAATATATATTAAGCAACAATTTATAGACATTGTGAAACAGCCAGCCTAATACTTTGATCTCAGAAGAAGAGAAACACAGGCTATGCAGATATGATTTCTGTGTAGAAGTAGTTTTTTAGACCATGATACACAAAAGTGGAGCCCATGTAAAACACAGGTCTTCCTGGAGCAGTGATTGTATTTCAGAGCTTCTGAGCAGTTGGAATTTGTGGGGTAGAAAGAAGAAATCTTTAAAGAGGAGAACCTCCTAAAATCTGCTACATAAGTGTTTGGCTGAATACTAAAACAGACATTATGATGACAGAGATGTTGAAATTAACAGACATGAAGTTTAAAACGTCTATTAAAAATATGCTAAAGGGCGGATCTTCAAGATGGCAGAGGAGGAAGACGTGGAGATCACCTTCTTCCCCACAAATACATCTACATGTGGAACAACTCCTACAGGACACCTACTGAACGCTGGCAGAAGACCTCAGACTTCCCAAAAGGCAAGAAACTCCCCACATACCTGGGTAGAGCAAAAGAAAAAAGAAAAAACAGAGACAAAAGAATATGGACGGGACCTGCACCTCTGGGAGGGAGCTGTGAAGGAGGAAAAGTTTCCACACACTAGGAAGCCCCTTCACTGGTGGAAATGGGGATTGAGCGGGGGCGGGAAGCTTCGGAGCCACTGAGAAGAGTGCAGCAACAGGGGTGCAGAGGGCAACACAGAGAGATTCCCACACAAAGAATTGGTGCTGACCAGCACTCACCAGCCCAAAAGGCTTGTCTGCTCACCCGCCGGAGTTGGTGGGGGTTGGGGGGAGCGGGGCTGAGAGCTGAGGCTCAGGCTTCAGAGGTCAGATCCCAGGGAGAGGACTGGAATTCACAGTGTGAACACAGCCTGAAGGGGGCTAGTGCACCACAGCTAACTGGGAGGGTGTCTGGGAAAAAGTTTGGAACTGCCTAAGAGGCAAGAGACCACTATATCTGGGTGCATGAAGAGAGGGGATTCAGAGCACCACCTAAACGAGCTCCAGAGATGGGTGCAAGCTGCGGCTATCAGCACAGACACCAGAGATGGGCATGAAATGCTAAGGCTGCTGCTGCAGCCACCAAGAATCCTGTGTGCAAGCACAGGTCACTATCCACACCTCCCCTCCCAGGGGCCTGTGCAGTCCGCCACTGCAAGGGTCCCGTGATCTAGGGACAGCTTCCCCAGGAAAACACACAGCACACCTCAGGCTGTTGCAACATCATGCTGGCCTCTGCTGCCACAGGCTTGCCCTGCATTCCATACCCCTCCTTCCCCCTGGCCTGAGTGATCCAGAGCCCCCTAATCAGCCTCTCCTTTAACTCCCTCCTGTCTGGGCAAATAATAGACGCCAGAGGGTGACCTACATGCAGAGGCAGGGCCAAATCCAAAGCTGAACCCCAGGAGCTGTACGAACAAAGAGAAAGGGAAATTTCTCTGTGCAGCCTCAGGAGCAGCGGATTAAATCTCCACAATCAACTTGATGTACCCTGCATCTGTGGAATACCTGAATAGACAACAAATCATTCCAAAATTGAGGCGGTGGACTTTGGGAGCAACTGTAGATTTTGGGTTTGCTATATGCAACAGACTAGTTACTGATTTTTATGTTTCTCTTAGTATAGTTTTTTTTTTTTTTTTTTTTTTTTTTTGCCGTACGCGGGCCTCTCACTGTTGTGGCCTCTCCCGTTGCGGAGCACAGACTCCGGATGCACAGGCCCAGCAGCCATGGCTCATGGGCCCAGTGGCTCCGCGGCATGTGGGATCTTCCCAGACCGGGGCACGAACCCGTGACCCCTGCATCAGCAGGCAGACTCTCAACCACTGCACCACCAGGGAAGCCCCTGTTTCTCTTAGTATAGTATTTAGTGTGTGTTATCTTTGATGGATTTGTTTATTGGTTTGGTTGCTCTCCTTTTTCTTTTTCATTACTTAAAATTTTTTTTTATTTTAATATTTTTTTAATTTTAATAACTTTGTTTTATTTTACTTTCTTTTTTTCTTTCTTTTTTTCTCCCTTCTCTTCTGAGCCATGTGGCTGAAAGGGTCTTGGTGCTGCGGCTGGTGTCAGGCCTGAGGCTCTGAGGTGGGAGAGCCGAGTTCAGGACATTGGACCACAAGAGACCTCCCAGCCCCACATAATTTCAATTGGTGAGAGCTCTCCCAGAGATTTCCGTCTCAACGCTATGACCCAGCTCACTCAATGAACAGCAAGCTCCAGTGCTAGACACCCCATGCCAAACAACTAGCCAAACAAGAACACAACCCCACCCATTAGCAGAGAGGCTGCCTAAAATCATAATAAGTTCAGACGCCCCAAAACACACCACCAGACGTGGTCTTGCCCACCAGAAAGACAAGATCCAGCGGCATCCACCAGAACACAGGCACCAGTACCCTCCACCAGAAAGCCTACACAACCCACTGGACAAAACTTACCCACTGGAGCAGACACCAGAAACAACAGGAACTACGAACTTGCAGCCAGCAAAAAGGAGACCTCAAACACAGTAAGTTAACCAAAATGAGAAGACAAAACTTTACACAGCAGATGAAGGAGCAAATTAAAAACCCACCAGACCAAACAAATAAAGAGGAAATAGGCAGTCTACCTGAAAATGAATTCAGAGGAATGATAGTAAAAATGATCTGAAATCTTAAAACCAGAATGGAGAAAATACAAGAAACGTTTAACAAGGACCTAGAAGAACTAAAGTGAAAAAAAAACAAAAATGATGAACAACACAATAAATGAAATTAAAAATTCTCTAGAAGGAATCAATAGCAGAATAACTGAGGCAGAAGAACGGATAAGTGACCTGAAGACAAAATATTGGAAATAATTACCATGGAACAAAATAAAGAAAAAAGAATGGAAAGAATCTCAGAGACTTCTGGGACAACATTAAAGGTACCAACATTTGAATTACAAGGGTCCCAGAAGAATAAGAGAAAAAGAAAGGGTCTGAGAAAATATGTGAAGACATTATAGTTGAAAACTTCCCTAATATGGGAAAGAAAATAGTCAATCATTCCAGGAAGTGCAGAGTCCCATACAGGATAAATCCAAGAAGAAACACACCAATACACATATTAATCAAACTATCAAAAATTAAATACAAAGAAAAATATGAAAAGCAGCAAGGGAAAAGCAACAAATTACATACAAGGGAATCCACATAAGGTTAACAGCAGATCTTTCAGCAGAAATTCTGCAAGCCAGAAAGGAGTGGCAGGACCTATTTAAAATGATAAAAGAGGAAAAACTACAACAAAGATTCCTCTACCCAGCAAGGATCTCATTCAGATTCGAGGGTGAAATTAAAGCTTTACAGACAAGCAAAAGCTAAGAGAATTCAGCACCACCAAACCAGCTTTACAACAAACGCTATAGGAACTTCTCTAGGCAGGAAAGACAAGAGAAGGAAAATACCTAAAATAACAAACCCAAAACAATTAAGAACATGATAATAGGAACATACATATTGATAATTACCTTAAATGTAAATGGATTAAATGCTCCAACCAAAAGACATAGACTGGCTGAAAGGATACAAAAACAAGACCCATGTATATGTTGTCTACAAAAGACCCACTTCAGACCTAGGGACACATACAGACTGAAAGTGAGGGGATGGAAAAAGATATTCCATGCAAATGGAAATCAAAAGAAAGCTGGAGTAGCAATTCTCATTTGAGAGAAAATAGACTTTAAAATAAAGACTGTTACATGAGACAAAAAAGGACACTATAGAATGATCAAGAGATCAATCCAAGAAGAAGATATAACAATTTTAAGTATTTATGCACCCAACATAAGAGCACCTCAATACATAAGGCAAGTGCTAACAACCATAAAAGGGGAAATCGACAGTAATATAATCATACTAGGGGACTTTAACACCCCACTTTCACCAATGGACAGAACATGCAAAATCAAAATAAATAAGGAAACACAAGCTTTAAATGACACATTAAACAAGATGGACTTAATTGATATTTATAGGACATTCCATCCAAAAACAACAAATACATTTTCTTCTCAAGTGTTCATGGAACATTCTCCAGAATATATCATATTTTGGGTCCCAAATCAACCCTTGGTAAATTTAAGAAAATTGAAATCATATCAACTATCTTTTCCAACCACAATGCTATGAGACTAGATATCAATTACAGGAGAAAAACTGTAAAAAATACAAACACATGGAAGCTAAACGATACACCACTAAATAACCAAGAGATCACTGAAGAAATCAAAGAGGAATTCAAAAAATACCTAGAAACAATTAACAATGAAAACATGATGACCCAAAACCTATAGGATGTAACAAAAGCAGTTTTAAGAGGGAAGTTTATAACAATACAATCCTACCTCAGGAGACAAGAAAAATCTCAAATAAACAACCTAACCTTACACCTAAAGCAATTAGAGAAAGAAGAACAACAACAACAAAAAAAAAACCAAAGTTAGCAGAAGGAAAAAATTCATAAAGATCAGATCAGAAATAAATGAAAAAAAATGAAGGACACAATAGCAAAGATCAATAAAACTAAAAGCTGGTTCTTTGAGAAGTTGAACAAAATTGATAAACCATTAGCCAGACTCATCAAGAAAAAATGGGAAAAGTCTCAATCATCAGAATTGGAAATGTTAAATGAGAAGTAATAACTGACACTGCAGAAATGCAAAGGATCATAACAGATTACTATAAGCACCTATATGCCAATAAAATGGACAACCTGGAAGAAATGGACAGATTCTTAGAAAAACACAAACTTCTGAGACTGAACCAGGAAGAAATAGAAAATATAAACAGACCAATCACAAGCACTGAAATTGAGACTGTGATTAAAAATTTTCCAACAAACAAAAACCCAGGACCACATGGCTTCACAGGCTAATTCTATCAAACAATTAGAGAAGAGCTAACACCTATCCTTCTCAAACTCTTCCAAAATACAGCAGAGGCAGAAACACTCCCAAACTCATTTTACAAGGCCACCAACACCCTGATACCAAAACCAGACAAAGATGTCACAAAGAAAGAAAACTACAGGCCAATATCACTGATGAACATAGATGCAAAAATCCTCAACAAAATACTAGCAAACAGAATCCAACAGCACATTAAAAGGATCATACATCATGATCAAGTGGGGTTTATCCCAAGAATGCAAGGATTCTTCAATATACACAAACCAATCAATGTGATAAGCCATATTAAAAAATTGAAGGATATAAACCATGTGATCATCTCAATAGATGCAGAAAAAGCTTTTGAAAAAATTCAACAGCCATTTATGTTAAAAACCCTCCAGAAAGTAAGCATAGAGGGAACTTACCTCAACATAATAAAGGCTATATATGACAAACCCACAGCAAACATCATTCTCAATGGTGAAAAACTGAAACCTTTTCCACTAAGATCAGGATCAAGGCAAGGTTGCCAACTCTCACCACTCTTATTCACCATAGTCTTGGAAGTTTTGGCCACAGCAATCAGAGAAGAAAAAGAAATAAAAGGAATCCTAATTGGAAAAGAAGAAGTAAAGCTGTCACTGTTTGCAGATGACATGATATTCTACATAGAGAATCCTAAAGATGCTACCAGAAAACTGCTAGAGCTAATCAATGAATTTGGTAAAGTAGCAGGATACAAAATTAATGCACAGAAATCTTTTGCATTCTTATACACTGATGATGAAAAATCTGAAAGTGAAATTAAGAAAACACTCCCATTTACCATTGCAACAAAAAGAATAAAATACCTAGGAATAAACCTTTGCAGAAGACTATAAGAAACTGATGAAAGAAATTAAAGATGATACAAATAAATGGAGAAATGTACCATATTCTTGTACTGGAAGAATCAACATTGTGAAAATGACTATACTACCCAGAGAAATCTACAGATTCAATGCAATCCTTATCAAACTACTGATAGCATTTTTCACAGAACTAGAACAAAAAAATTTTTACAATTTGTATGGAAACACAAAGGACCCTGAATAGCCAAAGCAATCTTGAGAAAAAAAGACGAGCTGGAGGAATCAGGCTCCCTGACTTCAGACTATACTACAAAGCTACAGTAATCAAGACAGTATGGTACTGGCACAAAAACAGAAATACAGATCAGTGGAACTGGATCGAAAGCCCAGAGATAAACCCACGCACATATGGTCACCTTATGTTTGATAAAGGAGGCAAGAATATACAATGAAGAAAAGACAGCCTCTTCAATAATTAGTGCTGGGAAAACTGGACAGATACATGTAAAAGAATGAAAGTAGAATACTCCCTAATACCATACACAAAAATAAACTCAAAAATGGATTAAAGACCTAAATGTAAGGCCAGACACTCTAAAACTCTTAGTGGAAAACATAGTCAGAACACTCTTTGTCATAAATCACAGCAAGATCCTTTTTGACCCACCTCCTAGAGAAATGGAAATAAAAACAAAAATAAACAAATGGGACCTAATGAAACTTAAAAGCTTTTGCACAGCAAAGGAAACCATAACAAGACAAAAAGACAACCCTCAGGATGGGAGAAAATATTTGCAAACGAAGCAACTGACAAAGGATTAATCTCCAAAATATACAAGCAGCTCATGCAGCTCAAGGTAAAATAAAAACAAACAACCCAATCCAAAAATGGGCAGAAGACCTAAACAGACATTTCTCCAAAGAAGATATACAGATTGCCAACAAACACATGAAAGGATGCTTAACATCAGTAATTATTAGAGAAATACAAATCAAAACTACACTGAGGTATCACCTCACACCAGTCAGAATGGCCATCATCAAAAAACCTACAAATAATAAATGCTGGAGAGGATGTGGAGAAAAGGGAACCCTCTTACACTGTTGGTGGGAATGTAATTTGATGCAGCCACTGTAGAGAACAGTATGAAATTTCCTTACAAAACTAAAAATAGAACTACCATATGACCCAGCAATCACGTTACTGGACATATACCCTGTGAAAACCATAATTCAAAAAGAGTCATGTACCACAATGTTCATTGCAGCTCTATTTACAACAGCCAGGACATGGAAGCAACCTAAGTGTCCATTGACAGATGAATGGATAAAGAAGATGTGGCACATATATACAATGGAATATTACTGAGCCATGAAAAGAAACGAAATTGAGTTATTTGTAGTGAGGTGGATGGACCTATAGTCTGTCATACAGAGTGAAGTCAAGAAAGAGAAAAAAATATACTGTATGCTAAAACATATATATGGAATCTAAAAAAAAAAAAAAGGTTCTCACGAACCTAGGGGCAGGTCGGGAATAAAGATGCTGACATAGAGAATGGACTTGAGGACACAGGGAGGTAAGCTGGGATAAAGTAAGAGAGTGGCATTGACATATATATACTATTATTTATATACTATTTATTTATATACTATTATTTATATAGTATATAAATTTATATACTATTAAATTTAAAATAGATAGCTAGTGGGAAGCAGCTATATGGCACAGGGAGATCAGCTCGGTGCTTTTGGACCACTTAAAAGAGTGGGATAGGGAGGGTGAGAGGGAGATGCAAGAGGGAGGGGATATGGGGATATATGTATACATATAGCTGATTCACATTGTTATACAGCAGAAACTAGCATAACATTTTAAAGCAATTATACTCCAATAATGATGTTTAAAAAAATATGCTTAAGGATTTAAAGGAAAGATGGACACAATGAGTGAAATGATGAGAAATATCAGTAAAGAAATGGAATCTACAAAAGAAAAAGAGAATGATATTCTGGAACTGAATATAACAATATCTGAAATGAGAAAACCACGAGTGGGTTAAAAACATGTTGGAGTTTGCAAAATCCAAAACCAAAACCATGACTTTAAAATAAGTTAAGCCTCAGTGACCTGGGACATTATCAAGTGGTCTAAGTTATGTGTAGGTGGAGGTTCAGAAGAAGAGATAGAAATGATCTAGAGTAAGTATCTATTACTTACAACAAGAAATCTTATCTGAAAAACTAATTGTATTGTATTTACATTCTAGAAAACAGGAGAATAAATGTCTCTTAGTTATGTGGAAAATAAAACAGTTTGTGAAACTGAATTCCACTTTTACACATACTAGGGACTCTAATTATACAAAATAGTTTTGGCTTCAAAATACCCAGTCCATTTTTATTTCTTTTACCATTTCACATCTTTCCCTTGTCTTCTCAGAGAAACTTACTTATTTTCAAGACACAGTTCTAAATATTAAGCACAAGTAATGTTTGGCAAATAAATATGTTTTGATCGATTGCATTATTGAGATGAAATTTTAAAAAATATCATAACTATCCATAAAGATCAATAATTGGCAGTTTTGTAGATGAAATGTTCAGGTGGTCATTAACACAGGATCTTTGGAAGGTTAAAAAAAAGTGGCTGTAGTGGGATGGGGAAAGCCCCCATTGGAAGTAATTAACTCTAAATTTTTAAACCCAGCATACCTGGATTATTTGTTTGCTTTGCTAATGGTTAATTACTCACTTGGTCAGATGGTTAAAGAAAAGCAGAAAATGATAAATAAAACAAAGTTAAATGTAGGGAAAAGAACCCAGCCTAAAGCTTTCATTTCCTTTTAAAAAATAATTATAAACCTGCTCAAGAAATACCTACATGTATTTAAGGAAGAGCCTCTTTAAAAAATGTTACTTCAGGTCTTACAATCATTTGACAACACATACTGAATTTATCCAGCCTTTTAGAAAAAAATGCTAGAATTATTGTACTATTGCATATGAAATTCCTCCCCATTCTACAAAAATTCCAAAATATTGACAACAAATGAATTTTCACAAGAGAGATAACCTGGCCCAGTTTTAAGAGTCTCAAAACCATATATTCAAATGAATGAATTATGAATTCAACTGTCAGTTCAGCTCTCTCAATTGCTGCTTTTAGTTTGCCTGGGAGTGTGCTAACCATGGAGTTTATTTTCATATGAAGGACAAGCTAAATATTCAAACTACTATCATTTCCCAGAAAAAAATGAATATGAAATGTTGAATAATGAATAAGAGTCTAAATGCAGTAAACCTTAGGACAGAAACATTTGGTCTCCACAAATAAAGATGGTAAATGTGGTAAAGTATGTATATATGGAACAACAGCTCTTTCAAAGTTTGCACAGGTCCTTCTCTCTACTTCCATGAATAGTTCCATTCATTTCAGTGTGACCTGTTTGTATGTGTGCATGTGTGTGTGTGAGTTCTGGAAAGCTAGACTGTTCTACCGAAGTCCAGCTGCATGTAGCAAATGTTTGGAGATGTCTAAATTTGTATAATTCCATTCAGTACTTTGTAATGAACTAATTCAGCCCAATGTGTGAAAACAGGAATAGAGGGGAAAAAAGAGCAAATAAATCATGATAGGATTTCTATTCAAAGTAAAATATAAAACATAAATGGCAAGTTAGAGACACACTGATTAGTGTTTCATTATCATTTTAATGAAAAACTTAAAATATCACACCTTAACAATTTAGACAAGAAAGGTCTGTTGGGAAATGAACAGATAAACCAGGTTTTTCTCAGCTCAGATAGTCTATCATGAAACTAAAGCTCATGTTTGAACAATCTGATGTGTTTCTTCTTTATACTGAATGCCATTAGTCATCATATTAAGCTTTGAAATTACATTTTAATTTTATTATTTTATTAAAAAGAGCAAACTATATAAAAATTAACAGAAAAAATAGATTAGATAAATTGTGTGGTTTAGTGTAAATAATATTTTAGCTACTTATAATTTTATAGATTTACATGACAATAATAATATTAAAAACTAAAATCTATAAGCAAGAATTTTTTAAATTAAGTATCAGAACTTTGAAGCTGAAATGGATAGAACTAGGAGTCAGGTCCCCAATGTTCTAGTCAATAACAGCTACTTATTAATGTGGTGGTCTTTGGCGAGGCACTTCTCATGGTTAGAACTAAGCTTCTTGTTTGTAAATTAAAGTTACTGGCCCATATTATTTAAAACTCTTTTCTTCTTTGATATTTTATATACCATGGTTTATTTCTGATAATTTAAAGGGAAATATACAAAAAAATAATTAGAAAATAGACTTCCAAAAGAAAAGGTCAAAGTTCTGAATACTTAGTTCATTTAAATTATGTGTATGGTATTTTAACTAGATATTTTTCCCACAAAATCTGAGAGATAATTCTGTTCTCCCAGATGTTCCAAATTATTTGATAAAGTTTCCATCCCATACTTAGCTTGGATGCTAATTTGAGGAAACAGAAACACAGAGTTAAGTGGATAAGGCAAATTAGGAAATGCATATAGCATTAAGGTTTGATGCTCTAAAAGATATTCTCTTTGAAATTTATATACATCATATATGTGTAGGTGTGGTTAGATATGTGGGTGCCAAACTTGATGGGGAATAACTAGTATAAAACTGTTAGAACTTATTGTAAGGGAAGTGAAATTGGGTCAGAAGGGATGCTTTCAATTTTTTTACTTGGACACACAGTAAGAAATATGTTTTGCATTATGATATAGCTTACATATGTTGTATGTGTATTTAATGTTTGTGTGTGCCTCTCTCCCTATCTATATATAAAGTATCTTTTTCGACTAGTTCTAATATGCACTTTTTAAAAACATATTTTAACAGCTCTGAAATCAGGATATCCTTTATAGCATAGACCATATGGCAATTGTGACACTGTTGTCATTGCCAAATAATGAGTTTCAAATCTTGCCGATTGTATATATACACATATATACATGTATAACCAAATCACCTTGCTGTACACCTGAAGCTAACACAATATCATAAATCAACGATATTTCAATTAAAAAAAAAGCTTGCCGATTGTATATCAGTGGTGTGGAGGAGCATCCTAGAGATAATAGTGGAGGGTCCTTTACATAATGTTTCATAAACAATTGTTTTGAAGGTGTAGAAGACAATGTGTGTGTGTGAAAATAGAGACATCCATTACTCTCAGCTGAGAATTAATTCAAAATATTAGGAGTTTGCAATCATATGCAGTAATCCTTAGAACATAAAGACAATACAATCAATAGGGTAGCTAGTAGCCACATGTGGCTGTCGAGCTCTTGAGATGTGGTTAATGTGAATTAAGATGTGCTCTAAGTGTAAACTCTAAACTGGATTTCAAAACTAAGTATTATTTTAAAAACTGGTATTTTAACACAGTATTATATTAAAACTGTAAAATATTTCCTTAACTTTAAAATATTTCATATTAAAATGATAATATATTTTCATTACCCAAAATATATTATTAAAATTAATTCCAGTTCCATTTAATTGCTACAAAGTGGCTACTATAATTTTTTAGATTACACATGTAACTTGCATTACATTTGTTTGTATGGTGCTGGCTTAGATGTTTGGATTACAGCACTCAGAGGGGCTCAGAGACTATATGTGCTTTTCAATATGTCTGGTCCTTCCCTGAGATAACAACTATAGGTGAAAATCTACTTTTTGTGGGGAAAAGAACAGGAAAATAAAATGAGATTAATTATCTCAAAGTCACTGTTCCCTCCTACTCTTCACATATTAGTGGATATCCAGTGTTAATGTGACACTTGCTACACCAAAGCAGGCCTGATGCAGAGAGGTTGCATGAAGAAAGAATGAACCTGGAATCTTGATGGGCAGTTCTCACTTATACTTGAAAGCTGATGTTGGAAATGAATAGTAAACTTGGGTAGGCAAACCAACAGATAGTAGGGAAATAAATAAATTAACTTGGATAGGCTGGTGGGTGTTGAGATGCAGGTGTACAGAAATAGTTTTCAAAATTAGTACTTTATGAAATAGTTCTTATCCTAAAGAAATATTGGTAAATGAGTAACTCCTACAAAATAATTTTTCCTTATGATTCTAAAGTATTAAATTTTAGAACGTATTTCAGAACATAGAAGGAAATAGACTCCAGAAAAAAGTGATATAGATAATTCCTTCAGAGGAAAAGTATACTTTATGTTTTAGGAAAATGGAAACTTCTAAACTGATATCCTACAGTTATTCCTGGGGGGTTGTGTATCTTGATATATGTCTAGCCAATGGCAAGAAACCCAAATTGTACAGTACAGATCCACAGTTAAGATAAATGGACTTAGTTGCTAATTTTTTTGTCATAACCATGGAATATAATGAAACTATGTAGAAAGCACCAACAGAGTATAAGAGAAACATCTCCACCAATTTTCCGTTCTCTTCTGCAAAAATCAATAGCTTGTTCCATGAAAATGTAATTTTAAAAATCATTTTAATCATTGTTATGCTATTTATTTTCTAGTGTACATGGAAGTTCTTAAAAACAAATTAACTTAGTGGAGTTGTTGCATTCATGAGTAGAATCACTTACACTACACTGTACTTCTTTATTTTACACCTACTCCATAAAACTCTCTTTCACAGAAAGTGCAAGGCCTTCTCTTTTCCTTACCATTGAAATAGCAAAGTCTTCTTCTCTCCTTAGAAATGTCAACTGCCCTGAATCAGATAAATATGTAACATATCCAGAGGAGAAGAGACTATTTGGACAAAATTAAAAACTGTTCTAATATTATTTTTATATCTAATGAACACTGGCATACCTTTTGCTATCTTTAATTTCCTTGGCAAGTTATTTAAATATTTCTTCTAAAAAGAAAGCATTCAGTTTTATGACTCCACTGAAAGTAAAATTATATTCACACTCCAGAGAAAGAAATGTACTTTAAAAGTTCAGCAAGTCTAAAAAGTAATAGAAAAACTTTGGTAGTTTCTACAGTATACATATATTTCATTTTAATGAAATGGTGATAAACCAAAGAACAGTAATTATTTGCTGAAATAATGCATAATTTTTTAAATATGAAAAGCTATATAACATGATAAAATCTAGAATTTACATATCACCTATAATTTTTATCATTTAATAAAAGTTATTCCTCATATCTGCCTTTTGCAAGACAGGATTCTCATTTTATACATGAAAAGCTGAAACCTAGATAAGTGTTCATCCCAAGTTATACAGAAGTTTATGGAAAAATCAGGATTATAATGTACTACTCCACTTTTGTGTTGAGATTTTTCAGTGTACACCTCAAAATGTTGCTTTATGTATCTTTATACTGTATGACTATCAAAATAACACTCAATGCAATAAAAACTAAATAATCAGCTTTAATTAAATAATCATTTTATGGAATATGATAGGCTATTTAGCTTACCACCTGGGAATTAACACTGAGTGTAAAAATATCCATAGCTATTAAAAATATAGAATTGCTGAATCTGCAGAAGATATCTTCTTAACAGTGACATAAGTCTGTCACAAAATTGTAGTTTATCAGAATTAGATTGTAAATGGACATCTAAACTACTGAAATTGAAATGAGTCATTATTTGATTTTATGAACTGTTTAAAAATCTGAGGCAATTTTCAGAAAATTAGACTATTAAACTGTGAAAAGAAAGTTTAATTTCAAACAAGATAAGCAATAGAAACTTATTTGCACAGCTAATAACTATGAATCCATTTTTAAAAATTCACTAAGGCCATTTATATAACTGTTGGTAAAGGCAATGCCAAGGCTTTCCTCAAAGATCTTAGTTCCTCAAAAACGTACAGTGATGGAAGTAATGTCTTCAACCCCCATTTCATTTTTCCCAATGTATTATGGGCCAGTTTGTCTACAAAAGAAAAAAAAGTAAGTCTAGTTATTCTCTAATCAGAACTAGAATTAAATATGTTAGGAAACCTGCATATGTGCCTCAGTTCATTTCTATCTCATAGCAGAGCTGTGCAACTTAAAGGAGAAAAACTAGGTCAAGGAGACCAGCACACTCTCTGGTACATAGTCAAATGTTTAATAAATATATATTTCTTCCCTTGTTACTTCATTCAATATCCTAAAATAATTAATAATAATTTACTATACCAGGTAGTGTGTTAGGCTTTAGGAATAAAAGATGATATGGTATAAATTCCAATATATCAAAGATCTTTTTTTTTCTTTAATTACACTATTAAAGTGTAAAAGCCTAGCAAAGTACCTAGTATATGGTAGGAGCTCAATAGTAACTTATTAAATGAATAAGGGAAGAAATAAGTAAATGTTTATAAGAGGTATGGAAGAACTTTTTCAATATTAGATGAGACAATCTACTTAAAATGATTGGAAGAGTGCCTGCAACATAGTATAATTATACGTTAAATTCTTAACAATTATGATTACTCTTTTATTCTCCTGTGTAAATGACCCTTCTTCACATTTTCCTCTGAGTACATTCTATTCGCTGCTTAGTTTATGTTTACTCACAACTTTTTCCTGGCCTGTCATAACCCCACTTGCCTCCTAAACCCTGTGTGCATCCTTGCAGCCCTAGCTCCTGTAGTGATTTATATTTTCCGATTCAAATTCCTGGAAAGAGACTATTACTGGCTGGGCTGCTTGGCCAAACCTGTCCATTCCAGGCCATCTCAAGACTGAGTGTCTTTAAGACAGACGCCCCTCCTTATTTAATCAGCAAAATTTGGGAATTGTGTGGGTTGTGTGATATAGAATATTCTGTCTTTATCTATGACACAGATTTACTCTGTGTCAATTACAGTCTGTGGAATGCATGTGACAGCAGAAATATTCCCAGAAAACTCTGACTTTATATGATCCTTATAGCCCCAAAGAACTCACAGCTAGCAGTATTAGTGAAAGAAAGCCTTTCTTCTCATATTTCCACAGCTGAAATCTCAGGGAGTGTTTGATTGAACAAACTTGAGTCACTGTCTATTCCTGATTCAATAAGTATTTGAGACTTGGGTTGGGGAGGGGATGGAGTACCTTGATTAGAAAGACCTGGATATTGTACTCAGTGCTTGAGTCAAGAGATTGGATCAGATCTACTTGAACCACATAGACTGGAATGCAATAGGAGCTGTCCTTCAAAGAGCAACTGGCAAGATTAATACTCGACTTAGCAAATTTCACATAGAAAAGCATACTCTTTTTAGAGAAACACTGTCACACTTTAAAACATAATCCTACTGACACTTGGTTTACTGGTCTTTGATATAGTTTACAAAATAATTCCTCAATTATTTATCATACCAAGCAACCTTCCTGAGGTAATTTGAATTTAACAAACTTTCAGCAATGACTTAAACTCTACTGCTTATGGTGTGAAGGATACAAAAATGAGTAGTACATAAGCCGAGACTTCACGTAGTATACAGGCTAAGAGAAATATAGAATAAAAAGATAAATTTAATACAGTATGGCAAATTCAGTTAAGGAGGTCTCTTTACATCTAGGGAGGGAGGCAGTGCTATGCAGTGCATGGAACAGATACGGAGACAGATCTGGAGATCTGTAGGTGGGGACATTGAAACGATGTCAGGGAAGGGTTCAAATCAAAAAAATACCCCGTGATCTAGGGAGACAGACAGGACTCAGTGTTGCATTCTATGCAAAAGCAACTGTGTGTGATTCATATATGTCATTGGAATGATTTTAAAGGGTTTTTCACAGGGCAGTATAATTTCTTTAATGCACTTGAGCTGAAAAACAGTTCAAGTTTGATGAACTTGATCATCAAGTACGATGATCAAGGAAATTAGTTTCTTAGGGCTTGTTAGAAAATCTTGAGAAGAAAATTTTATCATATTAAAATCTAATAGATCAGTTATAGACTATTAGACTCTTCAGTGTTATATGATCTTACCATGTGATAAAAAGAGAGATAAAAATACAACATACAGGTAGAGGGTTCTAGATGGTAGTATAGGAAAATCCTGAACTCTGAACTCACCTCCTCCAATGGACACAACAAATTTACAAATATGGAATAATTCCCTGGAAAAGGCACCTGAAAACCGGACGAACAGAGCCCCACGACAAAGGGTAAAAGGACAGCATTA